>NC_054471.1:186672420-186975451 GCF_017639515.1 Carcharodon carcharias
CCTTAGAGAGTCAAGAGGGGAGTTACTCACTGCAGAATTTCTGGCGTCTGACCTGCTCTTGTAGTCATAGTATTTATATGGTTAATCCTGTTAAGTTTTTGGTCAATGGCAACCACCAGGATGTTGATGGTAATGCCATTGAATGTCAAGTGGAGATAATTAGATTCTCTCATGTAGGAGATGGTCATTGCCTGGTATTGGTGCAAATGTTACTGGGCCTTGGCTAGGATAGTATACTGAACTCCCAAAGATGGTGCAAATTTTTGGACCACATTTAGGCCTTTTAATAAAGGGTGCCATAGGCACATAACTTGCTCCTTTTGGGAAGGGGCACAGATAGCTCCCACCCCTTCTTGAAAAGCAGACTTTCATTACAATTTGCAGCTTCTGGGAAAGGCAGGTTTTAAAGTCAGACCCCTAATGCAGTGGGCATCTGTTAGAACATGCAAACGCATGACTTCTCACTGATCTTGAAAGCTCTTGTAAGGTTCAGAAACAAATACCACTTACCAACAATCACTAACACTAGGATATCAGTCCCATAATGTATGCAAGACAGTTTTTTTCCACATAACCTCCCATAAAAATAATCCAGCAACACTCAGGTCCTAGATTTCTTAAATATAACATTTTTCATGCTCTAGTATGTTATCAAATTGATATATTTTATATTACGCGACACCCTCAAGTGCAGGATCATGGTGGTAAGGAAAAATGGTAAAAGATAAATTCACTACCATGTTCACGTCATTCAAAATAACAGCTATCAGTGATCTTAAGCCAACACTTTAAGAGCTAGGTTGACATCAACCACCTGAGCTTTTATCTAATGGTTCCTGATGTTGTCCAACCAATTTTAGTTAGATCACTGTCTTGTAATTGACAAGTGACTAGGCATAGAAAGAGTAATTCTCTATTACAAAATTACATAGTAAATAGGACCAAGGAAGATCATTTATCCTATTTTACTTCAGCAGCCCAGAAAAAACTCCCAATAGCTGCCCACTGTTGTATCCAATCATTTTTTAAATAATTCCAGGGTTTCTCCTGCACCAACTCCATCTGGAAGTCAATTTCAAAGTATTGGTTGGTCTTTGTAAGGAGAGAACTTCCTGCTCATTTCTGAATTCACTTTTTATTAAGTTGTCTCCTTGTCCTCCACTTGCAATTTAAATTAAAGTAATTTTTCCATCCTAACATTTCCATACTGTTTACTATGCGAGTTAGGTGAGGTGACTGAAAACTTCATCAAAATAAGGAAGCCACTGAGAGTTTTTTTTAAATTTATTCATGGGGTATGAGTGTCGCTGGCTAGGCCAGTATTTATTGTCCATCCCTAATTGCCCTTGAGAAAGTGGTGGTGAGCTGCATTCTTCAACCACTGCAGTCTATGTGGTGTAGGAACACCCACAATGCTGTTAGGGAGGTATTCCAGGATTTTGATCCAAGGACTGACAAGGAACAAAGATATATTTCCAAGTCAGGATGGTGAGCGGCTTGGAGGGGAACTTCCACCCGGTGATGTTCCCATGTGTCTGCTGCCTTTGTCCTTCTAGATGATAGTGGTTGTGGGTTTAGAAGGTGCTGTTGAAGGAGCCTTTGTGAGTTCCTGCAGTGCATCTTTTAGTTAGTACACACTGCTGCCATGGTGCATTGGTGGTGGAGGGAGTGAGTGTTTGTAGTTGAAGTGCCAATCAAGTGGGCTGCTTTGTCCTGGATGGTGTCGAGCCTCTTGAGTGCTGTTGGAGCTGCACTCACCCAGGCAAGTGGAGAGTATTCCATCACAATCCTGACTTGTGCCTTTTAGATGGTGGACAGGCTTTGGGGAGTCAGGAGGTGAGTTACTTGCCGCAGGATTTCTAGCCTCTGACCTGCAGCATACAGAGAAGTGGGAGTAGTGAAATACTTTAGAGAATTGTGGAAATACTTAAAAGCTCTGCCACCAGCAGTGGAACAATCTGATTGACAAAAAGAACAGAATTGGAGGGCTAAAGGGTTTGGGAAGGGATACGAGGCTCTCAGGCATTGTAGAGAAAAGGTGGAACAAGCCATAGGGCACTTTGAAAAATGAGAATGAGGATTTAAAACCAATGTTGGTCAGTGAGGACAGAAGTGACTGACAGATGCGATAGGACATCAGTTGCTGAATTGCAAAAAAATTTAAGTTTATGAGGGAATGGACAATTGGAAGCCTTTGAGAACATTAGAGAAATTACAATGAAATGTGAGAAAAGCAGAATATGGCAGTTAGTATGGGTATGGGTAATATTGTAGAGGTAAATGTAAGCCATCTTGATAATGTATAGGATGTGAATTTCAAAGCACAGTTCTACGTTGGACAGACACTAAGGTTTTACATGGTTTGATTCAGCTTAAGCAAGTCACTAGATAGGCGGATGGAACCTGTGGGGACAGGAATTTATGATGGAACTTAAGTTTCCTTATCATAAGTTGGAAGAACATCTTGCTCATCCATAACTTTATGTCAGACTGGTAGACTGACGGCACAGAGGAGGCTCTGGAAGCAGGGAGCTGGTAGTGGATAAGGCTAGGTGATATCAGACTAGATATGGCAGCTGACTCTGCAACTTCAGCTGATGTCATAAAGGGACACCATAGAGATGTAAGGATAAATCCTTGGTGAATCCAGAGGTGATGATATAGGTCTGATGATGTCTTGACTGTGTTGGACAAGTAGAAGCAAAATTATACTAGTGTAGTTTCTCTAGCTGGGTAGCTGAAAGAAATTTGACATGATGGACTATATTGAGAGTTTGAAGAGGAATAGGAGTGATAAAGCACAACTGAAGGAGACTGACCAAGGCAATCTCTGTGTTTTGAAAAGGACAGAATTGAAGGGATTTAAACATTGAATTTTAGAAGAGATGGGCTGGGATCCTTTATACGATCACCTGCTTTGGGATCATCTACAAAATTCACCACCTTGCACTAAGTTTCTGAATCTAATTCAAGGGTATGAGACAGAAGCATGTGCACACAATGTTCAAATGGTGCTACACTTCTTAGGCAGCCCCTCGAGATCAAGATGAACTTGCTTCCTCTCTAGTTCAATGGGTTCTTAGATGGCTGATAAGTCCAATGCATGATCTGCAGTATTAGCATCTCTCCTGAAGATTTTTTCCTGCCTGGGATGTGGGCATCACTGGGAAGGCCATCATTTGTTGCCTGTCCTTAGTTGCCTTTGGACTTAGTGGCTTGCTAGGCCAATTCAGAGGGCAGTTAAGAGTCAACCACATCTCTACCGGTCTAGACTCACATGTAGGTCAAACCAGATAAGGATGGAGGTTTCATTCCCTAAAGGGCAGTGAACCAGATGAGTTTTCATGATAATCAGTGATAGTTTCATGACCACAATTACAGAGACAAGCTTTATATCCCCAGATTTCTTTATTAATTGGATTTAAATTCCACCAGCTGCTGCAGTGGGATTTGAACCTTTGTCCCCAGAACATTAGCCTTATCACTCTGGATCACTAGTCCAGTGACATTACTGCCACCTGTCCATTTGGTGAAAACAGCAGGATAAGTTTTAAGCTTGCTGCCTGGCAATATTCTGCCATTGTGGTTCAGCTTTCTAGAAGAGGTGGCTGACATGCAATGCCAATTTCACAGCCAGGTGGCAAGATGAAAATCCACTCCCATATTTAAAAGACCAGAAGTGATTAGAAGATTCTAGTTTTGATTCATGGTTTGTGTGGAGCTACTAATTGTTCCATAAAATTTATAGAACAAGATGCTGATTTTCATTACTCAATAATGATTTTAAACTATTGTTGAGGGCGAGGGAGCTGTATAAAAACACGGAGACAGTGATGACCTAAATCCATTAGCTTCCATAACAGGGAATGTGGTACATCAAATTGGACAGGTCCAGGGGCCATTCTGAATTAGTTCTTGGGTCATGTTATCACCACTACTGCGACCTGCAGGTGCCCCAATGCAGCTCCAGTCTGGGTCCTATGAATTTTGACTGTTTTAGATGCCAGCCAAAGCACACAGGTGAGTCTGTGGAGCAGAGGAAGCAGTTGAGAGGAGATAGGCATAGATTAGCAACACCCACACTATTAATAGAGGCAGGTGGAGCACAGCTGCTAAGGATGTATCAGCAATTGATGGAAAAGATCACACTTCGGACAACCACCTAAATAAAAAAGCTATGCCAAATTCAATAGTGGCCTAGGCACACACATGAATCTAGTGAGAGTTTTCCCACCTCCAAATCTCATTGTTAGTTTTCTCATACAACAAACATAATCATGTTGCATTTAGACCCCACTGTTGCTCTAATAGCTCAGCAAGAAAAATCATTGTCTGTTATGGATGAAAATCCTATATTTAATCCTTGATACGTGTTGACTTGGCTGGAGCAGTGAGTGGGATACTCCATTTGGGCTTTAAGACCCAAAAGCAAGGGTGGATGTAAAAAAAAAAAAAATCAGCAAAGGCTCCCTACTTCTGATCACTATCCACACGTTTCAAGAAATGACAAAAAGAGAACTGCAATTACACTGGTGGCCTCAGCTTGAATTTGCAGTCAAAAAAAAAAATACACATGCCAATGATCCAAAGTCCAAAACTTGCAAGGGAGGTGGGGGCAGCACTCAGAAAGTGCAAGTGGGGAATTACAACAATGCAGCCATTTTAAACGGATGCTAAGTCTCAGCTCCGTGGCCACGATTTCCCAGTGTATGGTTCTCGGTGACACTCCCTCCTCATACACAGAAGCAACTCTGAGGAATGGCTTCAGAAAAAAGGTTCCAGAGAACACATGATGCCTGTATAAATAATGTGAGCAACAGCCATTGTTCTAGGAGGAAATCAAAAAAAACCAGGGTGAAAGAAACAAAAAAAGCCATCGAGTTTTAATCACAGATCTGCTGGAGACTAATGAAGCAAGACTGAAGTAACAAGGAAGTGCAGTCTAATTGAGCAACTCATTATTGTAATTTGGTATTAAGAGATTATGTAAATAAGGTTTGTCAATTGGAATAAAATCTTATTCATCCAGGAAATACAAAATGCTCAAAAGAGCAGCACCATAGCTCCAATGTACCATAGCATGGAGTTTAGGAGATTGAGACCCATTATATTCCACAATCTAAGCCATCTTCCACAGTGGAGACTGCAAACTCATGGGCATCCCAGTACATCTGTCGTAAGGTGATATCAGCACCACCAGAAATCAAGTTACTGCTACCGAGAGCTGGGAATAGTGGACGGCTTAGGGAGTCCCAACAAGGAAGGAGAAAATTATAGAAAAAGGAGACTCAGCCCAAATTTAAAAAGTTTAATTGTTCCATTTTTATTCAAGTTCCCCTTAAGAGGTACATACCAATTGTAATGGAAGTCATGTAGGCAAGTAGACAATCTGCTCTTTTAACCCAACTGCTGGATGCACAAGAGCTTGAGGTGATTCATTTTAATTTTGTCTCTTAGGAGGAGGAAATCTCCAACTTTCATTCAGCATATTATTCCAATCATACAGCCAGATGGAGATTTTTAAATGAATTAATTTAATCCACAATAACTTCATACAAATTTTTCTAGGATTTCTTCCACCTAAGTTAAAGGTAAATGGGGCAAATCTGACAGCAATTCACCCTAATTAAAGAAAATATCTTCAAATAAGTGTTGTAATATACTTCAAGCAGGGATTAAGAAATAAACCATGCATTTAGAAAAATAGTACCTTGCCTTAAGCAACTCAAGGTACCTCACAGATAATTGCTTTGAAGCAAGTGACTTACGTGGACAAACAGCAGTCAATTTTACACACAGCAAGACAGGTATATATACTTAAGTATAGGGTTGTAAGGATATGCTGAATTTGTACGCAAGGAGTACTCACGTATAGCATCCAACTTTCATTTTTGATTTTCCCAGTAAACCTCAATTAAAACATTTTTCTCTAAAATGTTTCTTTGCAAGAGGCTAACAGACCTGTTGTGTATTCCTAAAGTTTTCAGTTTTTCAGAATGAGTTTGAGAAAAATATCAGCCATGACTGAATGGCAGAGCAGACTCGATGGGCCAAATGGCCTAATTTCTGCTCCTATGTCTTATGGTCTTTATTCTACCAAGATGATGTTCTGTTACAAAGAATAAGCTAAAACAGGGCTGCTGTTTATATGGAGACAGAGATCAAAGTTAAGAAAAAGGCCAAGAAAATTATTAAAGATGTGCGCAACATTTAAGTAGGTATCTTTAAATAAAATATCTCCTTTTTGATACAGTTTAACTAACAAACCCAATTTTCTAAATGCCATTTTCCTCCTTTGGAGAACAAAGATTCAAACAGCAGAAAGTCTCAATTTTCATGTGGCATAGATATTAATGAAATAATCAAAGAATAGTGGCATAGTCTATCTGGAAATAAAGAACTGGCTGAGCAATATTCTAACTTATTGAATGGTAACATAACTCCCACATTCAAAACGCTCCTGTCACTCAGTCTTTTGTTCAAGAAACCATGAATGGGACAGTCATAGAATACAAGTATAGAATAGATGTAGTTATTTTGCTCAGTGTGGGAGAATTTTTGCAAGGGTTCCAATCAGCTGTCACAACTTTTGGCAGAACAGCCACCCGAACTACCGAGAGAAAAAATAAGATTTGCGCCATTCTACTCAAGTCACAGCACTAGAACGCTGTATGGAAAAAAAAATCACCCACTTTTGGAATCAAAACTACCTTCTACATTTGTATGGAAGGATGTGACTGATTAAAAACAGCACCAAACACCCCTTCTGACTGGTCAATCATGAACGACATCTCAAATGATTCAATGCAGTCCTCACTCCAATTCTTATCCACACTAGAAAGATCAGGAAAATTTCAGCAATTCTCGCTACCTCTTCCGAAAATGGCCGGACCAGAATGTCAACAGTTATCACCCAGATGAAGCCCCTCTGAATAGGCCATTCGGGGTCAATTCGTTGATCATTTTGAAGCATGCAACCCAACTGCTCGTCACCGTTAAGTTCAACAGAATCAATTTCCTCAAGGTTACTCTGCTTTTCAATGTTCGAAATAATTTTGCTGCATGTTATCCAAGCCCATGTCTTGCAGCACAGATGTCAAAAGCTCCTGCATTTAAAACGTGTGCAGTACTAGTTCATCCGCTTCATCAATGCGCCAGTGAACACAAACATTGAAAAAAAAAGGGCAAGATTAAAAATTAACGGAAATACAGACGATAAAAAAGTTATATATCAATACACGGGTTCGACATTAACTCGGTAGGCATTAGGACCTAAAGGAGTGCATTAGTTCTGCAGAAAACTGACCGCACCCATTCCTTCACAAAAGGCCGACTCGGTTAGCAAAAAAAAAAACACATCAATTGCTACAAATATGGGGTACGGGAGTCAAAAGAAAACCCGCGCATTTTATGCTCCAAATATAAAATCAGTTCTATCACAGTGGAAAAAATTAGCCGCTTCATTTTAGAAAAAAACAACCACCCCAGGAACAGCGCGCAGACTCGGTCACCGGTGTAAAAAGTTTGTGTAAAAAGAAACTTCAATTTTACAAGTCAGGAAATAAAAATGTAGTTTTAAATAAATACAAAACGGGGTCAGATTTGATTATATTTAATACCTTTTTCGTGAAAATGAGTTTTACACAGCTTACAATTCAGTATATAATCCTGTAAACAAAACGTAAAGTCTTGGTTTCAGTTCCAAGCTTCGCCATTTTTTAAATCCTCGTTGGTTTTTTTTCCCCCCAAAGAGACAATGACCCAAACCTCAGTACCACTTGGGGAGACGTATCAAAAATATCAATGCACTTTTAAGCCTCTTTTAGAGAGCGGTACAGATTCAACCCCCCACCTCACACAAACAACAAAAAAAAAATCAGCACTCTTTGAAAATAATTTTCCAATTCACCTCCCCAAAAACAGTTTTTGTGCCCCCCACCCAAAAAAAGTTGCTTTTTTCCTGTCTGTGTTGCCAGAGCAATATTTGCTTTAAAAAGTCACGTTTGGACGATTGGTGATGAGTAGTCACTCGTGCGGGTATTAGGGGGTGTAAAAAAAAAAGGGGGGGGGAGGAAATAAACAGTGGAGTTGGTGTCCACGAGTGTGTGTGTCCGAGCTACTTGGCAGTAGTTTCAGTGCGACCTTCCCGTGTGAAGCCAGCTTTAGTGGCGGCCCCCTTTTAGTAATCTTCCCCCTCCCTTTCACACAGCACCATCCCATTTCAGCTTCCTCCCATGTTAATCAGGTGCAGCTAGAAGCAAACTTAGGGGGAAGACAAAAACCAAAAAAAAAAGTCCTAATCGCTTCTCGCAGTTAAGGGAAGAAAAACATTTTCTTTTTAAATATATATATATATATATAATATAAACACTCCCTTTTAGACCAGCCCCCCCCCGCCCCCAGTCTTGCCGCATTACAATACGATGCACAAACCCCTTCTCAGGGAGGGGTTCAATCGTCCAGTCCTGTCCGCAGTCAGTCAATGTGATGCGATGTGAAAAAAAATCATCTTCATCTTCATCTTCCTTTAAACTCGGTAGATCTCTCGATGATCGATCGCCTAATAAAACAAAATCCCCCCCCCCCCCACCCCTTTGTGATCCCCATTTGTTTCATGTTTTCAGCCAACAACACCACCCCACCCCACCCCCAAAAAAAGTGTCCGCTTCTTCTACACAATAAAAAAAAAGGGAGAGAGGGAGTAAGACAGCTCAGTTTCTTGAGAGTAGCAATAAATAAGAAGAAGAAGAAGAAGAAGAAGATGAGCGGCACACATCACAAGAGGGAGCAGCAGTTGGTGCAGCCTCTGCTCGGCCGGGCTCTCTTCTGCAGGGCCGCTCGGGTGGCGGTCTCGAACACCTCCCGCACCCCTTCCTTGGTCTTGGCCGAGCACTCCAGGTAGTCGTAGGCACCGATGCGCACGGCCATGGCCCGGCCGTCCTCGGTCCGCACCGGCTCCTGCTTCATGCGGGCCAGCTCGTTCCTGACGTTCTCGTCGTTCCGCAGGTCCTTCTTGTTGGCCACCAGGATGATGGGCACGTTGGGGCAGAAGTGCTTGACCTCGGGCACCCACTTCTCCGGGATGTTCTCCAGCGAGTCCGGGCTGTCCACCGAGAAGCACATCAGGATGACGTCGGTGTCCGGGTAGGAGAGGGGCCGCAGGCGGTCGTAGTCCTCCTGGCCGGCCGTGTCCCACAGGGCCAGCTCCACCTGCTTGCCGTCCACCTCGATGTCGGCCACGTAGTTCTCGAAGACGGTGGGCACGTAGACCTCGGGGAACTCGTCCTTGCTGAAGACGATCAGCAGGCAGGTCTTGCCGCAAGCGCCGTCCCCCACCACCACCAGCTTCTTCCTGATCGCCGCCATGGCTCCGGCCAGCTCGCCCAGGACCCCTCGCTTGACCTTCGCTTCACAGACCAGAGGCTTGTTATCCGTGTGAAGACCGGTCCGTCCGCATCCACCTTTCATTCAACTCCACTCCACTCCACTCCACTCACTGTAGCACTGACTGACTGACTGACTGACTGACTCGCACCAGGTCGGTCGCTCACTCACTCACTCACTAGGACTGACTCGCACCAGCGATCCCGATCACAGCAACCCCCCTCCTCCTCCTCCTCCTCCTCCCCCCCCCCTCCGCCGCTTTTTAAAGAGCCAGCCCTTTCTCCTAAATATAGCAATCCAATGGGAGGCTCCCGGTTGAGCTCATCGGCTGGCGAGCGCTCAACTGATTGGAGCCGAGGCTGCTGCGCTGCTGGAGAACTGCAATCGATTAGTCAGCTCCCAGACCAGGAGGAGGAGAGCTCAAGTCCAAACGCCCTTTGGTTTCCCCCCCCACCCCTCCCTCACTGGGGGAAACTTTTACAGCCGTATCCACCCCAACCTGCACTTTTACACCCAACTAGGCGGGTGCTAATTTTTTTTTTTTCAGGGGTTCCTATAAGGCCCTGATATTTAGTTCTCTCTTTCGTCCTCTTTTGTGCAAACCATATGAAGTCACCCGGCCGTAAAGCGTGCTCAAAGCTGCTATAGTGTTGGGGAAACCAAAACCAAAATAAAAATCGCTGGAAAAACTCAGCAGGTCTGGCAGCATCTGCGGAGAGGGGCACGGTTGACGTTTCGAGTCCGTATGACCCTTCAACTGAACTAAGGAAAAATAGAAAGGAGGTGAAATATAAGCTGGTTTAAGGGGGGTGGGGGGACAGGTAGAGGTGGATAGAGGGCCAGTGATAGCTGGAGATAACCAAAAGATGTCTTAGACAAAAGGACAAAGAGGTGTTGACGGTGGTGATATTATCTAAGTAATGTGCTAATAGGTGACATTAAGGATAGAAAGCAGGATGAGCAAGGTGCAGGTAGCCCTAGTGAGGGTGGGGATGGAGGAGAGAGTTCACGACCTAAAGTTGTTGAATTAAATATTCAGTCCGGAAGGCTGTAAAGTGCCTGGTCGGAAGATGAGGTGCTGTTCCTCCAGTTTGCGTTGAGCTTCACTGGAACAATGCAGCAGGCCAAGGATGGACATGTGGGCAAGAGAGCAGGGTGGAGTGTTGAAATGGCAAGCGACAGGGAGGTCTGGGTCATGCTTGCGGACAGACCGCAGGTGTTCTGTAAAGCAGTCACCCAGTCTGCGTTTGGTGTCTCCAATGTAGAGGAACTGCATTGGGAGCAACGAATGCGGTAGACTAAATTGAGCGAAGTGCAAGTGAAATGCTGCTTCACTTGAAAGGTGTGTTTGGGCCCTTGGACGGTGAGGAGAGGGGAAGTAAAGGGGCAGGTGTTGCACCTTCTGCAGTTGCATGGGAAAGTGCCATGCGAGGAGATTGAGGTGTACGGGGTGATGGAGAAGTGGAACAGGATGTCCCAGAGGGAACAATCCCTGCAGAAAGCCGCCGGTGGGGGGGTGAAGGGAAGATGTGTTTGGTGGTGGCATCATGCTGGAGATGGCGGAGGATGATCCTTTGAACGTGGAGGCTGTTGGGGTGATAAGTGAGGACAAGGGGGACCCTATCATGGTTCTGGGAGGGAGAGGAAGGTGTGAAGGCGGATGCGCGGGAGATGGGCTGGACACCGGTGAGGGCCCTGTCAACCACCGTGTGTGGAAAGCCTCGGTTAAGGAAGAAGGAGGACATGTCAGAGGAACTGTTTTTGAAAGTGGCCTCATCAAAACAGGTGCGACGGAGGCGAAGGAACTGAAAGAATGGGATGGAGTCCTTACAGGAAGCGGGGTGTGAGGAGCTGTAGTCGAGGTAGCTGTGGGAGTTTTGGGAACTGTGGGTCTTGAAGAAGTGTTGGGGAAACCATGTGGATGTTTTTATTATAGACGAGTCGGGCCGGGTTGGGGACATCATCGATTCACACAGGATGGCAGCAATTATTCTTCAAACGCTGCTCCAGCTATGGCTGTTCCGGCCAAAACTTAAATAATTTCTACAAAAATCGCTGGAAAAACTCAGCAGGTCTGACAGCATCTGCGGAGAGGAACACAGTTAACATTTCAAGTCCCTATGACTCTTCACCAGAACTAAGAAATATAGAAATGAGGTGAAATATAAGCTGGTTGAGTGGGGGGGGGGGGGGGGTGCTGGTGGAACAGGTAGAGCTGGAAAGCAATGAAGGCGAGCAGGGCATCTTAGTTCTGATGAAGAGTCATAAGGACTCGAAACGTTAACTCTGCCTTCCTCTCTACAGATGCTGTCAGACCTGCTGAGTTTTTCCAGCAATTTTTGTTTTTGTTTCAGATTTCCAGCATCTGCAATATTTTGCTTTTATCTTAGTGTTTAATTGACTGCCACTTCTCTTCCAGGAATGCCTACCTTGAAGAAGTACTGCTCTTCCCTCCGACAGGATTTCTGCCTGTCTCTTTTGCCCTGTTCACCTTCATTGCTTTCCATTTCTACCTGTCCCACCCCCTTCAACCAGCTTATATTTCACCTCATTTCTATATTTCTTAGTTCTGATGAAGAGTCATAGGGGCTCGAAACATTAATTGTCTTCCTCTCCGCAGATGCTGTCAGACCTGCTGAGTTTTTCCAGCTATTTTTGTTTTTGTTTCAGATTTCCAGCATCTGCAGTATTTTGATTTTATCTTAAATAATTTCTAGCTGCTTACACATGTGTGAAATGTTGCTGTTATGCAATCAATGGTCAAGCAGAGTTTGAAATAGCAGCAGGGGGTGTTTATTATCAAATGCCCTTAAAATGAGAATATTGAAAACCTGGACTCAGCTTCCCAACCTATTTCAACTCCATGCCCCAAATGGCAGCTATTTTGCCCGAATGGAACATTCTCTATGTGGTTGTATAAATGTGCTGACAATTTAGTTGGAGTGCTGAGTGGATTCAGTCAATGCATGCCTAAATTGTTTGGGTTTCAACTGAATAATTTTATTAATTTGTCTTCACAATTAAATTAGTACTCAGTTTAGACTATGATTCCCCACCCTCCCTTATTAGTCTTGGGTTCTCATAGACCTCACCTGCCGAGGACTAGCCGTGGATTCAGTCATGTAAAACTCTTGATGTTTTCATCTGGATATCAGTAAAATTGGAGGTGGAGCTAGGATTTTGGAAGTGGGGACGAGAGAGAAAAGTTCATGTTATTAAGTACTACATTATGATGTGAGTGTATCTGGTTTGGTAAAACAGTGGAATTTTCCTCTCTTGCCTATGTCAAATGATTTCAATGTGAGAGAACTTCAAAACACAATTGGCTCTCTGTTGATATTGTTTGATTTGCACCATCTGTTTGATAATGTTGTTCGTCACATTTGTCTTGAGTTGTTTTAAATAATTGAAGTTGCACGGGCTTAAAATTTAAATATTTCTCTAAACTCATCTCTTAAAATCAACCCGTAGTTTTCCAAGTACTTTTTGTGGTTTTAAAACACTGTACATTTATTTCTGATTCAGTTACCTGTAACACAGGCCTGATATTGCTTTACAGCAGTTTATTCAGATACATAGGGTAATCAAAACAGTTTCCAGTTCAAGGGCAAGCTGATAAGAGAGTTTTTTTTTTCTCTCTTGACGTAAAAGGTTCAACAAACTTTACTTTATCTAGAAACACAAAGCACAATGGTGTTAGTTTAATTTATATTTTGTCTGTGTGTTAACAGGAAACCTGGGTTTTCGTTTCACTTTAGAATGTTGCCTGCAAGCCTGTGGGTTTATTTGTGCACTTGCATTTTAATGAGGTTTTACAACCCTTGAAATGGAGAGCTGTGTTTCAAGAGGGGTTAGTGGTTTAGGTAAGTTAAAACAAAGTAGGAAAAACTGCTGTTGCCTAGCAACATGAGACCTACAGAGAGAAACAGAAAAAGCAGTTTGAGTTCAGTTAGTCTGTGGATACCACAGGGTGAGGAAGGTGGACAGGAGGAGGAACTGCAGAGAGCAGCTTTCCCAAAAGAACAGAAGAAAGTCCCAGAAAATGATAATGAAAGGGTTAATAGACAATTCAAAAGACAGATGTAATTATGCCATTGTGAAATATTTAATTTTGTTTGCATTTTTGAAAAAAAAATTAGATCATTACTTTGGGCATTGGAATTTTAGTCACTTAGAAAATATTGACAATTAAAAAACTTTCAAAATACATTTTATTCAGAACCCAGTGGCCTGATTAGCTAAAGACAGTGAAGAGTTTACATGAGTATCAATAGGGATCCAGGAATTCATAATGGAAATAAGCTGCCAAAAAGACGTACAAAAAGTGACAATGGGAAGCAAACTTCTACAGACAAGAGCAGCAATTTTTTAAATATATATTTGTATGTTATTTGCATGTAACAATAAGCAAGGGAGAAGCACAGTCTCTGTCACCATGTAATGTTATAGTACAGCAGTATGTGTAACATATGTTTGAGTTACTTGATATAGTGACATTCATGTATTTGTTGTCCAGGAACTTGTGTTTCCCCTTATGTCATTGTGTAGTGCAAAGCAAAAGTTGAGACTCAAGGGCAATTAGGGATGGGCAATTAATTCCGTCCCATGAATTAATATTAAAAAAACCTCCTCAAGCTTGTGATTTTGGTTTTGCATAACACTTTGTGTCCAATCTACGCCAATAATTACTCATGAAGTTCTCTGTACAAAAATGGTAGTTAATCTGTCTTACTTTGACAGGAGATCTCATCATATGACAGATCTGTTGGCCACAGCTTTGATTCTTAACACGAAGACTAATTTTCTGACAAGTGAAACCTTTCTTCCTGTTTTTATTTCAGCAAATAAAAGCCTACTTCAGTCCGCTACTGGAAAAACTTCAAGCTGGACAAGAGCGCCATCCGCAGATACAAAGTGGTATTAACCAATTTTCGTTTTAACTCTATCACCAGTGGTGGCAGAGCGCAATGGAAAACCAAGGGATGGGAAATTGAGCGAGTGAGTTACCAGATTTTCATCAATTATGTGTCATGTATGATATTCTGGACATTCAAAAGTGTTCTTGTAAAAATAACTCAAGTTATATGAAAATCGACGGCAATATAGAAATTAGCACAGGTGTGATTCCCTGATTTTTTTTCCCAGGGGTTAATGTGCATGTGTTCAATTAACCCACATATAATGGCTGATCAAGAGTCAGGCACAACCTTGGCTGTTGAGGTTCGAGTTTAAAGGGAGGTCAGTTTATTGGGAGCATGCACAAAAGGAGATTTTAACAGCAAGTTATGTACCCATCCTGTGGAGCAAATGCCCTGGGATCCCAAAAAGGGTAATTGCCATTTGTTACATTTCAGAATATCTCCCAAGGCAGTATCTGCATATTAAGGCATCACCTGATTTTGAGTTTTCTATCCAACAACAATGAAGCAGCCCTTTTAAAGAGTGAATGCAGCCTTTGAGAGCTGTAGCTGGACAATTATTTCCTGTCTCCTCCCACTGACAAAAGAGCTCCCAGCACAGGGTCAGTTGGACTGAGAGCTTACAATGGCTACACAATGAAGTTGACGTCAGAAATCCCACAAGTGTGGTCCCGCATGTTAATAAGCCTGGGAAAAAATCAGTTCTGAAACACCCACATTAGATCTCATGCCAACAAGTAATTTCAAACAGTAATCAATAATAGGTATAGTTAATGAAATAATACTAATTAACAAAGGCAAAACCCAACGGAATGCTGCTACGTCTGGCAACTCGCAGCTCTGAAGACGAAGCATCTGTCTAAAACTACAATTTGTATTTTTGGTTTCTCCTGGCAATTCGCACTCACTTCATTTGCATAGTAAAGGTAGGGTTGGCGCCAACATCATAATTTTCTCAGCTTTGGGTGATTTGTACGCTTTTATTTCATTAATGCAACAACTATTTCACCAACATAAATATGCTTGCTCAGCAAATGTGTTAAAGATATTACTTAGAAAAGGAGAATGTTTATTCATTTAAAATTAAATGGCATTTTTTTTAATATGGCGTAGAATGCTACAAAGCAGGCTGCTCCCAAACCTACACATTCTTAATCTCAAATTGACCATTTGTAGGGAGCACAATATTGCAGCGATAGAAGAAACAATAGATGGAGAATCAGACCCCGGGCTGTTTTCATGAGCTGCATTGTACAATTTTTTTTTGTGACCGGCTTTCATTTTGCACTATAGCACATTGTTTAAATAATATTGTATCTGCGTGATATTTGTAGCTACATCATAAATTTATCATTTGTAACTACATTCATGATTTCACCACGAATAATGCAAATCTTTTGCTGAAAAATCTTTATAAGGAAAATGAAAATTTACGGTGCAACATCTTGCTTGTCTCCACAAATGATGCCTAAACAACTGAGTTGTTTCCATTGTTCGCTGTTTTTGTTTTGTGATTTCCAACATTTACAATATTTAGATTTATGATCAATTAATCTAGGTTCGCCTGTGCTGGCGCAATATCTAGGAGCAACTGCAGAAACACGGTGACCCGGTCCATGGAGATTGTCCACAATTTGAAGTGAATCAACGGTAAATAAATCAGGAGACCGCTCAGCATGAACAAAAAAATAAACAAGTATTCAATCCGAGGATTGCCAATGACCGGCGTCAGGACCAAGGAGACTGAAATAATTAGCAGGAACACTTGGACAAGCATCGGCACCTATAAGGAGAGAACATTTTCAGTAAATGCACCATAAGATTTTCTTTCTTCTTCTACCATTTTGGTACATTTAGCAAATTTTGGCATCTTTTTATGCAGACAGTAACTGCTACAATATATATTGGATAATGTAATTGTGTACTTCTTTCATAGTTTGTAGGAGGTCCTAATAGACCTCAGCCTGACTTGGTTTGAAAATTGCATATTATCAATTAAAAATATCTGCCTGTGCGGCTTCAGTTCCACGACTGCACCCCTCACACTTCCCAAGGAAGCTGCTGCTGCTTCTTTAACTTTCAATTTGCTTCCACGAATTGCAACTCCGCACCCACTGACTACACAGCGCCCTCTTCCTTTCTCGCAAGTGGCAGCGCAAGGGATACATAAAGGTCACCACAAACTAGCCGGAGAAAGGAAGGAAACCAAACCGAGAAGAGCCTAAGTTGGTTGCGGGAGACCATGACCCCAATATTACAGCTGGAGGGTGAAGATATATCAGTGGAGGTAAAGGCAGTTTTGCAGAGGAGTCACCCTGAAGATCAAGACAGTGAAACCATAGCAGGCAATGACCAAGCCCAAGTATCACCATTTGAACAACTCTGTGTGGGCCCCACCTTCTGGAACTGCCATCTTAAATCTTGCTTACTTTCTCAAAAGCCTCTCCTCAAGCATATTTTCAATCATCCCCAGATCTACCCATGCTCAATGCTTTTTTTTTCTCTGCCTTCAGACGATTGCAACTTTGAAAGTGTTACACGGTGGAAGTTGTCACTGTTTGGCCCAATGAAATACACAATTGATGATTTTAATTTTAGACCCTCTAAAATATTTCATCAAAGACAAACAAAATTAATGCAAAATAGCTTGTAATTTCTACAATGCGCTTATTCTTATCAGGGCCACCTTGTATTCGGTTAACAATATGCAAATACCATACACAGCATTCTCCATCCAACCATTCTGCAGCTACCCTCCTCATACCCTATTCATGCCAGCACTCACCACATCCATTCAATGCATCTTCCTTAACTGAGAGAATTATATTTTTGAAGAGTGTTTGTGATGTTGTCTTTCCACCCCATCTCCTTGCTCTCTTTCCTGTCCAGGGTCTTTGAAAGTATTATGTTTCCCAAATTTGTGCTTGCAGCTCCATGTTTGAATCATTCAACCAGGTTTCCACTCCTGCCAGCAAACTGAAACTTACCTCATCAAAGTCACAAATTACATCCTCTCTGACTGTCTTGCACTATCCTTCCTCATTCTTCTCTTCCCATCTGCAGCCGATTACATCATCAGCCAGTCCCCAACAATGGCTTCTCTTCCAGATCCCATAATGCTACCTCTTGAACCACAGGCATTTATACTTGACTTACTCCCATCCCTGAGCTACATCCTGCCACTTGGCAACATGAACCAAAGACATGTGGTTCCATATATATGCCGGTGACGCCCAGCTCTTCTGCTTCACTTCTCTTTCAGCCCTACCACTACTTATCCGACACCCTCCAGGTCAACATTGGGAAGATTGAAGCTATCATCTTTGGGTCACACCACACACACACACACACCATGTCCTTACCACCAATTCCACCCCCCTCGCTGGTCACTGTCTCAGGTTGAACCAGACTGATTGTAACCTCCGCATCCTATTTGACCCTAAGCTGAATTTATAACCCCACATCCTCTTCATCACAAAGACCACTGCCTACTTCCATTTCTATAGCTTCACCTGTCTCCACATCTACTCCTAAAACTCTCATTCATGTCTTTGTCACTTCCAAACTCAACAATTCCAGTGCTCTCCTGTCTGACCTCCCATTCTCCAATTTCAATAATTTTCAGCCAATCCAAAACTCTGCATCCCATACCCAATCCCACACCAACTTCCATTCACGCAGCACAGCATGCTGAACATTTATCTGATAACGATCATAATGTGATCAAGCTCTTGAAAGGGAGAAGTGCAAAACAGCTACTAAGATTCTAAATTTAGATAAGTCTCACTTCAATGCGAGAATCAGAAACTGTCCACAGTAAACTGAGCAAGTTTGGTTATGGGTATCACAACAGATGATCAGTGGGAGGTGTTCAAAAAAAGAATTTAATGTGATACAGAAACCATTTATAACCCTAAGGGGCAAGAGCCCTACTTGTTAATTAAAATACAGCAATGGACAATTAAAGAGGCAAGTGACAACATAAAACTAAAAGAAAAGGCATACAAAAATGCAGGGGGAAAAAAACCACACATATCCCAATATCTCCTTACTTGCTCAGCCTTGATTTATTTTTCTGTCTGATTACAACTCTGTGAAGTGCCTTGGACTATTTTTCGACACTAAAGACTCTAATAAATTCAAGTTATTATTGTTGTTGGATACTGAGAAGAGTGAGATGGATTGCAGCGCAGAAGAAAACTTGAACTTTATTTTGTTAATCCAGACCAAACAAGTTTATATATAAAAAATATATTTGACACATTTTACAATAATAACAACTTGCATTATTATAGCACCTTTTAATATAGTTAAAGATCCAAAGTTTGCTCAAAGGAGCATTATTAAACAAATTTTGACTCCGAACCTCTTGAGGAGATATTAGGAGAGGTGAACAAAAGCTTGATCAAAGGGGCAGGTTTTAAGAAGCGTCTTAAAGGAAGAAAGAAAGCTTTGGGGGAGGGGGGGGTAGAATTCCAGAACTTAGGACCTAAGCAGTTGAATGCATGGTTGCCAATGCTGGAGCAATTGAATTGGAGGAGTGCAGAGGTCACCAAGGGTTGTAGGCTGGAGGAGTTTACTAAGAAAGGGAGAGGCAAGGCCCTGGAGGGATTTGAACGAGTATGAGGATCTTAAGGCATTGCTAAACCTGGAGCCAATGTAGGTCATCAAACATAGGTGTGATGGGTAAATGGGACTCGGTGCAATTTAGGGTAGGGTAGTAGAAGAGGACTTCTGATCTGTGGTGGCCGGTTGCACATTGGTTTTCATTGTCTGTCTATAGGAAAGGGTGCAGAGAGAGTCTGTAATGCTATGCACTTCTTGTGCCTGATGGCACTGGTGAACTGATAGGTCTGGCGAGCGGTATTTGGAATTGATTCTTGCATTGGAAGAGAAAGAATGGATCTGTTGTAGTGCAGGTTCCCAGTTGGGTCTGTGACACCCAGTATTTAAGGAAAGGTATCAACTTCAGGGATGTACAATTGCAGCTTTGGGATCCACTCCGATTACAAAGAACAAAGGACAAAGAAAAGTACAGCACAGGAACAGGCCCTTTGGCCCTCCAAGCCTGCGCCGATCATATTGCCCGTCAACTAAAACATTTTGCACTTCCGGGGTCCGTATCCCTCTATTCCCAATCTAATCATGTATTTGTCAAGCTGCCTCTTAAATACCACTATCGTACCTGCTTTCACCACCTCCTCTGGCAGCGAATTCCAGACACTCACTACGGTCTGCGTAAAAAAACTTGCCCCGCACATCTCCTCTATAGTTTTCTCCTCCTACCTTAAATCTATGTCTCCTAGTAATTGACTCTTCCACCCTGGGCAAAAGCTTCTGACTATCTACTCTGTCCATGCCACTCATAATTTTGTAAACTTCTATCAAGTCGCCCCTCAATTTCCGTCGCTCTAGTGAGAACAATCTGAGTTTCTCCAATCTCTCCTCATAGCTAATAACCTCCAGACCAGGCAGCATCCTGGTAAACCTCTTCTGCCTCCATATCCTTCTGGTAATGTGGTGACCAGAATTGCACGCAATATTCCAAGTGTGGCCTAACCAAGGTTCTATACAACTGCAGCATGACTTCCCAGCTTTTATACTCAATACCCCTGCCAATGAAGGCAAGCATGCCATATGCCTTCCTGACTACCTTATCCACCTGCGTTGCCACTTTCAGTGACCTGTGGACCTGTACACCCAGATCCCTCTGCCCTGCGATGCACTTAAGGGTTCTGCCATTAATACAATGTCATTTTTTTTTTGCTTAAAACAACTCATGCAATCCAGAAATTTGACTGAAATCAAAATGTTGATAAAACAGCAGAAGAAACATTCTTCAACATTGAATGAAGTGGAATAAACTGCACAGTAAACTTAGGACCTCCAAGGCAGAATTCAAAACTGAAACTAAAACTAAATTAAATCCCACCCAAAGATGCTGGCTTTTCTTTTCCTACACCTAAGAATTTCACATTTCCTGCAGCTTAAGTTTATGTAAGTGTGTTGTATATCTGCTGAAATGCGTTTGTCCATTCTCTCAAAGTGAACCAATAGCTGTAAGGCACCTGGTATGTTTATGTTATGGAAAATTGTATCTGATGTAACAAATAATTGAAGCTGCTGTTAGAAATGGTGAACAATTACAAATGTACTTGCAAGAAAGGAATGATATTAAAATAAATCTTACTTTGAAGGACCGGTGAAGATGTGGCTTCTTAATTTTCAGTTTCAGCAACGCAGCAAACGTTAGACTATAAAAAATCCAAGCTATAAAACTTTTGAGAGACAAAAAATACATTGTTAATGAGTAGACAGGGATTCTAGCAGAGTCTGCACAACTTCAAAAAGAAACCATTTAATAAATTAATGTACTACCACTTATTTTCTAAATGTACACTTATATCTTGGTGCCTCGCCCTCTAGCTACACACGTTTGGAAAATTGACTTGCCGTTCAGGGACCCAGCTAAATATTGGGTAATCTTTTTATTTGGTCTTTTGGACCAGCCTAAAGCATTTTAAACGTCCTTTAAATTCAACAGAACATCTTGGGATAAATTTTCATCTTCAGCACTCCTGACACTGAGATTTGCTCTTCAGGAACAAATTCTAGGAATTCCACCTACTGATGTGGCATTCACTAGACTCCTACATCCCATTTTTGGAATTGCACTGCATCCAGTGATTACTCTTGTAATGGTATTTCATACTGTATCATCAATTGAGGTAAATTGTTTGCTCGGCAGCTCAGGCAGTGTTTTCAAATGTTTAGTTGATAATTCTTTTGCTGAGGGAACAATGAAGATGAAAGGAGGGTGGTTCATGTAAGGAATCTAAGGTATAATTATGTGAAGGACTCCTGAATCAGATCCTTAATCAGGATCTGTGGCATCACCAAAATCTCTTCTCTAAACTCCCTTTGCACACAGACCGGGACTTCTGGACGACAAATAAAAACTTACTGAAAACAGAGCTGCAGTAGTTGCCTGTCCCTTTAAATGCTTCTGCACTTAAGCCTAATGTCTTCTGTCTTCCAATGCCTAATTGATTTAGGAATGATAAGGAGCAAGTCTACTTGCATGAATGCTGTGAGAAAGATCCAAAATTGAAACATTGGAAAACAACGAAAGAGTTTTTGCTAAGGCTGTGCTTTTTAAAATGATCTTGGGTGATCTTCTTTGGTGCTGCTCATGGTAAAACAAACAAACACGCTATTTTATACTGACAACACACATGGGTGTATTAATTGCTACTAAGCCAGAGCTGTGCTTACCTGGTCACTCCCTTCAAGGACAGAAGTCCAATCGCTTTAAACATGAACAAATGTTTAAACAGATTACCCGTGCACTTGCTTATGGTAAATTAGGTCATTGACTGTTTTATAAAGATAAAACTGAAATAAAAAGTTCAAGACATCTAATGCACAATGTATTATTACTATTATTATTATTATATGGTACCATGCCCCTGAAGGCCACAAATTATAACTGTTAAGCAAAAGCTTTATTGTTCATAAATTGGAATATGGCTGCCAGTTTCAGGGTCCAGTTAAGAAGGACACAGCATTTAATTTTTTTTGACCTGTTATAAAAAAGAGCGACATCTACATAATGATGCCTTTGTGTGCCACAGTTCTCAGGGTTCATCTGGTTTCATAGCTTAACTCCAGCAGAAGACTGGAAGAGTTAGATTGCACCAAGTCTTGAACTTTTTTTGGGGGGGGTGGTTCCACCAGAGTTGTGATGGGGGACTGGAACAGTCCTGTGGGAATTTCAGGAATTGAATATATTAGTGGATAGATTTTTAAAAATCTTCTTCACAAACCTGAAATAATTTACAATTGATGCAAAATCCCCTGGGATTACCATTATCACCGCAATGAAAGCTATAAACGCAAGGGCAGGCAATGGTGTCAGACGATGAACATGAGCCATGGACAGAATATCTGGCTGGGAGAGAAAAATATAAAACAATAATCAATATTCTGTTTTTGAATTTTGATTTACGAGTTCCATGTTGTAAAAAAAAGAGCATCTTAATATCTATTGGTTCATTTTTAGGTAATCAAATGCATATTAATCTTGCCACACCTTTGAAATTTATCAACGTGTGTTTTCTTTTCAAAGATTCTACCCTCCTCTCCTGAAATCAGTGGGTGGAATCATCCGTGTCCACTGGCGTTGGGCATGTTCAGTGGCGTGAGTGGACAATATGGAGAGAAGGTCAAAAATTGGTTTCACGATGTCATGAAACCAGTTTGCGGTTTTGTCCACTCAGCCTTTCGATGGTGGGTCGTATTTCCCACCATCGAATGTTGGGATCCTCATTGTATATATCAACATATCATTAAAAGGCTAGCCTGCTGGACTCATCCCCCACCCCGTGAAGGGTTCTCAAAATTCCCACATTTTTCATATCATCAGCAAGGATATGACTTTTGGACTTTTATGGCAGAAGACCCAACTGCTGAGTTAAGTGTAGAACCCAGCAGCCCATGAAGGCCTGAGACTGGACATGCTCAGGCTTGTTGAGCGCAGTGTGGATTGCAGATTCCACAGACCAGGACTGCGTGGGGACAGCAGGTCCCAGAGGACACAAAGAGCGTACCCCAAAACTGCAACCAGCTGTAACCAGACAATGAGAGGAGACAGAAAACGCATTCTTCCCTTTAAAACAATCAACCCAGAGAAAGACTTCATCTTACTCGAAACTAAAGCCCATCAAAATCTTGCATAAATAATCGCTACTAACTATTAAGGCAGGACGGCTGCAATCAATGCAATTATGCGAACCCGTCAATGCTCCACATAAACAATGGCTTTCAGTTCAAGACTAGTTACGAGGACAGGAAGACACTGATGAACATCATGCAAGCCCATTAAAAACAACGAGACAACAATCACCTGGGGAAGCCCACCAAAATCAGACAAAGAACTAACCTTGATTTGGATTGAGATAAGAAATGCGAAAAAAAACAGTATAACAGGGCCACCAGTTATGAAGGGGAAGCTGACAAAGGAGGGGGAGCAGTTTTGGGAGCCGTTGAAGCAGAGTTTAAGCAGGGAGCGGTTGTAGCTGAGCCAAGCGGAGGAAGGAGATCTGGAGGTTTGCAGGCCCACAGGCAACATCAGGGCAAGGGGCACGGGGTGACAGGCTCAACCGAAGACAACAAGGCCACAACCACAGCCCTCCATGAAGATCCGCCACCCAAAACCACGTCCTCCACCCAACTGAACAACCTTTGCAGATTCCACAGACCAGGACCACGTGGGGATGGCAGGCCCCAGAGGACACAAAGAGCGTACCCCAAAACTGCAACCAGCTTACCTGGCTGGATTTCGAACTGTCAAGGAACCCTGGTTGGTGAGCATGATCCCTGACCTCTCCTAGTTCAATTTAGTTAGGTTTTGGGGGTGGGACAAGGTTAAGGGGATTAGTAGCGTGATTTTCCCTCATTATGCCGTGTGTTCCCCATTCTTAACTAAGTGTACTTTGTAGGTCTGTATAATCTCAGTGTAATCCTAATGTTATAAGTTCATTTGTGACACCAAAACCAGTTGCCTGCTGCACTTTGTCACAACCCCCAAATAAGTCCAAGGTCTAGAACTCAGGGAGTGGGAGTGATTCGGATCTGTCCATTCGAGCAACACAGAGGCATCAAAGTGCCACCAAGTGCTCCAGAGCTTTTCACCCCTTAGGCACAGACTGCAAAATATAGAGTGTTTTAGTGGGCTGCAGAACAGTTGGATGACTGGGCACGTTGCACAATTTCCTTGCTAAAGCTGGCCTGGAACAGTCACTGCTGGAGGCACTCATAGCTCCTTGCAATGTCATCATCCTGTTTGGACCAGTCTCCCCATGGTTCAAGCTAACAGTGCAGCCTTGCAGTGTGGTTTAGGAGAATGCCTGTGCCTGAGCTGAGAGCACAGCATGCAGCCCAATGGGTGAAGCTGACACACACCACCACCCCCTACACCCGCTGGATCATCCACCCACGTTGACGTGATTGCACACTGATGTGTTTTACAATAGTAAATAAAAGGAGTGCACTTGGCAGGCTGCACTTTGAGGGGAACTCAGAGGTGAGCACACAGTGCCATTGCAGAGCACTTGCAAGGGACGCGTATTGGACCTCAAAGTTGATGAGTTTTGGGGGCGGAGGGCAAAGGCTGCTCTACAGTTGAAGGTAGGGCACAAGCACATGTGGGGTGGGGGGTATGGGTGAGGGAAGCGGCCACACATTAGGGAAACCTTGTACAAAGTGACTGTTCCACTGCAGCTGAAACAGTTCAGGCACAGCCACATTGATATGATTGGAGTCGGGCTTCTAGCTTATCTGTCCATTCGAGCAACACAGAGGCATCAAAGTGCCACCAAGTGCTCCAGAGCTTTTCACCCCTTAGGCACAGACTGCAAAATATAGAGTTTTTTAGTGGGCTGCAGAACAGTTGGATGACTGGGCACGTTGCACAATTTCCTTGCTAAAGCTGGCCTGGAACAGTCACTGCTGGAGGCACTCATAGCTCCTTGCAATGTCATCATCCTGTTTGGACCAGTCTCCCCATGGTTCAAGCTAACAGTGCAGCCTTGCAGTGTGGTTTAGGAGAATGCCCGTGCCTGAGCTGAGAGCACAGCATGCAGCCCAATGGGTAAAGCTGCCGCCAATCGGTCAGGTGGACTGGGGCGGAGATGGTTGGAGTTTTGGGTAGCCATGCAGCACAATAAACTCTGGCCATCCAAGTGGTGGCCAGCACTCTCCGGGCTGCGTTAAGGGGCCTTCAGACTTAACCAAGAGAGGTTCTTAGTACACCCATGCTAACCATGTCTCTCCCTTTTATCCTGCCAGAGGAGTACATCAGGATCATGGAGCCTGGTGAACTAGCTGTATGCCTCCTGGCGTGAAGAGAGTGACTGCAGCACTTGGCTGTGCAGGGGGAGGACCAGCAATCCCTGGAAGAAGAGGCATCTCAGGCTCCCACACATGTCGCCAAAGAGCCACAGCAAGCCGTCGCTGTCGGCGTCTAGATAGACTCAGGGTCTATGGACATCACCTTTCCTTCCTGCAGATGAGCAAGAACCAGTGTTGCCGAAGATTGGTCAGTCACATCTGCCAGCTACTGCAGGATTTGGCACTACTTGGACATGGAGGGCATCCACTGCCAGTGGCCGTGAAAGTGACAGTGATGCTCAATTTCTACACCAGTGATTCCTATCAGGGCTCCACAGGTGACCTCTGTGGGATATCACAAGCCTCCACCAACATATGCATCCATGAGGTCACAGATGCCATCTTCATGAGGGGACACAACTTTGTGCATTTTGCCTGGGACCAGGAGAGCCAGGATGCAATAGCAATTGGATTTGTCCAGGTCTCTGGTTTTCCACAGGTGCAGAGTGTCATTGACTGGACTCATGTGGCGCTCAGACCTCCGTCGCAACAAGAGGTCAACTATGTCAACTGCAAGGGCTTCCATTCGCTGAATGTGCAGCAGGTGTGCGACCACCACAAACACATCCTGCAGGTCTGCGCATGGTTTCCAGGAAGTGTCCATGACTCCTACATTCTCAGTCAGCCACAGATCCCTGACATTTTCCAGGATCCACAGAAACTGCAGGGTTGTCTCCTCGGAGACATGGGCTACCCCCAGAGGATGTGGCTGATGACACCTGTGAGGTGGCCTCAGACTACAGCAGAGCGAAGGTGTAATGAGGCTCATGCTGCAACTTGCAACCTGGTGGAGCAAACCATCAGGATGCTGAAGATGAGGTTCAGGTGCCTGGACCGGTCTGGTGGAGCCCTGCAATACAGTCTGCAGAGGGTGTCATGCATTATCGTCGCCTGCTGTACCCTTTACAACCTGGTGCTGCAGCAGGGAGAGGAGTTGGCTGAGGAGGAGATGCAGGAGCTGGAAGTCACCTCTGATGAGGAGGACGTTGAAAGGGGTGAGGGTGAGGAGGTCCTCAAAGGTGGTGATGGCGATTAGACCCTCGCATTTGCCAGATGATGCAGGTGTGCTCAGGAGGCCCTTATAGCTGCTAGATTTGTGGAGGATGATGACGACATGCAGTGAGGAGACACTATAAATCCTCACATTGCATCTATGAACATTTGACTCCAGTTTGGCTTATGGCAGTGCGCATACCCTCTGTGATAATACTCCTGTAATGGAGACGCAGTGGAGGGCCTAATAGTTGTTCGATCGCAGGAGGATGATGACAACATGCAGTGAGGACACTCCATAGATCTTCACACAGCCTCTGAGAATGTCTGACTCCTGTCTGGCTGAGGGCAGCTCACTTGTGCCCTGTGATCAGGGTCACACCATAGAGACACACCATGAAACTTTAAAAGCACCTGATCCTTTGTCCACCTTCAGCACCTGAGCCCTTCAGGAGCACAGCATCGTTGGTCACAGATGCTGAAGAGATGGGGGCTACTCCCACCTTAAAGGTGCTGAGAACACACAGAGAGAATGAAGGAACTCTGTAATGCCTGCCCACGACATTCTGGCAGCAATGACAAGAACCATCGAGGTGCAGACATCAGTAGTGTGTCAGGGAGTGTGAGGCGGGACCATCACTTTAGTCTGAAGGCTGCACAGAGCCCAGGGAAGAGATCCTGGACTGAGACACCTGCTTTATTGTGCAGAAAGGTTTCACATCTGAGTGATAAGAACACTGCTCATCAGAACAAGGAGCCATGGGCAGGGAGACATTCTTGGGAGTTTATTCACAATAGTGAACATTATGTACAAATGATTAACACCTGTGCCCAGACTGTGCAACTACGTCTTCTTAAGCGGGCTTGGCCTAAATAGCCAAGTGGTTATGTACTGGGCTTGTAACCCCAAGATCAAGAGTTCAAATCTCACAATGGCAAACTATGAAACAATGTAACTTCATCTGAAACAGATGGAAACGGGTTTTGTACTCAAAAGAGTTACGTCTTCTTAAGCGGGCTTGGCCTAAATAGCCAAGTGTTTATGGTACTGGGCTTGTAACCCCAAGATCAAGAGTTCAAATCTCACAATGGCAAACTATGAAACAATGTAACTTCATCTGAATAGGAACAGATGGAAACGTGTTTGTACTCGAAAGAGTTACGTCTTCTTAAGCTTCCTAACCCAGTCGTTATGTCTTGGTGCTCCCTGGATACCCACAGTGGAGGCGGAGGCAGCCTGCTGACTGCTACGCCCTGTCCATGATGACCTTGGCAGGAATCCTATGGAGGGCCGAGATCTGGAGGGCCCCAGCCTGCTTTGTGTGGCAGTGGTACCTTCACCGAGCTGCTGAGGTAACAGGAAGAGGGGATTTGGATGGGCCGAACACTTACAGAGTCATCTGGGTGAATGGCCCTGGGATGTGCACCTGCTGGTCCTCCGCCCTATGGGTGCCCAAGGGCCCCAGGCTGACTCCTTGAGAAGAAAGGGTAGCTGGAGTGAGACCGAGCTGCCCAGCACCCCTCTTGCGTGCACACTGTTGGAGGTCAACTATGGCATCAGCGAAGGAGTTTAGCCCAAACAACAATGCAGGAACAACGTGTTGGACCAAGGTCTCCATGGCGGCTACCAGCCTACCAGTATTGACCTTGGTGTGTTGGCACCTCGGCGCTATCACTTAGCCTGAGGCTACTCTAAAGCTAGGTCCCACTGAGGTGTGTATCTCTGTGCTGGTGGAGGGTGTGGGTGGGCTGTGATGGGACTTCAGTGAGTGTGCCTTCAGATTCCTCTTCAGAGGTTTCTTCAGAGCTCGATAGGAGGCCCTGGGTCATAGACTCTGTCTGCTGTTTGGCAGATGTGTCTGCAAAAACAAGGGGAGATAATTAGTGCAAGGCAGTGGCCTGTGAAACAGGAAACATCACACACAGCATGGTTATCTGATGGATGTTGCACTGCTGGATCCTCACTTGGTAGAGCAGCGCCGGCCTCACCGTCAGCACAGGACCGGTCCCGGTCATCGCCGGCCAGCTGAATGGCTCTGTTTTCAAAGTCCATGAGGGCCTTGATTTCAGGCATTCCTCCATCGGTAAACAACCTCTCCCTCTTGTGTGCCAGCTTACCCTGCATGAATAGAGATGGAGGGAGTGTAAGCAGGACACCTGCCAGGCCAGATGATAAGTACGCCTGGCCTGTGTGGGTGGTGAGTGTTCCCCATGAACGGGATGAGGACAATGAAGGTGTGTAAGAGAGAGTCAATGTTGATGTCCCTTGAACTGGCAGTGAGTGAGATCCCTGTGGATGTGTGATGGGTTCGTGAGTGTGTGAGTTGAGAGTGATGAGAAGTGTGACTTACCCTGGCGGATCAGAGGAGATCATTCATCCCCTTTCAGCACTGGGTGGCTGTCCTCTTTTGCAGGGTGTTGGCGCTGATCACCACCTCCCGAGCCAGATTAGTGAGGCTGCTGCCCATCCTGCGGCCAGAGCAGGGGGCAGAAGACATCACAGTGAGTCTGCACCGCGTCCAAAAGGCACTCAAGGGACACGCCATTGAACCTGGGGGGGCTGCAGTCTTTGCCTTTTGGGGCCATCCTGTCTTCCGTGAATTAGTCGTGGGCTGGAAGCACTGAGAGGTGCGCATGTGGCTGGGCTTTAACTATGGAGCCCAGCATGATGAAGCGGTGAGTTGATGGCATGGTGGGCAAATGAGAGCCCACCCCCCCCATGGAAACGGCGTGTGCTCTGGGAATGCGTAATTAATGCAGTGGGTTTGAAACGAAACGGCGTGAAAAGTCGCCATTGCAGCTGGTGGGTAAAATTTCAGTTTGACAGGCCCGCTATCGCTCTTTGTGCAAATCTGGGACGATTCCGCTCGAGTCACCAAGTTTCTGTCTGTGCCAGGAATTCTTTAATATCTTGCTCAAACGGTCGTGAGTCATGAATGAGCCTGGACATTGAGTTTTTCGACTGAAATGAAAACGGAAAACGCTAGAAATATTCAGCAGGTCAGGCAGAATCTGCAGAAAGTGAAACTTCTTAGGTCAATGGCCTTTCAACATAACTTGAAGATGTTCGCAATTTGAATGTGAACAGCATAACGGCGGAGATAAAGGCAAAATACTGTGGATGCTGGAAACCTGAAACAAAAATGAAAAATGCTGGATAAGTTCAGCAGGTCTGACAGCATCTTCAGAGCTCTGAAGAAGAGTCATACGGACTTGAAACCTTAACTCTGTCTTGCTCTCCACAGACGCTGTTAGGCCTGCTGAACATTAGGGCTGAGCCTGATGCTGTTGTCACATGATGTCCATACACATGCATTTTCCATTAGCTCTCACCAGATAGCAAGAAGAAGCAGGAATCATCCATAGCATGAGACTGTTGAGTCTATTTGTAAGTATCCTTACCACTTCCCTGGCCATCAGCAGCTAATTAGGCAGACAATCAAGATTGCAAAGTTTCGGGATAATTCTGTGTTCCCATGCTCATAGCGGGGAGCTGTGCTCAGAAGCAGCATACGTCAGAGAAAAGGGGCTGCAATACTAGGCTGTACCTTCAGTCTACATTCTATATACTGCACTCAATTTCTCTTTCCAATGACTTGTCTCCCACCAAAAGTTATTTTTTATGACATTCTGCATGACTCATGATACTTTAGCAGCATTGGAAGTATAATGTCAGGCTGTGGCGGCCAGTGAAGAGTAATTGGCTGGAGTGGGAGAAAGAGCTCTGGACACAGAGATTCCAGGAGTGCCAAAGGTTGAGAATGCCCAATCTCTTTAAACCTTTGAATAATTGCCTCCTTTTTTGTACCCATTCCAAACATTTATACCAGGCAGCTGGCATTGTCACTTAATTTACATTAAAGTAGGGCCTAATAAGCAATGTCTATCCTAATTTTTTTTGGTGTCTGCCACTTGTTCTTTTGAATGGGTAGTACCTTTATCTTTTGTGTGGACATGGACTCGTGCTATCTTGGAGACAATTTGTGAGCAGCTTGCACAATATCTTCCCGGCAACATACAGGAAACATTGTTTCCTGGTGCACAGTTTAATGTGCAGGTTCTTAGTCCCAACTCATTAAGAAATAATAATTCCAGATTCAAGGTTAAAGAAGCAATCTTACTTCATTTATCCTTTATGGGTGTTTATTAAAGAAATGTTGTAGAACTTTTGTTAGGTGCTTTAATACTTACAATGGAGGTCCTGATAGAAAATATTTTACTTGTTCTGCGGAAGAAATAACTTTGATAGAATTAATGGTTACATCTTGTCTCATGCTTTTATATGTTCTTAGTTGACATTGCTTCCTGTATAAACAAAATGTTTACAGTGAGCTTTGCATTAAGTTTGAAACTGTCCTCCAGTTTCCCATCACTCTGGCAGGTATTAATAAGCAAGCTGGGCTATCTCATGCAGCCCACTACCCCTCACTCTCAGAAGCTTTTCCCTTCAGGACACCAGTCAGTGTCACTTTATTCCCCTTTCCTATCTGTCTTTGTTAAAAGTGTGAGATGCGCACTGTTCTTAATTGCCAAACTGATGTTTTATGTATGAGGCACAGTAACAGTTCTATGTCCTTACCAATGAACCTTCTCTGGCTGCTACGTAGCAACTGCGACCTCCAGTGAAGAAACTACCATTTACAGACCCAAATGTGGAAAGTATAACTGACAACGGAATAATCCATGCCCAGCTGCCCAGCACTTTGTTTCTGAAAATAGAAAATATTTAGAAAAGTTATGAAAAACAATAGCCATTATTCACCATTGTCATTTGGACTGGTGTTAATTGTACTGTTACTAAAGTATTGCTCTGTTATAACATTACTCAAAAATTGGGAGGGCTATTTTAATTCCCTCCATTCAGCAGGGAATGGGATGATAATAGAGTTAAAATTAAAATCATCCAGTTTGCAGCCCCACTCCCTTTCTGCCACAATTTTTAGCAGACCTTTCATTTAGGAGCCCAGATACCTCCTAATTCAGGTTGAGGTCTCATTTATCTAGATAAACTGAGGTCCTATCACATAGATAGGCTTCAATGTAATGCAATTATAATAGCCTTTTGCAGGAATGTGTGTTGACAATGCCGCTTATAGATAACAAGTATCACAGGCAGTGAAATTTGTCTTGGGCAGTAGTATAGAACAACAATAGCTCATTTTCAGCACATTTTACATTCTCCTTATACATCGCCCAGAATGGGCATGTCATATTCATAACTTTAAAAATGGGCTGTATTCAGTATAGAATTTTCTGGAATTGTCTTTTCCTTTAAAAATGAACATTAAAAGTCTGCCAAGGTGGCTGCTGAGGGTCAGGTGACTTTTGCAATTTGTACAAAAGTTCAGAAGTATCTCAAGTCTCCAGAAAGTTCCAAATTGAATGACTATGGATGGAGTGTCTCCTTTGAATAGACATACCAATACAAAACCATTTGCGGAATTCACACCTTCCATTTTTTTGTGGACATAACCAAAAGACAACAACTATAGACTCCTAGACTCAGTGTCTCTGAACCTGAAACTTAACAAAGAGAGCTGCAGAGAAATAAATCATAAGCAGGTGTGAATGACTACCATTCATCCCCCGCCCCACCCCTTGTGCAGCACATCAAGTCATTCTGGCTGGACAATAGAACACTGAGATTGTGGTCATCTAATTGAAACTGTCTTCAGATAACCAATCTTACTTACTCCAAGCACCAGGGTGAAATTAATTAGCCTGAAAACAACACAGAAGAAACAGCAACAGCAGCAAAGGCATCAACATCTGAACATCTGTCTTAAAACTGGAAACTGCAACATTGTAACGTCTCCAAGTCTGTTCCTTTTCAAGTTCACCGGTACAGTAAACCAACCGAATGGGGTTTGCACAAGTGAACAGTGAGAAACTATCTATTCATGTTGGGAGTCAGCAACAAGAAGTCCTCAATTTAAAATGATTACTCAAGGAGTTGACAAGAGAGGTTAGGAGAAATTTCTTTACACAGAGGGTTGCAAGAACATTGAGTGTTTTGCAATAAGCAGTAATTGAGGCAGAGATCATATCTTTTAAGGGGAAAATGAATAAACATTTGAAGCTGAAGGAGACGCAATTCTATAGGGTGGGGCGGGGGTGGGGTGGGGTTTGGGGGTGTTGGAGTGAGTTGTGACCAAGAATGCAGCATTAGTTTCAGATTATTTCAATAAAGAGCCAGCACAAATATGATGGCATCCTTCTGGGCTGCAAGTGTCTTTGAATCTATAGGATTTGCTGACTAAAGATCGCCAATGTGGAGAATTCATTTGCCAAAGGCATTCTTTGCATAAATATACAAATAAAATCACAATTTATGTTGGTGTAAGTAACTTACCCCCATGTTACAGCCACAGCACCAGATTTCATCATCTCATTTGGACTCATGGCTGCCAAGTAGCTGACATTTACCATCACATACAACAATGTCACCAGTGGAATTGAAATCAATAAAGCTCGAGGCAGGTTCACCTGAAACAGGAAATTCAGTGCATTCTCTATTATAGGTTTAGATTGATCAACATTTTCAAAAATAAAAATACAAAGTAAACTCAAAAGCTCCCATGCACCACCTGATGTAATGTTGAAGTGTATAGTAAAGGGTGCGGGAGGTGGTTTTCAGCTTCCATCGCTGCCTGTGCTCAGTTAGTTCAGCCTGTAGTGACACTATAATTAGCTTCAATAGCCACAATTTCTCATCCATTAATTTCTATCGATGGAAAATCACTGCAGGACATCTTGATGCTCCAGTGGCCCAGGTATCTTGCAAACTTAGTTCCAGGCAAGGACACATCTTGAACAATAATTCCTCCTATATTTCAATACTCATTGTTCAGGTTCACACTTGAAAAATGAATAGAAGTTGCTGTAAATTATGGCAGGCCAATTAGCTTTCCATATTTCCATCGTTCAATTTTTTCTCACCTTTGAAGAATGCAAAGATAACCCCTGACTTCTTTTTCCCAACACCAATCTCCTCCTTAAACCTGCCTCCACTGCCCAATCACAAGTACCTTGAATGTCAAGTGACAGGAGCTCGTAGACTTCTTTCTCTCAAAATAGAGGCCACCCATTTAGCAGCCTCTGCTACTTCTCCATCGAACCAAGCCTTCCTCATTCTTTTCTTAACGCACTGTCCTAGCATTGAACCATGTTTCTCTCTACTTTCTTTGCCATCGCCCAAGTGAGCTCATTTCTTCCAAGAGTTCCATTTTCTCCTCCCTTGACTCCATTCCCACAACACTACTGATCACCTAGTTTTCCTTCCTGACACTGGAAATGGTTCCCACTCCTCAGACATTGTCCTCCCCTTCCAAAACAACAATCATTATGCTCCTCAAATGAAATACACTCAACACCTCTGCCCTTGCATATGCTCCACTTTCAATTCTTTTTTACATTTATGTCTTGGCGCTTCCTAAATTGTTGCCCATTTATGTTGTAATTACAAGTTTGAATCTCCTGCAGGATGACCCTGATTAAAGTCACGAATGCCATTCTCTGTTACTATAGTTCATTATGTTTCTCATCCTGCTCAACCTCATTGCAGCATTTAACACAGCTGACAACATTATCTGCCTTAAACAACTCCCCAGCTTAATCGGACCACATTCTCTTAGCTTCCCTTTTATTTGTCTAATAATAGCCAGAGCATTTCCAGAATGACATCTCTTCTGGTCCCCAAACCTTACCTCTGAAATCCCCCAACCACTTATCTTTGGCACCTCCCATTTTACATCTATGTGTTGCCCCCTGACAATATCATCTATAGGGATAAGATAAGATTCCACAATATACAGATGTTATACAGCTCCACCTGCAGTCCATCACGTCTCTGTCTGACATCTCTTCTCTGACATCCAGTCCTAAATGAGCCCTAATTTCTTCCAGTTAAACATTGGGAAGACTGAAGCTATCATCCTTGGCCCTGCCTCAACAGCGAATTCATCACCGCCCCCCCCCACCTCCCACAACCTCCAAACCTTCTACTATCTCAGGTTGAGATACCCTGCTGGCAACCTCACCATCATATTCAACTAAATTTCTGAAGCCATGTCCTCTCCATCAGAAACGTCACCTATATCTAACCCTGCAACACCTACCTCAGCCTATCTACTGCTTAAACCCTTATCCATGCCTATGTCATCCCCAGACTTAACTATTCCAATGTCTTCTCAGCCAGCCCCTGACCATCCCAGCTTCTGTGAACTTTGGCATATATGTATCTCTTCATGCCACCCATTACTCCTGAGCTCATGATCTACACTGACTTCCAATTCCAAATCCCCCAAAATTAAACTTGCCTCTCTTTATATCTGTTACACTGTATAGTTGTTACCACGGATTTTGGTGATTGTCTATTCTCCCAAAGAATGCTGTTCAAGTCCGTAGTTTTACAAAACCATTATCCTTTATTTACAGCAAGTATTTACACATTTAGTCTTCTCCTTTTGGAGATCCTCCTCCTTCCAGATCTTTCTTACTTCTCAGTCATGTGATCTGCCATCACAATTGCATCAACACCATGTATGCTTCTGATGCTAACCCTTTACTCTACATCTCCTCCCAAGTCTTTATCCCTATCATATTTACATCCTCCTACAATATCTAGAATCCTCCAGCCCTACCCCATCTCCTCTCATGGAGTGAGCCAGCTATCGGCCTTTCACAGAATCCCAATGTGTTACAGTTTGATCATTGTTGCAGCATCGGAAGAGGTAGTCAGGTGGTTAATTGCTGTTGGAAAGCTCATCCCCCCTGTGAACGAGGTTTCCTAAAATGTGCAAAGGCCACTTGGCCTTTTCACCTGTTGGACAGAGAGCGAAAAATTTAATTTAATTACATTGTTAATGGACTTAATAGGTCTTTTAATTGTTGGCGGATGCGCTACCAACTCCTGCGCACGCCTGCTGACCGAAATATCGCACGAGTGCATAATAATGTCTTGATGTTCGCCCGATGTCATCGCGTGTCATTTTACTCTTGAGCGGGCCAGGCAGGTTCCCACCCGCTCAGCGAAAAATCCTGCTCCCCATTAAATTCAAAAAAACTGATTAACTCAATTGAAAATTACCTCATTGTTATGATGTTAACATCTGTGTTAATTGCCAGTCCACCTATCCCAATCAACACAGCTTCATTAAACCCAGAAGAGGGCGCATTGGAGCTGGTTTGTGCTTCAGTTTTATCTCCCTACCTGACCTCAATCCATTTGTTCTTAGTGTTTAAAATTCCCTTAGGTTTCTCTTAAAAAAAACTCAAGAAATTTGTCAACACCGAGATGCTGATTGTAATATGAATGAATGGGCTATTGTTTGGTCAATCTAGAGAAACCACTCATTTTTAAACAAGCTCTGCCCAAAATACATATTAAAATCATTGATCACCAAGTCCTTTATGTGAAAAAAATAGCTACAGAATCCCCAACCATGACAGATAGTTTATGATAACTAACTAAGTTCTGGCTACAGATGTACATTTTTATCATCATGAAGATGCTAGGTGCTTCATATAACGGAGTTGCAATACGCCCCAGTGTTAGCAGCTAACAAAAAGTTAGGTGTTCAGGAGAATAGAGAAGTAGGGACAGGACCGACACGTCTATGGGATAGAATTCTTTTACAACCTAATTCTACATGTGAGAAAGGAGGCAGCATTGACAACATCTTTCTTCCATTGTTTGACAATAACTTCCATTTACACCTGCCCCAAAGTTAAGCCTGCCTATCGAATGAGCAGGTGGATAAAACATTGATAAAATACTTATGGTTCTTTTCTCAATGCGCTCCTGTGCCCTGACATTTAGGGGAGGCGATGGCGTAGTGGTATTGTCGCAGGACTAATAATCCAGAGACTCAAAGTAATGCTCTGGGGACCTGGGTTTGAATCCCACCACAGCAGTGGGTGGAATTTAAAGTCAATAAAAATCTGGAATTAAACGTATAATGATGACCATGAAACCATTGTCGGTTGTTGTAAAAACCCATCTGGTTCACTAGTGCCTCTTAGGGAAGAAAATCTGCTGTCCTTACCTGGTCTGGCCTAGATGTGACTTCAGACCCACAGTAATATGCTTGCCTCTGAAATGGCCTAGCAAGTCACTCAGTTGTATCAAACTGCTACAAAGCCTCAAAAAAGGAATGAAACTGGACAGACCACCTGGCATTGACCCTAGGTGCTGGAAATAACAATAGCAAACTCAGCCCTGTTGATCCCGCAAAGCCCTCCTCCCTAATATCTGGGGGCTTGTGCAAAAATTGGGAGGGCTGTCTCACAGACTAGTCAAGCAACAATCTGACATAGTCATCCTCACGGAATTATATCCTACTATAATGTCCCAGACACCATCATCACCATCTCTGGTAATATCCTGTACTACTGCCAGATACTGCAAATGCTATGGGCCCTGACAATATTCTGGCAATAGTACTGAAGACTCATGCTCCAGAACTTGCCGTGTCCCTGGCCAAGCTGTTCCAGTACAACTACAACACTGGCAACTGCCCGGCTATGTGGAAAATTGCCCAGGTATGTCCTGCGCACTCAAAGCAGGACAAATCCAACCCAGCCAATTACTGCCCCATCAGTCTACTCTCGATCATCAGTAAAGTAATGGAAGGGGTTATCAACCGGGCTATCAAGCAGCACTTGCTTAGCAATAACCTGTTCACTGATGCCCAGTTTGAGTTCTGCCAGGGTCACTCAGCTCCTGAACTCATTACAGCCTTGGTTTAAACATGGACAAATGAGTTGAACTCCTGAGATGAGGTGAGAGTGACAGCCCTTGACATCAAGGCAGCATTTGACCGAGTGTAGCATCAAGGAGCCCCAGCAAAACTGGAATCAATGGTAATCGGGGGGAAACTTTCCGCTAGTTGGAGACATACCTAGCACAAAGGAAGGTGGTTGTGATTGTTGGGGGTAGGTCACCTCAGCTGCAGGACATCATTGCAAGAGTTCCTCAGGACAGTGGTGTCCTAGACCCAACCATCTTCACTGCTTCTTCAATGACCTTTCTTCAATCAGAAGTGGGGATGTTCGCTGATGATTGCACAATGTTCAGCACCATTCACGACTCCTCAGATACTGAAGCAGTCCATGTCCAAATGCAGCAAGGCCTGGACAATAACCAGGCTTGGGCTGACAAGTGGCAAGCAATGTTCATGCCACACAAGTATCAAGCAATGACTATCACCAACAAGAGAGAATCCAAGCATCACCCCTTGATGTTCAATGGCATTGTCATCACTGAATTACCCCACTGTCAATATCCTGGGCATTACCATTGACCAGAAACTGAACTGGACTAGCCATATAAATACTGTGGCTACAAGAGTAGGTCAGAAGCTAAGAAACCTGCGACGAGTGACTTCCAAAGCCTGTCCACCATCTACAAGGCACAAGTCAGGAGTGTGATAGAACACTCCCCACTTGCCTGGATGAGTGCAGCTGCAACAACACTCAGAAAGCTTGACACCATCCAGGACAAAGCAGTCCGCTTGATTGGCACCACATCCACAAACATTCACTCCCTCCACCACCAACACACAGAAGCAGCAGTGTGTACCATTTACAAGATGCACTACAGGAATTCACCAAGGCTCCTTAGACAGTACCTTCCAAACCCACGACCACTACCATCTAGCAGGATAAGGGCAGCAGATAGATGGGAACACCACCATCTGGAAGTTCCCCTTCAAGTCACTCACCATCCTGACTTGGAAATATATCGCTGTTCCTTCACTGTCACTGGGAAAATCCTGGAACTCCCTTCCTAACAGCACTGTGGGTGTACCTACACCACATGGACTGCAGCGGTTCAAGAAGGCAGCTCACCACCACCTTCTCAAGGGCAACTAGGGATGGGCAATAAATGCTGGCCCAGTTAGTGAAGCCTACATCCCGCCAAACCTGGCATCAGCTGGCAGGTTCTGAGGTCCAGGCACCGTTTTTAAGCAGCATCCATATCGCCTCCTTTGCTGACAAGAAAACAGTATCTGTTTTGCAGGGTCATCATCGTGGTCTTCAGGCAAGGACGGCACATGACTCAAAGCAGACAATGTGTGGCCCCACAGTTCAGCGATGTCTCCCTGCAGCTTCTTCTCCAAGCCATCCAGGAATGGAAGGAGGTTTTCTTCTCCAAAAACTGCATCAGGAGACCATCCTACCTGACCAAGTAAGCCTGGAAGGAGATTGCAGTGGAGGTTCGCAGCTGTGGGGTCTAATGGGGTATACTTGGATCAAACACAGGAAGAGGGTCAACAGCCTCCCATGCATTGCCAAGATGAGTAGCATGGTAGCATTAGATCAATGTGACTCTCATGAGGGCAGCAAAAAATGTGTCCCAGCAAGGAGAAGGTGCAGACGAATACAGTGTATGGCACAGCAGCAGATGCATCATGAGACTTGGATGGATGTGAGCCAAAATTTGCAAGGTCATATTTCCATCGTAGTTCCAAGTGCTGTGAAATTGGGAGAGTGAATAGGTTACCCAGGAGGCCCCGTTATCTGTTAGAGAAATGCATGCTGATAAGGGCGGCGGGGGAGGGGGGGTGGTGGTGGTGTTATGTGCTAATTGAACTCAAACTCATTCTCCATTTCATTCTGCAGGAGAAAATGGCACACAATGCCAGAGAACATGCAAAGATGGACGGAGGAGTGCCCAACGTAAAGATGCTCACACCTAAAGAGGAGGAGGCAGGGAATTGGCTGGAGACCAAGGTAGCCAGGCATTCACAGAAGGTGAAGCTGTTGTGCAGAAAGTGAGAAAGCCTATAGTCCGGCGCTAAGCACTAGGCAGAAAGGAGACATGCATTAGAGATGGATGGGAAGAGGGATTGTGAATAACGTGAACCTAATTGTTTTGTGTTCATTAATGCAGGTTCTCACACTCCAACGGGAATACCTATTCTAAATCCCGGGACCCTGCAGTCAACCTCTGAGGAGGAGGGCGTTGAAGCCTCAGTGGCTGCATTGTCACATCTTTCCCCTGCACCCTCCACCACACAGTTACAGTCATATCGGTGGGTATACAACCATGATTAATGTCACAATCTGGTGAGCAGATCACAGACACATCAGAATAGCTGATGGAGGCTGTGACAGTCAAGGGACCTGCAAGTTGGAGGTCAGGCCCATGATAAGCCCCAAGCACTGGTCATGGGCACATAAAACCTTTTGGAGATGCAGCAACAGGCTAGGGAATATCTGGTGGAGCTGCCAGAGGGTATATGCAGCCATCTGCTTACGTGGAGGAGTCCATCTAGGCCATGAGTTCTCCCATGTCTCAGGCGCATGAACACAGAGCTTCCTCCATGGAGAAGTTGGCAAGCTAGTTTCAGCAGGCCACTCAGTGGCTGCCAGTTATGTGCTCGGAATTACATGCCATTCCTCTGGTCTTGGACTGTATACATCAGGGGCCACTCGAGAGGGATACGAGATGCTTGGACCTCCCCCCATATGTCCCTCCTCCTCAGGTAATCAGGGAGGTGCTGCCACACGTCCAAGATGGAGGAGTGGCTCAAGGCTGCCTCTTCTGGAGGCTCCTCTCAGGGCAGCCCAAGGTTGAATAGCCACTTCTCAGTCCCTTTTCCAGTGACCCCAGTGCCTCCAGTAGCCACGGCCAAAGAGGATGCATCCACATCAGTGCAGGAACGCCTCAGCATGCCAGGCTCCTCCAGGCCTCGGGCACCTAGAGGATGGGCACCAAGATCTTCTCAGACAATGGGGTATCACACTTAGCAGCTTGCCCCCATCTCAACTGCAGATGTCAAGGTCACACCACATCATTGTGATCAAAAGCGTAATAAAGAGCATGTAGATGCATGATGGTGCCACAGATGTTCAAACATTATATTGCAGCCTATATTAGCGTAGTGGCTGGTCTTGCTGATTAACAGTGCGATTATTTGCATAATAAGTTGCAAACCTGTGTGGGAAAAAGGGGAGTATTGGCATCTCTATGATTTGGGTGGCAAAGGTGGTGAGTTGAAATTGGGTGGAGATGCAGAGGTGCTATTAGTGTAACTCCTAGAACTGATGGCTTCTCAAAGGCTTCATGCTTGCTGGAACCTGTTGAGTGCGAGAGACTCACGGGTCTCCATTCTGCATCTCTCCATTGCCCTGGCTTCTGGTGCTGGAACCAATAGATGCTGGCCCAGCCAGCGAGGCCACATCCTGTGAATGAATAATAAAAAAAATCCCCAATATGCAGGCCTATCTGCTCTGACCCATCCTCCTTATCGGATGAGGAGTGCGGCTCCTCTGTGTCCATGGTTGGCAAGGCCTTACCCCACTTCACGGCAGAGGTTGTGCAGCACGCAAAAGACGACTATAATTCTTGAGACCCTTTGACCCTGTGGTGCTCCACTGGAGCGGTCCAGATAGCAGAACCTCATTTTCAGCAATCCAATGTTCTGCTTTACTTTATCTCTTGTAGAACCATGAGATTCATTGCAGCACTCCTTGTCTGGAGTTCGAGGGTTTTTCAATGGCATCATCATTCTTAAGCAGATAACCCCTGTCACCCAGAATCCATCCTTGCTGGCATATGGGGGCCACAATTTGTTGTGGTACTTGAAACTGTTGAAGGATGAAAGCGTCATGAGAGCTCCCTGGGAGCCAAGCACAAAGCAGGAGGATCCATCATCTGTGCTCGAAGACTAATTGCATATTAATGGGGTAAAACCTTTTCCTGTTGATAAAAATTGTAGGTTGGTCCCAGGGAGCTCTGATTACCACATGTGAGTGGTTGATAATCCCCTATACTTGCAGGAAGCTGGCCCTGAAGCCCACAGATCTTTCAAGCTGGGTCTCTCGATCCATTCTGAAGTGCGCAAACTCTCTGGCCTGTTTAAAGAGGGCATTCATCAGCTCTTTCATGGGGCAATATGGGGCTACCTGTGAGGTGCCGCATGTCTCCTGTGGAGCCCTGGAAGGAACTGCTGGTGAAGAAATTTAATTCTGTAGTAACTTTAAAAGCCATTGCATTTGGTTCCTTCACAGTCAAAGGGGACGCAAGCCATCCTCAAAGAGAGTGTGCAGGTCAGTGACTACCTCCTTTGACATCCTCAAACATCATTGGCATCACCTCTCTGACATCAGTAGGTGGTTGAGACAGGAGCAGTAGACTCTGGAATGCACCATTGTTCTGCATTGGACATGGTCTTGGTTGTCTCCTTCCTGACTACCCTTAGCCTCTGGTCCTGTTACAGGTGGTGATCCTTGTTGGCCTTCTGGCCGCTCTTCAAATGCGCCCAGTTTGATACTTCTTCTACGTCATTCCCCCTCCATCCAAGACTCCAGGAGCACTGGATGTAGAAGACCCATTTTGCCTGCAGGGGTTCAACAGAGGGCACAACCTTGGCAAGGTCCTCTAATGGTGACCTAGGCTTCAACAAAAACCTTGTGCCTATGGCAGAATAGTGCTCAGCCTTGTCTTCAAGGAGGTCACCCTGGTCTTACTTCATTGATCCTCAACCTCCCCTCAGTCGCACTCAACCTTATCTGCAATATCTCTCAGCCTTTGTGGTAAAGTGGAGTGCTATGTACCTTTATGAGAATGTGGTTAGTTGACCACCTGACTGTATTGACCAATCGCTGCACAAGAACCTGAGCTTCTTGGGTAACTGTAAGTCTAGGAGCCGGAGGTGATTGAAGAAGCACACATGGCGTTAGTACTCTGTTCTTAGTTCCAATAAACCACCAGTGTTTGTTCAGTTAATTGGTCTCTCTGCCTACATTGTTCCAAGAGCCAACTTATGTGTTAATATCAAAGGCACAGCTAGCGTTCATCAGACGAAGCGAACCTGATAATCAAAGACATAAAAGCCTCCTTTCCCCTCTTCCAAAAAATTTCCAGAATACTGACAGGCAGCTCTAACTGGTCTAGCTTTCACCTTGAGGACGACCTCACCTGCTCTCTGCCAGCTTTAACTGGCTGTGAAAGTGAAGGCCCACGATTCCCATGGGCCTCCAACTTAATCATAAATGTAGCACTGAACCACAAAGTTTTGATTTTATATGTATTCATTGCATATTAAACCATTAAAATTAACTTCCTGCCACATGCCATTGGCATTGTTGTCCTGCTTCCTCCCCCTTCCCCCCCACCGCCCGGATAATTCAGCGCTCCCATCCCAACACGGAGAACTTGACCCTGTGCTTTGTGCACTATTCAACCTCCTGCCTCTTTCCCCCCCTCCCTTGCAGCATTAAGTTCCGCCCATATTCTCTGAATCCTCTCAATGTGTTTGAAAAAGTTCAAATTTATCTGCCTTTTGAGTAGAAAGAAACTATCTAAATTGGCTGAACTAAATAAAAGCCACACAATGACTACTGCAGCTACCCGACTGGAAGGCAGGGTTACAAAGAGTAGCAACATTCAATTGTTTGCATGAAATTATACCCGGGCTGTACCACATCAGCATAAACAGGAGATTGGACTTTATGGGCAGAATTTTCTGCCTGTCGGGCAGGCAGTGCTGGAGCAGGCGCAGGTGGGTGCTGACCCGATTGGTGCCTGGAATCGGGTCTGTGCCGCCATTTTATGCATATATGGTCCCAGCGGAAGTGGATGAAGGTCAATGCACGCCTGAACAGAGCATCCATAACCTGCTTGACACAAGTGGGGACAGCTGATTGGAAGACACCGCAAAGTTCACCCACCGACCCCTGGAAGGAGCCAGAGGCATAGAAGTTGAGGGCAACTGTGACCTTCAGAAATGCTGGCATGGGGTGTCCGCCCACACAGTTAGGAGAGATCTCTGGGCCAATCATCTGACAGATATAGTTGACTGTCTCCCTTGACAGTCGGAGCTTCCTTCAGCACTGCACCTCAGTCATATTGAGGTAGCTGCTTCTCCGCCTGTAAACCCTGGCAGCAGGATAGTGGCATCTTCTACCGGCTCCTTCCACCTTGGTCTACCTCTTGGCCCTGCGCCCTTTGTGCCTGTGCCTGTACTCCCAAAGGTGGCTCCCCTGGAGGCTGAATGTCCACTCCTGGCCTCCTCCTCATTCTAACCCTCCCTTCCTCCTCAGAGGAGCTGCCTCCAGTGGACATGTCAGAACCCATACCCAGGCTAAATGGAGGCCTCTGGAAAGCTGCAGGCCCGATTAAAGATTACTGACTGCAGAGTGCTGAGCTGATGATTCAAAGTTCTCAGGAAGCTGCTGGGATGTGTTCTGAACTGCTACAGATCACACAGGCAAATTTAAAACACTTTCTCCAATAAATACTTTACAGACCAGATTCACGACCCCACTGAGCCCTCTTATCCCGCCCGTGGATGAGGTTCGTAGAAAAGTCTCCTACCCGCCTGCCCATTGTGCCCGTGCGCCGACCTGAAGGTCGCACGGGCACCTAAAAATCGACGTCGATTGATGAATTAAGGGCCTTAGCTGGCCTGTTAATTAATGGCAGGGGCGCGTCGAACTTCATCGCGCACCCCCCCAGCGAAATATCGCGATGGTGCACGGTGACACGATATTTCGCTGGGCGGGTGCGCAGTGACATTGGGATGCGCTGACATGTGGGGCGTCCACCCCCCCCCCCCACCACCACCCTACACGTCAAACAGAAAATTCTGTCCTATGATGCTAATAGTAACTGGTACTATAATGAAGTAGGTTTCTTCTAAGCATCTAGCATTAGCAAAAAACTATTTGTTTTGCACTTACCTCAGGACGCCTGATTTCTTCGGTCACATAGTTTAAGTTATTCCATCCATCATAGGACCACATCCCCTGTTGGAATGCCATTCCCACTGGGCCAATTTCTCCTATTGTGCCTTGAAAGGCGTTCTGAAAACTGTGTGTGTATCCCTTGAAGATCAACACTATCCCACCAGTCACAATGATAAGTAGCGACAGTAGTTTGGCAAAAGTGAAGATATTTTGAATACAAGTTGCTAGTTTCACATTAAGACCATTTATGATACCTATAATTAAAATGCTAGCAATTGCTGTACATTTTACCACAGCTGACGGTGGTGGACAGTCTTCATAAAATGGAGCTGCAACGTACTGTGCGAGACTCAGAGACATTGCTGCAATACCAGCAGGTCGAGCTATAAACACAGAGGTCCAGGAGAACAGAAAGGCAGGGGCACGACCAAAATTTCTTAAGATGTATATGTACTCTCCGCCAGATTCTCTTATGATAGTCCCAAGTTCCACGTATGCGAAAGCAGCTATTGTGCATACCAGCCCACTGGCTGTCCATATCAAGAGGCTGGCTCCAGGACTCCCAATGTATCGTAACACCCATTCTGGAGACATGAAGATGCCAGAGCCAATCATTGTCCCTACAATCAAACAAATAGCACTAATTAATCCTACTTCACGTTTTAAGTGTAGTTCTCCTGTAGTTGTCTCCATATCCAAAGTTGAGTTCACAACGATGCAGCTGGTTCCTTTCCTCCTTTTTTCACCTACAGCAATACACAATATCTGTGTTGAAATCTTTCAGCGCATGTAAAGATCTAAGTCTGCATTTCCTGATCAGCGTTTTGCAAACATTAACTTATCTGTTAATTATCACTCTTAACTCTTCAGATAAATAGCTGGCATGCAAAGCAACATGCAAAGATAAGGCTTTAGTCCTAAAGTTTATGGTATTATAACTATTGCAGTGAAATAATAGAAAACACACAAAGTGCACTATGTGCTGTAGAGGCTGGGGTTGTTCAGTTATCTGATACATCAATATAAAAGAGACCTTGCTCTACTTGTGGCTGTGTGCAGCCCTTACAGAGTCATCTGTATTCTAAACCAAGCTGTGTTCTTATTTCATTCTAGAGATGTGGATGTTACTGGCAAGACGGGCATTTATTACCAATCCCTTACTGGCCTGAGAAGGTGATGGTGTTTCTTCTGCTTGATAGTCTACTTCAAAGGACAGTTAAGATTCAACCATAGTGCAGTGGAAATGCATTCATTAAAGGCCACACAAAGATAAGCTTTATCTTTGCATGTTGCTTTGCATGCCAGCTATTTATCTGGAGATTTAGGAGTGATAATTAACAGTTTTCAAAATGCTGATCAAGAAATGTACACTGAAAGATTTACTGAAAGATATACTGAAAGATTTCAGCACAGATATTGTGTATTGCTGTAAGTGAAAAAAGGAGGAAAGGAACAAGCTGCATTGTTGTTAACTCATCTTTGGATATGGAAACAACTACAGGAGAACTACACTTAAAATGTGAAGTAGGATTAATTAGTGCTGTTTGATTGTAGGGACAATGATTGGCTCTGGCATCAACAAGTCCCTGAATGGGTGTTACGATACATTGGGAGTCCTGGAGCCAGCCTCTTGCTATGGACAACCAATGGGCTGGTATGCACAATAGCTGCTTTCGCATATGTAGAACTCTGGACTGTCATAAAAGAATCTGGCGGAGAGTATATATACATCTTAAGAAATTTTGGCCATGCCCCTGCATTTCTGTTCTCCTGGACGTCTATGTTAATAGCTAGACCTGCTGGTATTGCAGCAATGTCTCTGAGTCTCACACAGTACATTGCAGCTCCATTTTATGAAGAATTTCCACCACCGTCAGCTGTAGTAAAACGTACAGCAGCTGCTAGCATTTTAATTCTAGGGTATTCATGAACCAGCTGTGTTTTTACAGCCTGAACGGTTCATGGTTGCTTTTGCTACTTTTATTACCAGAAACTCTGTTGTGGCTAATCATCAACTGAAGCGTTTTGATCAAAGAATTGATGAGGTTTTGCATTGAACTGAGTGAGTGTCCAAGCCTTCCAAGCACAAGACAATGAGTGAAAGGAAGGAGTTTACAGAAGGGCCAGCAGAAAGGTCAAGGCCAGAGAACTGGATGTAAATGCTGTGCAGGGCACCACAAGAAAGAAACTAAATCATATCCAGCATGGGAAAAGCAAGAAGCTGAACCACTTTGCACGCGAGTCTTGCTGGAGAGAAGAAAAGAAAACTGATAAAGGTGGTTGCAGGAGGGATGTCAGAGCGTGATTCAGACCAATCAGTCTATACCCATTAACTTGATGCTGTCCTTCTGCAGTCATCATTTCAACCCTCATGCAGCAAGGACAACCAGTTGTGTTTGCATCAAGCATTAATGCAAATGGAACAAATTGAGAAAGAGTGCCTGGTTATTGCCTTTGCTTGTGAGCATTTTAGCCAGTATCTATTTCGGAGGGAAAAAGTGACCAGAAGCCACTTCAAATCATCTTTCTCAAACTGCTTCTACCTGTTCCAAAGCCTTTGCAAAGGATATTACTTTGTTTGTAGAGATTGGAAGCCAAGTATGAGCAAGGGAAGCAGGTGTAGATTGCCGAGACGCTGTCGAGAGCAGCACTCCCAATGAATGAGGTTGATGATGCAAATACAGAGTGTGAAATCTTCCAGATTCAACTAAAAACAACAGCATGACATGCTCTGGAAATCATCAGCTTAGCAGAGACATCTGACAGACAAGTGTCTTACTCAGATCAAGCAAATTGCACGAGATGTAACTCTTCAAGTGCTACAGGAAGTTGTGATGAATGGATGGCCTGAAACCATAAAGGACACACCTATTGCCAAAAGAGAGAATTGGGCATACAAGGATTGCCCAAGGTGGCATCTTGTACAAAGGAACTAGAGTCATCATCCCGAAGGAGAATGGAAAGAAATGCTGAAGGGCATCCATGCAAGCCATCAAGGAATTGGGTCTAGTCTGAGGAAGGGTAAAGAAGTGCTCTACTGGCCAAACATGAACAAAGAAATGAAGGACCACATCAGTCAATGCAGTGCTTGTAAGGAACATCAAGCTAAGCCAACTAAAGAGCTGCTCATAGCTCATGACATCCCTGACAGACCATGGATGAAGCTTGGGGCATACCTCTTCACTGTCTTTGGAACTGACTATCTCATCACTCTAGACTACTATTCAGACCACTGGGAGTTAACCCAGCTGACATCAACGACTAGCAGTGAGATTGGGAAATGCCTGAAAATACACTTCAGTCGTTATGGCATTCTCGACATTGCCATGAGCAAAAATGGCCCTCAGTTCACAAGTGAAGAATCAAGCACTTCACGAATGATTGGAAAATTCAGCACTACACATCATCTCAACAATATCCCCAATCAAATGGAAAGCCTGAGGCAGCGGTGAAAATTGCCAATGGGATCATCGAAAAAATTGATTAGATCCAGCACAGATGTGTACAGAGCAACCTTAGAATGGAGAAATGAACGAATGAAGGAACGGAAACTAGTCTACTTCAGGGACTAATGTCATGCCATACCCAAACTACTCTTGCAACAGATAAAGAACTACTGAAGCCAGAAGTAGTAACAGGAATGAGTGACAAGGTCAAAGTGAAACAAAAGAAAGCCAAATAAAGCTGTTATGTCGTTGTCAGACCGGAGATTCGGAGAGCAGGTCAGAGTGCAAACATTCAAAGCACTCACCCAATGTCAGCCCGCTTGGCAACTTGTCACCTGTGTAAAGAAGCGGTCACCTTGATCATACATGGTGAAAGTGAACGACCAGATCTAACACGGTAACTGCAGACATATATGTGCAACTGGTGAATCAATTGCAGAGCAGACTACTGATGAGGGAGACTTGACTTTGCCAACTGAGCAAGGAGCTGAACAACCATTAGTTCCAGAGGTAAACCATTCCCCAACAAATGCAATGGAGCAGATGCAACATTTACCACAGCAACAACACTCACCACAAAACAACATTCTCCAGAGAAGCAACATCACCCCAGGTACCAATAGACACCAGATGAACAGCCAACAACAATCTGCATGTGTGCCATTAGCAGACCTGTTAGCTTTAAAGTTTATGGGGGGTAGTTTTATGGAAATGACAGGGGTCTCAGCCGCTACCTGGAAAGCAAGCAAGAGACCTCCTTTGCCACCTTTTTGGATGGCTCACCAAATTAAGAGCCAATCAGGCTATTAACAGGCCAACGGTGGACCTTCCACAGATCAAGACCACAGGGGCATGTAGTGCTGAGAGTTGCAATCCAATCAGGGACTGGCAGCTCTTTTGCTCAGTAAATCTCACATCAGCTGAGAACGAGTTTCTGGCCAGCTAATGGTCCTGCTGTTTCAGCAGAGACTAAGATCAGAAAACTCCACCATATATCTCCAATATCAATGGAGATGCTGGGAGGGAAAGAACCTGGAAGGCCAGAGGAGTGGAGACGATACCAATCTTAATGGCAGGGCCGCTGTAATGCCACCTTCCACCTGGCAGCCAATCAAATGGATAGCCTGAAAAATGAAGAGTTATAATAAACGTGCATTTCTGCAAACCATATCATGTTCAAATGTCTCAAATAGCTTCACCCAATTAATTGTTTTTAAAGTGACTGTTTCTCTTTAGGCAAACGAGTATGTTACTATAAATACATTTAGCGCTCAATTCTCCTCACACTACTGATATGGCTGTGGGGAGTCTGCCATTACTTGGGGCATGAAGTCCCAGCAGCTGCAAGAGCAGAAAAGGCAGCCATGAGGTTAAAGGTGCAGAAATTTGCCAAAGTTCTGGACAGGAGCTGCTTTTTACACTTCAGCAAAGATTATGAAATAATGTCAGTAATGCAGGAAGAGGAGGCTATTACAAACACCATTCATTCAATGGAGAAGATCTCAGAACAGCTTCCCCTGCTTTCTAGGGTCTACCATCACATTCCATATTAGGGTCATCCCGGGAACAGACAAGAGGGAAATCCAGGCGCCCCATTCCCGCCATTTGAAATGCAGCAGGCAGTGAAGGAATCACCAATGGCGATTCCATCTTGTACGAGGGGGGAGGAATTGCAGACCACATGGACAAATGATAATGTCCAAATTGTCTATCATTCTCTATCGCTGCCCTATCCAAATTTAAAACTGATTGTAGAGGAGAAGCCAGTGATTTGAGAACTGCTGCTTAGAGTCAGCAGTTCAATAAATAGTGGAGTCTCATCTCTCAAAATATTTGCAAAAGAAATTAGACTACTAATGGTGGGTTTGCTGCAGCATTTCCGCAGTCATCAAATGGGGATTTAAATGATCTTGTTGGTCTTCATTCACTGGTATTAATTAGAAAAACAAAAGCCGTACCACAGCAACTGTAAGTCAGATTATGTCAGCCCCTCATTTTTAAGATAGTAATTGTAAGCGCGCTTCCAACTTTTATGCGCACCCGCTGAGCGAAATATTGCATGCATGCGCAATGACATTAGGACACTAGCCCAACGTCATCTCACACGATTTTACGCCCGACTGGGTCAGGAGCACGTCAGCCCGTGGAACATAAAATTCTGCCCCATATCTTCTTGTAAGCTTCTGTCAAATATTAAGTCATTACCTCAACTAATTGCTCTCCAGAAGAAATATCATAGTGATATAGGCAAATTGAAATGTTCTACAAGGAAACCTTAACCGCCACTCGGTTTAGTGATTCAGTGGCGATTACACTGACCTGGAAAAACAGAAGTCAACAGAGCTGGAAAGCCTGCTGAGTGCAAAATACCATTATTTGCATCAATAGCTTCTCCTGTAAGGGCTGGTTCTCAGTCTAATAAAGTATTAGGTGTTTGCATCTTGCTAAATAATCTTGGAAATATGCACACCACAGGCCTTGCAAACCTTTCACTGACCTTCCCTGGTGAAATATCACCAGATTCTGTGGGGCATGGAATTCCCCGCTCCCTGTAACACCGGCTGAAAGGTTAGCATGGCCCGCCCAAAATCTGGCTGCCCTGCAGTCATTCTATGCTGGAAACAATATTAATTGTTGAAAGTACAGACTTCTGCCCCCACCTAGGGGGAAAGTCCTGTTGTAGAGATCTGCCGGCCAATCTGATTGGCCAGTAGGTCTGTAGTCCCAGGTTCAAGCAGTACACACTGTTAGGATTACAGGCAGTCCCGGCAAAGAGTAGATTATGGAGCCAGGACTGATAGGTAGGTCCAGAGTATCAGCAGGGGGAGGCCAGCAGACCCCAGCGAGGGTGGTCAAGAGGGTTGAGGGGGCCAGGTTTGAAAGGCCACGGGTTAAAAGGGATGGTATGACCTTGGGGGAAGGGGGGGTGCCTTCGATGGGCAAGGGGTCCCCATCAATGGAGGTCCCCTCCTTCTTGCCAGACCAGCAGTCCATGTGCAGCGGAAGCAGCCAGGCTACCCACCTGGTCTGTGCTTTCCCCTGGACAATATAACAACAAAGGCAGAATGAAGCCCTTAAGTTGCCATTGATTGGGCGGGCCAGCTATCTGATGCCTACCCCGCCCTGGGAGTCAGGTCAGGGGTGGGGTGGAGAGGTGGTGGGCGGAAAGGTGGTGGGAAGGCCATGAACTGTGTTTTATAGGTCTTCCCCGCCTTCAAATACAGTCAGGGGATGTAAAATCCGGTCCACTAACGATTCAGAGAAAGTGAATAAAGCCTGTCTGAAATTTTGCAATGTTTAAAACTCATGCAGATATGATCACTAGGTATGGTAAAACAACACTAACCACAAGACACTGGGAGTTGTATCATCTAAATGACCAGCTTTTGTTTGTCTTTGTATCTTGACTGAGACTGGGCTGGACACCAATCCTATACCCTAAGTGCAAGTTTCCTTCATTTACAGCTGATTCCATGCTTGGCAACATGGCATTAGCATGGTTTGTGTGCTGGGTATTGGTGACCATGTAATGGTGACACTTGACTGAGGTGGTGGACAGGCTGCATAGACCTGGGGGGGGGGTGCTGGGGGGGGCGGCATGAGCATCACCATACATAATAGTCAGTATTCCTATTCCATCTTTACCACCATAAGGTAAAATTACATCATACTGCACAGCAATAAGCAGAGAGAGAGAGAAAGAAAATGCAAGGGGGGAATAGCAGCAAAGTTCTTGATAGAACAAGACAAAAATTAAATGAAAAATATCCACAGCCATTGAATACTGCACTGTTTTGATGAAGCAGCCCGCAAATCAGGTTCATCACCAAGTTAACTTCACGTCACTTTCATACACAGCCCAGCAAGAGCTATCTGCTCTACGACCTCCTGAGCCTCTGTCCCGGTACACTGAGCAAAATCCTTGGCCTCTTTCACAGGAGCATGTGTATGGTTAGAAAAAGAATTGTGGCATTTGAAAGTCCTATTACAGGATTGTGTGCAAAGCTCAGAAATAGAGGCCCAGATTTTCCCTGCCCGCCGGTGTCATGCGTGTTCGGTGGTATGAGCAGACAATATGGTGTGATCAGTTTCACGACGGCATAAAACCAGTTTGCGATTGTCCACTCAGCCCGCCATCAGCAGGCCACATTCTCTGCCGTCGGATATCGGGAACCCCATTGTAATACATCATTATTCGGCTAGCCCGCCAGAATCATTCCCCCAGCTGGATTGTCCGTCCATGTAGGGGAGGAAAGCCCGCCGGTGTAGAACGCATCTTGACAAGTGTGACGTGCAGAAGTCAGGACTTACCTGCCAGGGCCTTACTCACATCGCGGACATCCGAGGAGCAGAAGATGCTGGAGCCCGACACCAGTGGCACACTGGGGGAACGTCCATGGCATGCTGGGTGGATACTCATGGACATGGCTCTGCTGTGAAGCAGCTCACGGAAGTTGGAAGGTCACTGTTGATGCTCACCATGGGTGATGGTCAAGGGGATGGGAGGGGAAAGGCTAGGATCGGCTAGGAGAAGAAAAGGTATTGGGGGGGGTGAGATTGGGAGGGGGGGAATGAAGGTATCGGGATCGGGGGAGGTTGGGGGGGAATGGAGGAGTCAGTTGGGTGAGGTTTGGAGGGGTAGGGAGGAGAACAACTGGGGAGGTAGTTGTAAAGGAGGTGGAAGGTGCAAGGGAAGGTGTGCTGAGAGGTGGGGGGGGGTGGGGGGGTGGGGTGGGGGGTGGTGTGTCCAGGGGGAGGAAGGTGTGTGGAAAGGGCAGGGAGTAAGGGTTGAGGAAGATGTAAGAGTGGAGGAAGGAGTCAGGGAGGGGGTAGGTGTAAAGCTGGAGGAAGAAGTGAGGCAGGAGAAAGAAGTGAGGCTGGAGGAAGGGTTAAGGCTGTATGAAGGAGTCAGGAGGCGGAGGGACCAAGTGAGGGGAGAGTCTGGGGGGGGTGGGAGGACTTAGGGGGTGAGGGAAAAGGTTCTGGGGGGAAGAGGTGCCAAGGGGGGAAGGGGTTCCGGGCAAGAAGGGTTGCAGGCGAGGGGAAGTGCAGGTGAATTTGCACAGATGGGGTCAGATAGATCCATATCTGCCTCCTGGAGAGCGAACTGAGGGTGGTGTTATGTTTTACTGCAGGATTTCTTTGCTCATGAGCTGATTGCACACTTATCTGTTGGCAGGTGAGTTGGTTACAATATACTGCAGGTGCAGAGACCAATATAAGTTGAAGCTCATGCTATTTATTTACACAAACAACAGAGCACTAACATGATGTGTGCTTCTCCAACCAGACCCAACTCTAGACTAGCATTAACATGATAGCCCATACTACACAGCTATGGGGTCTTACAGTAACATGGTCAATCTGCTGACATTCTCTTAAAGGTATATTACACCTCAGATTACCACAGGTAGACATGGTCTGGAGGAGGGATGAGAATGACCAAGGGCAGAGTGAGGTGGAAGGGTGGGGGTGGGAGGGTGAGGGTTTGAAGTTAGCAACAGAAGGGAAGTGAGGGTGGTTGGTGGAGACCCGGAGGCAGACACAGACCCTGGGGGTGGGAAGGAGGAGGTCGGTGAGGTGAATGTGGATGGGGGTGGGGTTTTCAGAAAGGAAGGGAACGTGTACGTTCGCCTGGACAAGCCCAAAGGAAAATATTGTGGCTGGTAGGTCATGGAGGAGAGGTGGAAGGTGATGCTGAGGGTGGTCAACTGTGATGGGGAGAGGAAATGGGTGACTGGGGGAGGGGAAAAGACAGGGGAGCTGATGATAAAGCAAATCCAGACCATGCTGTCCAAGTCGAAAGTGAAACGAGAGTCGTGGTGGGTGAGATCAGGTGCTGCATGGGAGTGTGATCAGTGGGTGGGCAGAGATGCAGGTCAGCTCAGATGGACAACTGAAGGCAAACCCAGCAGGCAGCATTCAAAATGCTCAGGACATTGAGATGAGTGTGATATGGGAAGGATCCGTGTGTGTGGGAGAGTGCTTGAGTGAGATTCTGAAAGGCCCTGCCACACACACACATTTCCCTTCAGAATCACTCGTGGGCTGGCTGCTCCCTCTGTGGTGATGGGTCTTCCAGGCTGCTTATTTCCACCTCTTCACTGGAGGAGGAGCCCTCTTGCCTGCAGATGACAATGTGGATGGAGCTGAGGGACTGGCTGGCTGAGGGTATTGGTCCCTTGGCAGAGCTCCCTGTGAACCAAAGTAGAGGTAAATAGTGCATGGCAGCAGAGTCAAAAACAGGAGAGAGAGCACTCACAGATGCTATGAGGGAGGGATGATGTGGTGCAGGATCCTCAGGTGGGTGTTCGCCGCTGACCTCACCATCACCACAGGCAGGGTCCACATCCTGACCAGGCAGCACGATGGCACACTCCTCAAAGAGAGTGAGGGGCCTAATGTGGGTCACTCCAGCCCCGGTCTGGGACCTCTCCCTGCTGATGTGCGAAAGCTTCTCCTGCATGAAAACAGATGGAGAGAGTGTGAGCAGGACACATGGCACTGAGGGGAATGTTTGAGTAGTGAACTGAGGCATGGACAGGAATGAGGATGTGAGCTCAAGAGCATATGAGCTTCATGGAGATGTGAGGGTGTGTGTGAGAGTTAGTGGTGTTGTCCCTTGAGATTTTGGAAGGCCAGTTATAATTGAATTGGGGGATAGTATTTTTCAGAGGCAGATACAGAAGGAGGGTATGGGTGTGGAGTGATGAGTTTATCAGTGGTTAATGCAATGGCAGTAGCAAAACCAAGTGAGATGGCATCTGTGGATGTGTGATGGGTTTGTGAGTGTGTGAGTTGAGATCGATGAGAACAGTGACCTACCCTGGTGGAACGAGTGAGACCATTCATCCTGTGGTGGCATTGGGTGGCTGTACTCTTTTGCAGGGCATTTGCACTGACCACCGCCTCTCAAGCCTGGTTGGCAATGCCGCTACCCATCCTGCGGCCAGAGCTGAGGGTAGAGGTCATCGTGGCGGGCCTTCAAGGCATCCAAAAGGAGTTCCAGTGATGCATCATTAAACCTGGGGGCTGCAGCCTGTCTGCCTTTCGGGGCATCTTCCCTGCAATAGTCATGCCCTGGAAGTACTGAGATGTGTGCGCACAGGCTGGACTTTAAATATGGTGCCCGGCATGATGAAGCTTTTGCAGTGGTGACGCAAGAGGAGGACAGGGCACCTTGAGCTCCCTCCATGTGCCCCTTTCCCCCAGGGAGTTAGCGAGGGGCCCTCGGGCACCCAAAAGAAGGAGGAGAATCAGACGGACACTCCTGGGACCTCCAGTCAGGATTCTTTGAGGGTGCCTGGCCATTCCGATTCCCCATTGCCTGGGACCCATCAGCTCCGGCATCTGGAACTGCAGAGGGAGCACCTGCCCCAGAGCAGGAGACCCAAACTAAGCCGGGGCTCTCCAGGCCTTAAGGCTCCAGAGGATGCCCACCAAAGTCATCAAAGACAACTGGGCATAGTGGTGAGCAGGCTGCCTCCACCCCTGCTGTGGTTGTCGGGGGAGCACCTAGACAGTGGCAGGAAATGTAAAATTAAGAAGTACTGATCTCACAATAGTGACATGGGTCTACTATCATTGTTCGTCATTGATGCACACATGTTAATGTATGTACAGGTCCACTTTAAGGAGCTTTGCTGCTCCTTCATTGCATCAGTCTGCTTTAATGCCTGTGCACCCCCGCCCCCCTATATTCAAGGGGATGACCCTGCCTGGTCTATGTCTCTCCAGAATGCGTGCAGGGGGAGGCATTGACCTTTGCCATGGCCCTTGCGAGCTGTGTGCGAGAAGTCTTCCAAGCACACTAGTCCCTTGCCCTTCACAGCCTTTTTGATCCATTCGCCTTTGCCTGGTCAGAACTACATGTTGGGGTTCCACTTTAGTTGTCCAGTTGAGTTGGCCTGCAGCTCTGCCCAACCGATGACTTTATATCCATCCAGTATTTCCATATCCTGACCTTGAAGCATTGGGTAAGACTGAAGCAGCCATGGTGCATGTGTCCTTCGAGGCTTTTACCCTCCACGCCATGACTAACAATCCCCCCCCGCAGTCAACCTTCCCACAGTCGCCCTTGAACATCACCCCCTCACCCCCATCACTTTTTGGCCCACGTCTTCATTCCCTTCCTCCCCAAAGAGCCCTCCCCAGTCACCATTCCAATGCCAACCTTTGTCCTTCTCACCATAAAGATCCTTGTGTTCTTTTGTCTCCCCTCCAACAACTCTAACTGCCCCTACACCTGTTATTGCAAGATCCTCACGACCATACACCATGCCCCCTATAACTGTAACTATTCCATAAAATCACCAATTCTCTCACTTTTCCCTCCCATGATTCTTCAATTGATACCAGAGGTCTGAACCCTCCCTCCCCCACTCACAATCCCTTTGTCCACCTGCACCCCCCCCAATCACGGTCCCATTCTCTCCCACTGCCCTTCCTTTGCTCCCGATCCATTTCCTCACTGCACCAATCCAGGACTCCTGCAAGACTTCCACCTTTTCCCCCCAAATTTGGCTTCCAAATCTGCCCCACCTCTTTCTGCCTCTCCTCCCCATCTTCTTCTTGCCCCCCCCGAACCCCCATAATAGCCCTCGTCATACATCATTACCTGCTGCAGCCGTACACCTGCCACCACATGGTCCTCCACTTGGTCGAGGCTCCATTGGCTGTGCGAGGCTCCACCTGCAGGTCCCAGCCCCAACATCACGAGGCTCCACCTGCAGCAACATCTATTCCAGGCCCCACTTGCTGCTCCTGGTGTGCATCCAGGCGAGCCCCGACTTGTGCATGCCATGTTGGTCCGGACATGAAGTCCCACTGGCGGGACTTGGACAGGGGTGGGGGTGGAATTTCTGGCTGTGTGTCATTTGAATCCCAACCATGAGATGCAAAACAGCTCCCCGACAGTCTCTGACAGGAATGGCGACCCGCCATCATCCCGCCATGACGTTCGGGACTTCAAGTTCCCGCCATCATTTCACGCCATCAGGAAACCAATTTTTCAGGTCCCGACATATTGTCCACCCCCACCTACCACAAACCCCGCCGCTGGCAGGCAGGGGCGATTCCACCCATTATGTCAACAACATAGAGCATGCTTCATGTCATCAATGGCACACGGTACATTGCAATAAAATGGAAAACATAAATATGTTCGTGCATAATGGTATCAGAGTTAATCTTTTTAATCCTGAGACCCAGCAGATCCAGGGACTTCTAGGCTTTCCAAGCTACCTACTACTGAATGCTTTTAGATGATGCAAAGTAATCCTGAAACAAAACCTAATGTTACAGTAACAGAGGGAAAAATTAGTGTATTTTTAATTCAGGCCTGCTTCCATGTGTGGAATGCATCTCTATAATTAACATTTCAGTCCCCTCATTTTAAGCCCATGTCACAGTACCGAAACAGCTCCTAAGAAAGTCACAAATGATATCCTATGTGACTGTGACAAAGGTAAACTTTCCCAGCCTATCCTTCTCAACCTGTCAGCAGCCTCTTGCCTGATTAACCACACCATCACCTTCAATGCCTCTCCACCGCTGCCCAGCTGGGTAAGCCCACTCTCACCTGATTCCATTCTTTTCTAAAACAGAATTACCTGGAAAAACTCAGCAGGTCTGGCAGCATCGGCGGAGAAGAAAAGAGTTGACGTTTCGAGTCCTCATGACCCTTCGACAGAACTTGAGTTCGAGTCCAAGAAAGAGTTGAAATATAAGCTGGTTTAAGGTGTGTGTGTGGGGGGCGGAGAGATAGAGAGAGAGAGAGGTGGGGGGGGGGTGTGGTTGTAGGGACAAACAAGCAGTGATAGAAGCAGATCATCAAAAGATGTCAACGACAATAGTACAATAGAACACATAGGTGTTAAAGTTAAAGTTGGTGATATTATCTAAACGAATGTCCTAATTAAGAACGGATGGTAGGGCACTCAAGGTATAGCTCTAGTGGGGTTTTCTTTTATATAATGGAAATAGGTGGGAAAAGGAAAATCTTTATAATTTATTGGAAAAAAAAGGAAGGGGGAAACAGAAAGGGGGTGGGGATGGGGGAGGGAGCTCAAGACCCAAAGTTGTTGAATTCAATATTTAGTCCGGAAGGCTGTAAAGTGCCTAGTCGGAAGATGAGTTGTTGTTCCTCCAGTTTACGTTGGGCTTCACTGGAACAATGCAGCAAGCCAAGGACAGACATGTGGGCAAGAGAGCAGGGTGGAGTGTTAAAATGGCAAGCGACAGGGAGGTTTGGGTCATTCTTGTGGACAGACCGCAGGTGTTCTGCAAAGCGGTCGCCCAGTTTACGTTTGGTCTCTCCAATGTAGAGGAGACCACATTGGGAGCAACGAATGCAATAGACTAAGTTGGGGGAAATGCAAGTGAAATGCTGCTTCACTTGAAAGGAGTGTTTGGGTCCTTGGACGGTGAGGAGAGAGGAAGTGAAGGGGCAGGTGTTGCATCTTTTGCGTGGGCATGGGGTGGTGCCATAGGAGGGGGTTGAGGAGTAGGGGGTGATGGAGGAGTGGACCAGGGTGTCCTGGAGGGAGCGATCCCTACGGACTGCCGATAAGGGGGGTGAAGGGAAAATGTGTTTGGTGGTGGCATCATGCTGGAGTTGGCGGAAATGGCGGAGGGTGATCCTTTGAATGCGGAGGCTGGTGGGGTGATAAGTGAGGACAAGGGGGACCCTATCATGTTTCTGGGAGAGAGGAGAATGCGTGAGGGCGGATGCGCGGGAGATGGGCCGGACACGGTTGAGGGCCCTGTCAACGACCATGGGTGGAAAACCTCGGTTAAGGAAGAAGAAGGACATGTCAGAGGAACTGTTTTTGAATGTAGCATCATCGGAACAGATGCGACGGAGGCGAAGGAACTGAGAGAATGGGATGGAGTTCTTACAGGAAGCGGGGCGTGAGGAGCTGTAGTCGAGATAGCTGTGGGAGTCGGTGGGTTTGTAATGGATATTGGTGGACAGTCTATCACCAGAGATTGAGACAGAGAGGTCAAGGAAGGGAAGGGAAATGTCAGAGATGGACCACGTGAAAATGATGGAGGGGTGGAGATTGGAAGCAAAATTAATAAATTTTTCCAAGTCCCGACGAGAGCATGAAGCGGCACCGAAGTAATCATCGATGTACCGGAGAAAGAGTTGTGGAAGGGGGCCGGAGTAGGACTGCAACAAGGAATGTTCCACATACCCCATAAAGAGACAGGCATAGCTGGGGCCCATGTGGGTACCCATAGCCACACCTTTTATTTGGAGGAAGTGAGAGGAGTTGAAGGAGAAATTGTTCAGCGTGAGAACAAGTTCAGCCAGACGGAGGAGAGTAGTGGTGGATGGGGATTGTTCCGGCCTCTGTTCAAGGAAGAAGCTAAGGGCCCTCTCTGCTCCTCTCACCCATTCTAACCTGTCTCTCTCTGAACTTACTGCACTCCATTCTCTCAGGTCCAACCTTGACATTGTCATCAAACCCGCTGACAAGGGTGGTGCTGTTGTTGTCTGGCGCACTGACCTCTACCTTGCAGAGGCTGAGCGTCAACTCGCAGACACTTCCTCCTACCTCTCCCTGGACCATGACCCCACCACTGAACATCAAGCCATTGTTTCCAGGACTGTCACTGACTTCATCTCCTCTGGGGATCTCCCTCCCACAGCTTCCAACCTGATAGTCGCCCAACCTCGGACGGCCCGCTTCTATCTCCTACCCAAAATCCACAAACAGAACTGCCCCGGTAGACCGATCGTCTCAGCTTGCTCCTGCCCCACAGAACTCATTTCTCGTTATCTTGACTCCCTTCTCTCTCCCCTTGTCCAGTCCCTTCCCACCTACATCCGTGATTCCTCTGACACCTTACGTCACTTCAACAATTTCCAGTTCCCTGGCCCCAACCGCTTCCTCTTCACCATGGACGTCCAATCCCTCTACACCTCCATCCCCCACCAGGATGGTCTGAGGGCCCTTAGCTTCTCCCTCGAACAGAGGCCCGAACAATCCCCATCCACCACTACTCTCCTCCGTCTGGCTGAACTTGTTCTCATGCTGAACAATTTCTCCTTCAACTCCTCTCACTTCCTCCAAATAAAAGGTGTGGCTATGAGTACCCGCATGGGCCCCAGCTATGCCTGTCTCTTTATGGGGTATGTGGAACATTCCTTGTTGCAGTCCTACTCCGGCCCCCTTCCACAACTCTTTCTCCGGTACATCGATGATTACTTCGGTGCCGCTTCATGCTCTCGTCGGGACTTGGAAAAATTTATTAATTTTGCTTCCAATCTCCACCCCTCCATCATTTTCACGTGGTCCATCTCTGACATTTCCCTTCCCTTCCTTGACCTCTCTGTCTCAATCTCTGGTGATAGACTGTCCACCAATATCCTGTACAAACCCACCGATTCCCACAGCTATCTCGACTACAGCTCCTCACACCCCGCTTCCTGGAAGGACTCCATCCCATTCTCTCAGTTCCTTCGCCTCCATCGCATCTGTTCCGATGATGCTACATTCAAAAACAGTTCCTCTGACATGTCCTCCTTCTTCCTTAACCGAGGTTTTCCACCCACGGTCGTTGACAGGGCCCTCAACCGTGTCCGGCCCATCTCCCGCGCATCCGCCCTCACGCCTTCTCCTCCCTCCCAGAAACATGATAGGGTCCCCCTTGTCCTCACTTATCACCCCACCAGCCTCCGCATTCAAAGGATCATCCTCCGCCATTTCCGCCAACTCCAGCATGATGCCACCACCAAACACATTTTCCCTTCACCCCCCCTTATCGGCATTCCGTAGGGATCGCTCCCTCCAGGACACCCTGGTCCACTCCTCAATCACCCCCTACTCCTCAACCCCCTCCTATGGCACCACCCCATGCCCACGCAAAAGATGCAACACCTGCCCCTTCACTTCCTCTCTCCTCACCATCCAAGGACCCAAACACTCCTTTCAAGTGAAGCAGCATTTCACTTGCATTTCCCCCAACTTAGTCTATTGCATTCGTTGCTCCCAATGTGGTCTCCTCTACATTGGAGAGACCAAACGTAAACTGGGCGACCTGCTTTGCAGAACACCTGCGGTCTGTCCACAAGAATGACCCAAACCTCCCTGTCGCTTGCCATTTTAACACTCCACCCTGCTCTCTTGCCCACATGTCTGTCCTTGGCTTGCTGCATTGTTCCAGTGAAGCCCAACGTAAACTGGAGGAACAACACCTCATCTTCCGACTAGGGACTTTACAGCCTTCCGGACTGAATACTGAATTCAACAACTTTAGGTCGTGAGCTCCCTCCCCCATCCCCACCCCCTTTCTGTTTCCCCCTTCCTTTTTTTTCCAATAAATTATAAAGATTTTCCTTTTCCCACCTATTTCCATTATATAAAAAAAAACCCCACTAGAGCTATACCTTGAGTGCCCTACCATCCATTCTTAATTAGCACATTCGTTTAGATAATATCACCAACTTTAACTTTAACACCTATGTGTTCTATTGTACTATTGTCGTTGACATCTTTTGATGATCTGCTTCTATCACTGCTTGTTTGTCCCTACAACCACACTACCACCCCCTCCACCTCTCTCTCTCTCTATCTCTCCGCCCCCCACACACACACCTTAAACCAGCTTATATTTCAACTCTTTCTTGGACTCAAACTCAAGTTCTGTCGAAGGGTCATGAGGACTCGAAACGTCAACTCTTTTCTTCTCCGCCGATGCTGCCAGACCTGCTGAGTTTTTCCAGGTAATTTTGTTTTTGTTTTGGATTTCCAGCATCCGCAGTTTTTTTGTTTTTATCCATTCTTTTCTATCTCATTATACCAGAGAATCACTTGCAATGGCTTCTCTCCCTTTCTATAAATGGGTGTTCAAAGCTGAAAACTTTAACTGTGGTTTAGTCAAACTTTGTATAAAATCACCATTATACCTTGACTCTTGTAATCCATGTCATTATAAAACCCTAAATTCAGTTGGCTTTTTATGTCTTTATCCATCTGCAATTGCACTTTCAGTGAATCATGTATTGGACCTATAGGTCTCTCTTATCATCCATACCCTTCATTGGATTTCCACTGAGTGTATACCCCCATTCTTTGGTTTCTTCTCATACTTATCCACATTCAGCTGTATCTGCCACCTGTCTTTTACTGTCCTTCATACTATTTCGTCAAACCTCCAACATTTATGCCATTGTCAAATCTAAATATTGTGCGCCCTATACTGAAGCCCAAAAGGTCTGCCGGATGAGGTTTCTCACATTGATATAGGATAGACTTTTAGTTGAAATGCATGACAATCAGTTAGGCCCTAACCTACATCCATACTATGATTAGCAATGAAAGCCACCATACCAGGAATGTATAGCATTTTGCTGTTCTCTTATTCAATTTGCTGCATTATGCTGATGATTTCTAACTGAGTGTGTCTTTTACTTCCATTTCAAATGATGTAATAATTTGGCCACAATTAAGTGGATTTGCCTAACAATACTCTCCCATCACTTTACCAGGCTTGAATCCTTTCTGTGTCTCTCTTGCCAGTCTCTGCCTGTCAGTGCCTTTGGTTTGGGGCGGCAATTAGGGTGGCATAGTATATGAGAATAGAGAAATAAAAGTGCTCATATCTCGATGATAACAAGGGAAACAGGAGAATAGGGCCTCAGAGGATCCAAGAGAATAAAGAAGGGAGGTAGAGTTAACAGATTTGGATCTGGTGCAGCAGCCAAAATGCATACACTGAAGGAGCATTAGGACTTCAGGGAAGTAATTATAACCTTACCCGCTCTCCAGAAACTGGATGGGTAGACTATTAAAATGTCGAAGTTACTTACCCACAGCAACTGGGATGCCCAAACTATCCACAGGTTCAGGCCTCATTACCTTTTCTCAGCACCAAACAGAGGCCTGCTGAAGTTTCTCTCCAGGTTAAAATCAGCTGGATATTCCAAATAGCCGGTTGACAGGTAAGGCTTATTAGGAGGAGGACAGGGAGATAACCGATGAGGTGAGAGTCGGATGAGTGGGGAGATTTTAGTAGGACTCAAAATCTTTTTAAAAGCTTACCTTTGTGGAGGGATCTCTAGTGGTCCCTGTCAGCACCCATTTCTCCTTGGAAGTTGCAAACAGTCTCCAAAAACAACGGATAGTCGAACAGAGATAAAAACAAAAAAACTGCGGATGCTGAAAATCCAAAACAAAAACAGAATTACCTGGAAAAACTCAGCAGGTCTGGCAGCATCGGCGGAGAAGAAAAGAGTTGACGTTTCGAGTCCTCATGACCCTTCGACAGAACTTGAGTTCGAGTCCAAGAAAGAGTTGAAATATAAGCTGGTTTAAGGTGTGTGTGTGGGGGGCGGAGAGATAGAGAGAGAGAGAAGCGGAGGGGGGGTGTGGTTGTAGGGACAAACAAGCAGTGATAGAAGCAGATCATCAAAAGATGTCAACAACAATAGAACAAAAGAACACATACGTGTTAAAGTTGGTGATATTATCTAAACGAATGTGCTAATTAAGAATGGATGGTAGGGCACTCAAGGTATAGCTCTAGAACACCTGCGGTCTGTCCGCAAGAATGGCCCAAACCTCCCTGTCGCTTGCCATTTTAACACTCCACCCTGCTCTCTTGCCCACATGTCTGTCCTTGGCTTGCTGCATTGTTCCAGTGAAGCCCAACGCAAACTGGAGGAACAACACCTCATCTTCCGACTAGGCACTTTACAGCCTTCCGGACTGAATATTGAATTCAACAACTTTAGGTCGTGAGCTCCCTCCCCCATCCCCACCCCCTTTCTGTTTCCCCCTTCCTTTTTTTTTCAATGAATTATATAGATTTTTCTTTTCCCACCTATTTCCATTATTTTTAAATATTTTAAAATCTTTTATGCTCTCCCCACCCCCACTAGAGCTATACCTTGAGTGCCCTACCATTCATTCTTAATTAGCACATTCGTTTAGATAATATCACCAACTTTAACACCTATGTGTTCTTTTGTTCTATTGTTGTTGACATCTTTTGATGATCTGCTTCTATCACTGCTTGTTTGTCCCTACAACCACACCACCCCCCCCTCCACTTCTCTATCTCTCTCTCTCTCCGCCCCCCACACACACACCTTAAACCAGCTTATATTTCAACTCTTTCTTGGACTCGAACTCAAGTTCTGTCGAAGGGTCATGAGGACTCGAAACGTCAACTCTTTTCTTCTCCGCCGATGCTGCCAGACCTGCTGAGTTTTTCCAGGTAATTCTGTTTTTGTTTTGGATAGTCGAACAGTTTCCTGACTGTTCTGGATGGGAATTCTAAGCAGCCATTTACAGACAAACTTGAAGTTTTTTCAGACTGGCTATTGAGTGCACGAGGCCTATACCAGGCTTCACCTACTTTTCAGGTGAGAAATAGGCAGGCGGCTGTTGAAAATTTCCCCTTATGAATTTAAGTTTCATTTAGGTGTTCAAGCCTACAACATTTTGGCCCGGAGACAAGAATGCTACAAACGCAGCCAATCAAACCTATATGACTGGTCATTTCTGATGTGAACAGTTATCAGAGCTTCACACTTCCTGCAGCTCCAGAGATGTAATGACTGGTGCTTTGTTCTGGAAATGAAATGTCAGTCCACATAGTATTTAGGTATGAAAATGGAAGAATTTAACCTTGTTACAAACTGCAGTGATGTTTGAGTTATGAGCATTCTGGCTTCTATGAACACAAATTCCTTCAATTGTTTGGAATGATTTTAACATGAAGTGCAGCATGGTGGGTCATGGAGTGGGGAGGTGGTGGGATGGGTTTAAAGTCATGCATCATAAAATAATAACGATGACAGAGGATATTTATTGTTATCTCAAGATTTGCACATAGACAAGAGTCAATTTCTATAGATCTTCCCTCACATTTGTCCCTCAATGATCACCAACGTCGATGGGATAAAAGTTTTTTTTTCATTTTTGATCCCTCCGAAAATTGATTCATTTTGATACTTATGCACAATTTGTCAAATTCCAAATGTTAAACTAATTCTTTTCAAATTAGATTGAAAAATGGAGTGGCGGGCTGGATTTTCATCCTCGAGGCAAGTAGAAGGAGTTGGGAAGTTGGCTTGGCCTGTGTGCCTTGGGAGAAAGTACCCACAAGGACAGGATTTTCAATCCCAGAGGGCGGGTGCAGGCGTGGGCTGTAGCCAGGCCAGCTGACCCAGGAAAAAGTTTGGAGGCAGCCACACAGGGGCTGCTGGGTGTGGAGGCAGGCTGTTTGAAAGGCCTGTCTTGGTGCTGTGGGACTTCATCCCAGTTAAAAAAAAAGCAAAAAGGCCCTCCAGCCTCACCCCTCGTACCCCCACACACTTCCTATGCTCCATCCACGTCATCTCATGCTCTCCACCTGCCCCCAATGGTCCCTCATGTACCTTATTCCAAGGTATGTTCCCAAGCAACCCCTATGGGTTGCCATGAATGCATGATGAAGCTTAGCTGAAAGTCCAGAAATCCACTGGCCTGTTGAAACACCTGAGCCCCAGGGAAAATATTGATTGGTTGACAACTCTGGCTCTCTGATCTATGCTGTCAATTTCACAAAGCTTATTTACACAATATAGAGAGGTTTCAAGTGCTTACAGTTTCAGTTATTGATACTTTAAAGAATCTGGATGATTGATACTTTTATTGGGCTATAATAAAAGGGAGTTTATTTTTGAAAGTGGAAAGTCATCAATAAATGACTGCTTTTTTAAAGCTTTTTTTTACACATCCTACTATCACTATGGGTACATTGGTTCTATACAGTGTATAGTGGGTGATTAGGCATGGAACTGCCATACCTTGATAAGGGGGGGCATGAGGGGCCATAGCAGTTGTTTGGGCCGGCAGATGGAACATCTGCTGCATCCATATCCCTCAGAAGGTATGTTGTCCAAAACACTACACACTGCAACAGCATTACCACCATGTCAATGAGGTTTACATGTAGAGTAAATAGTTAACATAGAAGGAAATCTGCTGTCCTTACCTGGTCTGGCCAACATGTGTCTCCAGACCCACAGCAATGTGGTTGCCTCTTAAGTGCCCTCTGAACAAGGGCATTTGGGGATGGGCAATAAATGCTGGCTGAGCCAGCGATGCCCACACTCCGTGCATTAAAAAAAACAATCCAAGTGAGAAGGATGTCCAGCAGGGGAGTGGAGCGCCACAACTGTGGAAAAATGGGCCACTTCAAAACTGGTTGTCACCTGAAAATACTGACAACCTGTAAAAAGAGGGAGAAAATTTTAAAATATAGCCACAAACCAGAAGTGGAAGAACCACAAGCAAAGGGACTAACCTTCCTGGGAGAGGTAAATGATAATGAAAACAAGTAATGGAGTATTGAATGCAAAGTGGATATCCACTCCACAGAGTTTAAACTAGACACAGGAGCAGGGGTTTCCTGTTTTATCAGATGAAGTCAAATGGGTCAAACAAATTATATTGCCACCCTCAGCTACCAAATTACAAGGTCCTGGTGGGACAACTTTAAAAGTAAAAGGCCAGCTCATACCTTCTGTAAAGAAGAAAGGCATGCCTAAAACTGAAATTAAACTATGAAGCTGCTGATGAGAACTACAGCAGAACATTTCGAAATGAATTTCCAAAATTGTTTACAGGGCTAGGGAAGTTAAAGACCAAGTACCATATCACCCTACATGCTGATGCTAAACTAATTTGCCTCTTCACACTGAGGAATTTCCCTCACCCACTCTTGGGCAAAGTCAAGGGTGAAATTGAAAAGATGCAGCAACAAGGGATTATCTCACCAGTCACTATGCTGACAAAATTGTGTTCAGGAGTGGTTACAGCCTCAAAGCCAAATGGCTTTATAATAATCTGCATGGATTTAACTCAATGAAATAAATCAGTGGAAGGTGAGATCCACCTAATGGCCTCAGTGGATGAGAGCCTTGCCAAACTAGACAAGAGCACTTTATTTACCAAACTGGATGTGAAAAGATGATTTTGGTGGTTGCCTCTGGTCAAAGAATCCAGATTGTTGACCACATTCATAATACCATTCGATTATTATTGTTTCAATTGATTGTCCCTTAAAATAGCATCCACTCCAGAAACTTCCCAGAGAACAACGTCCCGCACTCTAGAAGGCATGGAAGGAGTAATATGCCATATGGATGACATACTTATGCATGGATCCATGAGAGAAGAGCCTTATTGCAGGGTCAGAGCAGGTCCTGAGAGTCTTACAGGATGCAGGCCTAACATTGAATGAAGGATGTGAGTTTGCCAAACCTAAGTTTCTAGGTCACATAGTACAAGCCGCTGGAATCACAGTTGATCCACAAAAAGCAAAAGTAATCAGAGAATTTCAGCAACCCAGGAACATCCCTGTTCAAAGATTCCTCAGGATGGTCAACCAAGTAGGCAAATTCCTACCAAATCTAGCAGAGTCAATAAGCCCTTGAGGCAACTGTTGAGACAGGGTAAACAGTGGCGCTGAAATGTGAACCAGCAAAATGATTTCGAAAGAATTAAACAACTTTTAATCTCTTCTGAAATCTTGGCACATTTATGACCCAGAGTTACTGACCATCGTAGTAGTAGGTGCATCATCTACAGGTCTGGGGGCAGTTTTATTTAAAGTGCATAGAGATGGCAAACGTAGACCTGTCAGTGCCTCCGGGTCATCAACAGAAACAGAACAACAATTTGCCACAATCAAAAATGAAACATTGGCAGCAATGTGGGTGTACATAACATTTCCAGACTATTATGGGATTGCGTTTCAAAATCCACTAGCCACCCTTCTGAACATGAAAGATTGCAAAGATGCTCCCCAGAACACAACACTTCAGATTAGGATTGATGAGATATGACTCCACCAGAGTATGTGCAAGGGAAGTAAGAAACAGCAGCAGACACACTGTCATGAAAACCATCATAAGGAACTAAACACTTCATCAAGAAGGTTGAAGCATATACGTCCTTTATCGCACTTAACAGCTACTGCAAAAAAGTTGCAGGAAATAAAGCAAGCCCAGCAATGAAATGAATAATGTCTCCAAATCTGAGAATATTGTTTGAAAGGATGCCAGACCATATCCCTATGAATCCAATACTGCAGTAGTACTTTGAACAATACAAGCACATCACTGTCATTGACATCTTTCTCGTCTTCAATGAGAAAATAGTCAGACCAAGAATGCTTCAGCTTGATATTCTTCACCAAGGGCATGTAACAATAGCAAAATGTCATGTGAGAGCACAGTAATCAGTCTGGTGGCCAGGCATTACATGCTCTATAGAAGAAATGATTTATATTGTATTACTTGTGCCGTAAGCAGCCAGGGACAAAAAAATTCGACCCGATATCACCATGAACAACCACAAGAGGGTAAAAAAGTGTGAGGAAGCACAGAGAAGCAACCAGGCTTGTAACTTTAATCACAGACATAGAGCCTGTGAGTTACTAATGCCTGGGGAGAGAGTATGGGTCAGAGACCAACAGAAGGAAGGCATAATCATTAAAAAAAACTCCATGACCAAGATCATAAAGGATTGAGACAGACCAGGGTATCTTAAGGAGAAACCTTAATATCCTTGGAGAAAAAGCCAATCGAAACTTTGGCTGGCTTCTCAGATCCTAAAAAAAAGAAAGACTCACTACAAGCTGTGCAGTCGCCCAGGAGAAGAACACTCACAGTGACAGAAGGGAGAGTAGGAATATCCTCAACCTCAGAAGGAGATCAGAACAAGATCAGGGAGATTGGTCGAGGTGCCTCAGAGACTAACCCTATGAAGTCTGAGACTGTGGGGAGATGTAGGAGGATGTAAATATGATAGGGATAAAGACTTCAGGGGAGATGCAGAGTAAAGGGCATCAGAAGCATACATGATGTAATAATGATATCAGATCCCCTGGCTGGGAAGTAAGAGAGTTCTGGAAAGAGGAGAAGCTCCAACATTTTGTAGAAATGTAAATATGTAAATACGTGCGGTAAACAAAGAGTCATGGTTTTAAGAAACTGCAGACTTGAGCAGTATATTTTGGGAGACTAGGCAATCCCCAAAACCCTTGTCTAGACCCCAACCACACAACGAAACAAACATAGTTCAGATAAATTTGTTTTCGTGGGATAATTTTCCAGCTCTGCACTGCTGGTGGGAAGCCTTGCCTGCTGAGGTCATGCATCAGAAATTCAAATGCATTGCCTATGACTTTTCAACCATAATCAGAAAATCACGCACAGCGTGGGTCTGAATGTTTGATTTACATGATTGGCAGGTAGGCATTCTGCTGGAAAGCCAATGTCAGAAAAAATTACCCTTCTAATCGGGTACCCTTCCAATGCATTCCTGCATGTAGTAAAATGCAGGTAGATAGCTATTCCCAAATGCTTTTTCTTTCCCACTATGTCAGAAACAGCAATAGTGGCAGAAACAAATTTTCTTGACAGTGAATACAAAACAGCTCCAAGCTTGGTGACAGGTGTTTTGTGAATAAATACTGTGAGTTAGATTATGACACCTATTTTAAACTTATATTTTGAAAAGTGGGTTAGGTTCTTGTTGAGCAGACGTAAGCATTAATACAGTCCACTGCATTTGAAATAAGAAGGGTAAGAGCATATTCCAAAGTCCAAGGGCGGAATCATCCCAGAGTTGCACAAAGTGCGGTAGCAGGCACGAGAAAGGACGTTTTACCCATCGGCCGCAACGGCGGCTTTTCGCATGGTCACATTCCCAGCACGTCCTGCCTGATTAATAATGCATTCCCGGGAAACAGACCGGGTCACTGGTGGGGAGGCCTCTGATTCGTCTGCCCCGCTGTTGCTCCTGCACAGAGCTAGTTCTCCCTAAGGCATCGGAACCTGCTGAAAACTCATGGCTGCCAAAGAGAAGAAACATGCTGCCCCCAGATTTAGTGACACCCTCCTCGAGCACCTACTGGATGCAGTGGAGGCCCACTGTAAAGTCCTCTACCCCTGCTCTGGACGAAGACAGCAAGCAAGGTGACAAATCTAGCATGAGAGTTGGTGGCAGCGGTGGTCAGTGCCAACGCCCTGCAAAAGAGGACAGTCACCCATTGTTAAATGAGCTCCTCTGTTTCACCAGGGTAAGTCACTCTTCTCATCATTCTCAACTCACACACTCACAACCCCAGCACACATCCACAGGGCCCTCACTCACTGCCAGTTCAAGGGACATCACTATTCACTCTCTCACACACACCTTCATCTGCCCTGCGAATTGGGTCCTCATCCTGTCCATGGCACCACCCACACATGCCAGGCAGCCTTTTCATCTGGCCTGGCAGGCGTTCTGCTTACACTCATAGAGGTCGCAGGCTGGTGGAGGAATGCCTGACATCAAGGTCCTAACAGACTTTGAAAATAGAGTCATCCAGCTGGCTGGTGAGGAACTGGACTGTTCCTGAACTGATAGTGAGGTCAGCGATGCTCAACCAAATGAAGGTCCAGCAGTGCAACATCAATCGCACAACCATGCTGTGAGTTAGTTCCCCTGTCCTGCAGTCCCCCGCCATGCACTAATTATCTCTCCTTGATTTTGCAGGCACACCTAGGAAACTGCCAAGGGGGTCTATGAGCCAGGCCTTTGACTCAAGCCCCGAAGACACCTCAGAAGGATAATCTGATGACACCCTCAATTGAAGATCCATCACAGTGCTCGCCCACACCCTCTGCCAGTGCAGAGACACACACCTCAGTGGGACTTCATTCTAGAGTAGCCTCGGGGGTCACAATCTGGTGAGCGCATCGCACTCTTTGATCCACAGCAGGTGGCGGCAGGGACTTCCCAGTTTCCAGCACTCGGAGGACCTGCTGGTGGCCATAAATCTGCTGAGTCCGAGTCAGATGAGGAACCTCTGAACTCAGTCGTGCTTCAGTTGCCGGACCTGCAAAGGCAAGCTCAAGAACATCAGGAAGGGATGTCCGCTGCATTCCTCAGATTGAAAGGCACGTCGGAGGAGTCTGCCCCCCTCCTTCATTCTGAGGTGATAGTGCCGGCATGCCAACACACCGAGATCAACACTGGTAGGATGGCAGCTGCCATGGAGACCTTGGTCCAGGCCATCGGCCTTGCACTGCTGAGCTGCTGAACTCCATCGCTGAAGCATTAGTTGGCCTCAACAGTGTCAACACAAGAGGGTTGCAGGGCAGTTTGATCTCACTCCAGCTTCCCCTTATCCTCAAGGAGTCAGCCAGGACACCTCGGGAACCCATAGGGAGGAGGATCAGAAGGTGCACACCCCGCGCTAACCATCCAGGCAACTCCAGGAGTATCTGTCCCACCCGAATCTCCTCTACCTGTGACCCAGCACTGCTAGCTCTACCGGCCAAGGAGGGAGCCACTGCCACATTGCAGGACTCCAAAAGCCAGGCCGGAGCCCTCCAGGCCTTGATACTCCAGAGGACGCCTGTCAAGGTCATCACAGACAGGGTGTAGCAGTCAGCAGGCTGCCTCCATCTCCACTGTGGATGCCGGCGGAGCACCAAGATGTTGGGAAGGTTAAGAAATTGTAGCTTCACCACCTGGCACGGGCATTAATCACTGGTACATAATGTTGACTATTGTAAATAAACTCCCAACAACGTCACCCTGTCTATGGCTCCTTGTTATGATGAGCAGTGTTCGTGTCAGTCTGAAGTGAAAGCTTGGTTCCTGCACAAGATGAAGGCAGGTGTCTCAGTCCATAGGCTCCTCCCTGTGTTTTGTGCAACCTTCCCAGCACACTGATGGTGCGCCTTCGCTGCCACTGGTTACATCAGTCATGCCCGTACCTCAATGGGACTTATTATTGCTGCTAATATGTCTTGGGCTGCGGCAAAGAGTATTTTTACTGTGTGCTCTTGGCACCTTTGAGGCGCAGCTGCTCCCCCCCATCTTAAATAAACAGAGAAACATAGAAAATAGTAGCAGGAGTAGATCATTCTGCCCTTCAAGTCTGCTCTGCCATTCATTATGATCATGGCTGATCCTCTGTCTCAATGCCATATTCCTACTCTCTCCCCACCATCCTTGATGCATTTAGAGTCTAGAAATCTATCTAATTACTTCTTAAATATATTCAGTGACTTGGCATCCACAGCCTTCTGTGGTAGAGAATTCCAATGGTTCAGCACTTTCCAAGTGATGAAGTTTCTCCTCATCTCAACCCTAAATAATCTACCCTGTATCCTGAGATTGTGACCCGTTGTTCTAGGCCCCTTGGTCTAGCCAGAGGAAACGTCATCCCTGCACCCAGTCTGTCCAGCCCTGTCAGAATTTTACACGTTTCAATGAGATCCCCTCTCATTCTTCTAAACTCCAGTGAATACAGGCCTAGTCAGCCCAATGTCTCCACATACGACAATTCTGTCAGGAATCAGTCTGCTGAACCTTTGCTGTGCTCCCTCAATGGCAAGTATATCTGTTCTTAGGTAAGGAGACTAAAACTGCACACAATACTCCAGGTGTGGTCTCACCAGGCCCTGTGCATCTGCAGTAAGACACCCTTGCTCTTGTACTCAAGCCCTTTGCCTTCTTAGCTGCTTGCTGCACCTGCATGCTTGCTTTCAGTGATTGGTTTTCAAGAACACACAGGTCCCTTTGTACATCAACACTTCCCAATCTATCACCATTTAAATAATACTACTCTGCCATGCTATTTTTCCAAACGAGATGGATAACTTCACACTTATCCACATCATGCTGCAACTGCCATGTATTTGCCCACTCACTCAACTTATCTAAATCGCCTTGAAGCCTCTTAACATCCTCCTCATCACACACCCTCCGACCAAGTTTCACGTTGTCAGCAAACTTGGAAACATTACATTAGGTTCCATCATCCAAATCATTGATATGTATTATGAATAGCTGGGACCCAAGTACTGATCCCTGTGGTACCCCCTCAGTCACCACCTGCCACTCCAAAAAAGACCCATTTATTCCTACTTTGTTTCCTGTCTGCTAACCAATTCTCAGTCCATGCCAATATATTACCCCCAATCCCATGTGCTTTAATTTTGCATGCTAAACTCTTATGTGGGGTTTTATCAAAAGCTTTCTTAAAATCCAAATACCCCACATCCACTGGTTCTCCCTTATCTATTCTGCTAGTTACAACCTCAAAAAAATTCCAATAGTTTTGTCAAATATGATTTCCCTTTCATAAATCCATGTTGGTTTTGTCTAATCCCCATTGATCTTTTCTAAGTGTCCTGTTACCACATCCTTTAAAATAGGCTCCAGCATTTTCTCTACTATTGATGTTAGGCTAACCAGCCTGTAATTCCCTATTTTTCCCCTCCCTTTTTTAAATAGTGGGGTTGTATTTGCCGCCCTCCAATCTGCTGGGGCTGTTCCAGGAGCTACAGAATTTTGGAAGATGACAACCAACGTATTCACTATTTCCATGGCCACCTCCTGTAGATTATCAAGCCCTGGGGATTTATTGGCTTTCAGTCCCAATCATTTCTCCAGCACTATTTTTTTAGTAATACTAATTTCCTTCAATTCCTCTTTCTTGCTAGACTTTTGGTTCCTGGTATTTCTGGGAAGTTTTTTGTGTCTTTCTCTGTGAAGGCAGAACTAAAGTAATTGTTTAAATGCTCTACCATTTCCTTGTTCTCTATTATACGTTCTCTTGTTTTGGGCTGTAAGTCCAAGACATTTGTCTTCACTAATCCTTTTCTTTTTATATATTATAGAAGCTTCTACAGTCTGCTTTTATGTTCCTTGCAAGTTTACTCTCATGCTCTATTCTTCTCCTCTTAATCAATCTCTTGGTCCTCCTTTGCTGAATTCGAACCTGCTCCCAATCCCCAGGCTTGATCATCTGCATCTATGTCCGGTAATAGTGTGGTCCTGAAGGGTTCAGCTCACGAAAGATGCCCTAGGATCAGGAGAAGTTAAAGTTTCCCTGCTGCATCTCCATGAAATGAGCCTGTTCGCAGAGCGCAAGCGATCTACCATCAGCCAGTCAGGAGTCAGACATTCACATAAGCTACGTGAAGATCTATGGAGTGTCCCCACTGCATGTTGTCATCATCCTCCACAAATCCAGAAGCTATGAGGTCCTCAGCATACCTGCCTCATTGGGACAATGCCAGAATGTTGTCAGGGCCCATAGCACTTGCAGTATCCAGTACCTTGAGCCAATTCTTGATATCACGTGGAATGAATCAAATTGGTTGAAGACTGGCATCTGTGATGCTGGAGACCTCCGGTGGAAGTGGAGATGGATCATCCACTCAGCATTTCTGGATGAAGATGGTCACAAATGCTTCAGCCTTATCTTTTGCACTGATGTGCTCAACTGCCCCCATTCTTGAGGATGGGGATATTTGTAGAGCTTCCTCATCCACCTAGTTGTTTAATTGTCCACCACCATTCACGACTGGATGTGGTAGGACTACAGAGCTTAGATCTGATCCATTGGTTGTGAGACCTCTTAGGTCTGTCTATCACTTGCTGCCTATGTTGTTTGACATGTAAGTAGTCCTGTGTTATAGCTTCACCAGGCTGACACCTCATTTTTAGGTATCCCTGGTGCTGCTCCTGGCATGCCCTCCTGCAGTCTTCATTGAACCAGGGTTGATCCCCTAGCTTGGTGGTAATGGTAGGGTGTGGGATGTGCTGTGCCTTGAGGTTACAGATTCTGACTGTGTACAATTCTGCTGCTGCTGTGGCCCACAGTGCAATATGGATGCCCAATCTTGAGCTGCTAGATCTGTATGGAACCTATCCCATTTAGCATGGTGGTAGTGCTACATAACACAATGGAGGGTATCCTCAATGTGAAGAAGGGACTTCATCTCCACAAGGACTGTGCAGTAGTCACTCCTACCAATACTGTCATGGACAGATGCACCTGCGACAGGTAGATTGGTGAAGACAAGGTCAAGTGTGTTTTTCCCTCTTGTTGGTTCCCTCAGCACCTACCACAGACCCAGTCTAGCAGCATTCTCGTCCTTTAGAACACAACCAACTTGGCCAGTACTGAAATAAAAACAAAAAAACTGCGGATGCTGGAAATCCAAAACAAAAACAGAATTACCTGGAAAAACTCAGCAGGTCTGGCAGCATCGGCGGAGAAGAAAAGCGTTGCTGTTTCAAGTCCTCATGACCCTTCCACAGAACTCAAGTTCTGTCGAAGGGTCATGAGGACTCGAAATGTCAACTCTTTTCTTCTCCGCCGATGCTGCCAGACCTGCTGAGTTTTTCCAGGTAATTCTGTTTTTGTTTTGGCCAGTACTGGTGCTGCCGAGCCACTCTTGGTTGTGGACGATAAGACCCCCACCCAGAGTACATTCTCTGCACTTGCCATCCTCAGTACTTCTTCCAATTGGTGTTCAATACTGATTCACCAGCTGAGGGGGGAAGGGTGCAGTACGTCAGCAGGAATTTTCCTTGCCCATGTTGATGCCAGGTGACTTCATGGAGTCTTGGCTTGATGTTGAGAACTAAAAGGGCAACTCCTTCCCAACTGTGTACCACTGTGCTGCCACCTCCGGTGGGCCTGTTCTGCCAGTGGGACAGGATATACCTAGGGATGGCGATGGCGGTGTGTGGGATGTTTTCAGCTATGGTTTGGTGAGTATGACTATGTCAGGATGTTGCCTGCCTTGTCTGTAGAACAGCTCTCTCAATTTTGGCACAAGCTCCCAGATGTCAGTAAGGAAGGCTTTGTAAGGCTCACAGGGCTCAGTTTGTCATTGTCATTTCTGGTGCCTTGGTCAATGCCGGGTGGTCTGTTCGGTTTCATTCTTTTTAAGGTTTTATAGCAGCTTGATAGAACTGAGCGGCTTCATAGGTCATTTCAGAGGGCATTTAAGAGTCAACCACATTGCTGTGAGTCTGGAGTCACCTGTAGGCCAGACCAGGTAAGGATAGGGTGAATAGATTTTCAAATGTCAACACCAGGACACATTGAAAATCCTTGGAAGTCCAGAGTCAGTGATAATGCACATGTTGGGCGACCAATGACAGGAGTCTGGCAAATGGGCAGTTTATGTGATGATCAGATATGTTCAGCCAGAGTTGGCAACCCATTGGTTGAACGTGCCCCTTGATTCTTGGATCTCATTAGTTTTCTATCTGTCTGTCATGGAACCAAGCTCCACTTGGGCCTTTCTGATTGGTCCTTACTACTGCCAATTACCCCCACATCCAGCCACCTCCTTGGAGAGACAATGTGACCTCTGATAATTAAAGCACTTCTTCCCCACATTGGGGAATGCTGGGTAGGTGGCAGAAGGATTTCTGGGCTCATTATGAGCCCATTGAACCATATCATGAAAGCTCCTTCCATGGCCAACAAGTCCTGTTGGGAACTTGAACTAAGAGCTTTTGGCCCAGAGGTAGGGATGCTACTACTGCATCACAAGACCTCTTATCTATTAAAAGCACTGAAAAAGATGTTTATCTTAAGGGCTAGCCAGACCTTTCATCACTGCCTATTAAATTGGATGGTCATGGGAGTGCTGGGGAGGACTTGAATTGCCCAGAGACCAATCTTGACCTTTGATTAACAAGTTCAACCGCATCCATTAATTCCGGCAGTTGATTGACAGATGGCAGGACCACACAGAACACACTGGTGGACTCTGACTAACCAATCGGAACCAGATATTCACCTTGTGGGCTGTAGTTTTTGTTGGGAGAAAAGGTAATTTGAGAAATTGTTATTTTCTTGTGGGGGAAGGTGTAAGAGATGGAACGTAAATAACGTTAATGCAGCTGAAGACAGTGTCTGAAAACAGACGGAAGAACACAGAGGTTTCACAATTAGAGCTGTCCCATTGCAAACCATTTTGGGAAAAAAAACTTGCCTTCTCTATACGGCATTAGTGAGCCAGATCGGTTTTTACAACAGTTGACAATGGTTTCATGGCCACTATTACTAAGGCTAGATTTTAATTCCAAATTTTTATTAATTGAATTTAAATTCTACTAACTTCATTAGGCTGGAGCTGATAGATTACTATATAAAAGCAAAAGATAAAAACAAAAAACTGCGGATGCTGGAAATCCAAAACAAAAACAGAATTACCTGGAAAAACTCAGCCAGACCTGCTGAGTTTTTCCACAGTAATTCCGATAGATTACTAGTCCAGTAACATTAACACTATACACCACCCCCAAATATAGCTGGACTTCACTTCCTGTACAAGTGTGCTTATGAGAGTTGATGGCACAGAACACTAAATAAACAGCTTACATTTATGTTGCAAATAGTTTATGTCCTCATGAGATCCTTAAGCTTTTCACAGTCAATAAATTACCCTGAATTGCTGTCACTAGGCAGAAGCAGCAGCTATTTTGCAGACAGCCAGGTCCCAGATGAGATAAGTAACCAGTTAATCTATTTTGGCAGTATTGTTTAAGGAATGGTTGTTGACCAGGACACCAGGATAACTTACTGATCTAATCTGAAGAGTGATAGGCTAGTTTACACCCATATGAACAGCCAACAAAACGGTTCTCCTTCAACACAGCACCAAAGTGTCGTTTTAGACTACATGTTCAAATCCTGCAGTAGATTTTGAACTCATAACTCCTGACTAAGACAGTGTGTGATCACTGAGCCACATTGACATTGATACCGTTATACCTGGGGCAGAATTTTTAGGTTGGCGGGCGGGACACTATCAGTGGGCCTGGGGAAGGACTGCTGACCTCAATCGGCCCCCGACCACAATTTCACGCTGGCTGGCCGCTATTTGAAAGGCGCGCTGAGAAGCGCAGCACTGCTGGGGAGAGGGCGGGAAGAGGGCGGGCACTGGCGTAAGTGCGGACGAGCGTGGACTGAAAGCACCCTGAAGGCAGACAGCTGCCTCAGGGAGCTGCACACCCGAAAATCCTCAAATAAAGTTTTGAAAAGCAGATGTCCAAACATCCCAGTTAGGCACCTGAAAATATACATGATAAAAATGCTGTCTACCCATTTTTATTTTTATTTTATGTCATCACGGGAGCCTCATCCTGCCCTTGGATGAGGTTTCATAAAAAATGTAAAGGCCGCCTGGCCGATTCGCCCAACAGCCAAACGTAAAGTTGGGTGGGCATCGTAAAATTAAAGACAATTGCGCCCTAATGACCTTATTTAGCCTTTTTAATTGTCGGTGGGCTCGCTTCTGACTTTTGCACTCGCCTGCTGCCCGAAATATCGCACGAGCGCAGGATGGCATTGGGACGCTCGCCCAACGTCATCTTGCGCGATTTCATGCAGGATCGAGTCAGGCGTGAGCCTGCCCGCTGGGTTAAACATTCAGCACCTGGCATCGTGGTCTATATTAAGAAGAGGCAGATTAGGAAAATAGTTTCATACTGGGTACAGGGGGAATCACAGAATTGGAAAAGTTCTGTGTAATTCTTTAAATAAAAGAATAGAATGTTGGAAATACTCATCAGTCCCTGTGGAGATAGAATAGTTCAGATTGATGACCCTTCATCAGAATTTTCTATCAGGCTGGAATTTTACAGTTTTTTAATTCATTGATGGTCTGGGCGTCACTGGCTATGCCAGAATTTATTGCCCATCCTTAATTGCCCTTGAGAAGGTGGTGGTGAGCTGCCTTCTTAAACTGCTGCAGTCCCTGTGGCATAGATACACCCACAGTGCTGTTAGGGAGGGAGTTCCAGGATCTTGACCTAGCAACAGAGAAGAAACGGCAATGTATTTCCAAGTCAGGATGGTGACTGGCTTGCAGGGGAACTTCCAGTTTGCGGTGCTCCCATGTATCTGCTGCCCTTATCCTTCTAGGTGGAAGCAATTGTGGATTGGAAGATGCTGCCTTAGGAGTCTTGGTGAGTGCATCTTTTAGATGGTACACACTGCACCCACTGTGCTTCAGTGGTGGAGGGAGTGAATGTTTGTGGTATTGGTGCCAATCAAGCAGGCTGCTTTGTCGTGGATGGTATCATGCTCCTTGAGTGTCGTTGGAGCTGCACTCATCCAGGCAAGTGGAGAATATTCCATCACACTCCTGACTTGTGCCTTGTAGATGGTGGACAGACTTTGGGGAATCAGGAGGTGAGTTATTCACCACACGATTCCTAGCCTCTGACCTGCTCTTGTAGCCACAGCATTTATATAGCTAGTCCAGTTCAGTTTCTGGTCAATGGTAACCCCAGGATGTTGATAGTGGGGCATTCAGTGATGGTAATGCCATTGAATGTCATGGGGCGATGGTTGAGTCTCTTTTGTTGGAGATGGTCATTGCCTGACACTTGTGTGGCGTGAATGTTACTTGCCACTTGTCAGCCCAATCCTGGGTATTGTCCATGTCTTAAACAAAAACAGCATTACCTGGAAAAACTCAGCAGGTCTGGCAGCATCGGCGGAGAAGAAAAGAGTTGACGTTTCGAGTCCTCATGACCCTTCGACAGAACTTGATGAACTAAATAAACAGATTGGCTCTAAGAGACGATGGCTCCTGAAAGCAGGGCAGAAGCCAACGGAGATACCAGCTACGCAAAGCAGCCAGGCAGAAGGTGCTTTGGACATGGAAAATCCACCTCAAGGGGAGGACGCAGAGACGGTGCCAGGGAGCGGTCCCAAAGTGGCAAAGAAAGGGCGTCACCCAGCCAGTATCCCGAAATACAGGGATCTGGATGACCACATTGTCCATGTCTTGTCCAGGTCTTGCTGCATTTAGACATGGACTGCTTCAGTATCTCAGGAGTCGCAAATGGTGCTGAACATTATGCAATCATCAATAAACGTCCCTTCTTCTGACATTATGATGGAAGGAAGGTCATTGATGAAGCAGTTGAAGATCATTGGGCCAAGGACACTACCCTGAGGAACTCATGCAGTGATGTTCTGGAGCTGAGATGATTGACCCCCAACAACCATAACCATCTTCCTGCTAGGTACGATTCCAACCAGCAGAGAGTTTTCCTCCTGATCCCCATTGACTCCAGTTTTGCCAGGGCTCCTTGATGCCACGCTCGGTCAAATGAGGTCTTGATGTCAAGGGCAGTCACTCTCAACTCACCTCTGGAGTTTAGCTCTTTTGTTCATGTTTGAACCAAGACTGTAATGAGGTCAAAAGCAGAGTGATCCTGGCGGCACCCAAACTGAGCATCAGTGAGCAGGTTTTGGCTGAGCAAGTGCCACTTGATAGCACTGATGATGACCCCATCCATGACTTTATTGATGATCGAGAGTAGAATGTTGGCCAGGTTGAATTTCTCCTGCTTTTTGTGCACAGGACATATCTGTGTGATCGCCAATTTTCTACATAACCAGGTAGATGCCAGTGTTGTAGTTGTATTCGAACAGCTTGACTAGGAGCATAGCAAGATCTGGAGCCCAAGACTTCAGTACTATTGCTGAAATATTGTCAGGGCCCATAGCCTTTGCAGTATCCAGTGCCTTCAGCTGCTTCTTGAGATCACGTGGCGTGAATCAAATTGGCTGAAGGCTGGAATCTGTGATACTGGGGACCTCCGGAGGAGGCCGTGATGGATCATCCACTCGGCATTTCTGGCTGAAGGTTGTTGCAAATGCTTCAGGCTTATCTTTTGCACTGATGTGCTGGGCTCCTCCATCATTGAGGATGGGCATATCCTCCAGTGAGTTGTTTAATTGTCCACCACATTCATGACTGGATGTGGTAAGATTGCAGAGTTTAGATCTGATTCGTTTGTTGTGGAATCGCTTAGCTCTATCTATCGCTTGCTGCTTATATTGTTTATCACAAAAGTAGTCCTGTGCTGTAGTTCCACCAGGTTGACACCTCATTTTCAGGTATGCCTGGTGCTGCTCCTGGTATGCTTTCCTGCACTCTTCAATGAACCATGGTTGATCTCTTAGCTTGATTGTAATGGTACAATGGGGGATATGCCGGGCCATGAGGTTACAGATTGCGGGTTGAGTTCAATTCTGCTGCTGCTGACACCCCTCAGCACCTCATGGACGCCCAGACTTGAGTTGTTAGATCTGTTCAAAATCTATCCCATATAGCAAGGTCTTAGTGCCACACAACATGATGGAGAACAGGACTTTGCTTCCACAATGACTGTGCCATGGTCACTCCTACCAATACTATCATGGACGGATGCAACTACCACCTGCTGCAGATCCAGTCTAGCAGCTATGAGCAGAATCGTTCCAGATTTGCAAAAGGTGCGGTTGCTGGCAGGTAAAACAAAGTTTTACCCACCGGCCACAGTGGTGGCTTTTCAAGCTGCGATGTCCCAAACCCGTCACATTACTTGTGCATTCCCAGGAAACATGCCTTTTCCAGGATGGTTGGGCTCACATTCGCCCACCGCGCTATCACCTCACCACTTCATCACTACGGGCGCCATATTTAAAGTCCAGCCACGTGGACACATCTGAGTGCTTCCAGCTCACGGCTACTGCAGGGAAGATGTCTACGAAAGGCAAAAAGACTGCAGCCCCCAGGTTTAATGATGCGTCACTGCAATGCCATTTGGATGCTGTGGAGGCCCACTGTGATGTCCTCTACCCCCCGCTGTGGTCACAAGAGAGGCAGCAAATCCAGTAGATTTAGGGGGAACATTGGGGGAACTACTTCACTCAGAGAGTGGTGAGAGTGTGGAACGAGCTACCATCTGACATGGTAAATGCGGGCTCACTCTTAAGTTTTAAGAATAAATTAGATAGGTACATGGATGAGAGAGGTCTGGAGGGTTATGGACTAGGTGCAGGTCAATGGGACTAGCGGAATAATATTTCGGCACAGACTAGAAGGGCTGAATGGCCTGTTTTCTGTGCTGTAGTGTTCTACGGTTCTATGGTTCAGTATGGCAAGTGGTGGTAGGCGGTGGTCAGTGCCAATACCCTGCAAAAGACGACAGTTACATGGTGCCCCTACAGGATGAATGGTCTCCTCCGTTCGGCCAGGGTAACTCACTCCTCTCATCACTCTCAACTCACACACTCACAAACCCATCACACATCCACAGGGATCTCACACCTCAAGGGACAACACCTCTAACTCTCACACACGCCCTCACCTCTCCATCAGGCTCATACCCTCTCGGGTTTGTGTCCTCATCCTTTCCAAGGCTCTGCTCACCACACAAATATTCCACGCACAGCCATGCATCCTGCTCACACTCTGTCCATCTGTTTCCATGCAGGAGACGCCTGCTCACATCAGCAGGGAGAGGTCCTAGACCTGTGGTGGAGTGACCCACTTTAGGCCCCTCACTCACTTTGAGGAGCATGCCGTCGCGCAAACTGATGAGAATGCGGACCCTGTCTGGGCAACGGTGAGGTTGGTGGCGACCACCCACCTGAGGATCCTGCACCACATCATCTCTCCCTAAACGCAACTGTGAGAGCTCTCTCTCCTGCTTTTGACTCTGCTGCCATGCACTATTATCTCTACTTTGGTTCACGGTGAGCTCTGCAAAGGGACCGACACCCTCAGCCAGCCAGTCCCTCAGCTCCATCCACATCCTCACCTCCAGCCAAGAGGACTCCTCCTCAATGAAGAGCTGGAAATAAGCAGCCCCGAAGGCCTATCACAGCGCTTACCCACACCCTGCACCAGCTCAGAGACACACACCTCGGTGGGACATAGATCTAGAGCAGGCTTGGGTTCACAATTTGGTGGTCACTGCATGGACATGTGTCCGCAGCAAGGATGAGGCAGGTACAGCCGAGCTCCCCGCCACTCGGCGGATTACTGGGGAGGAGGCATCTGTGAGGTCCAAATCAAAATGCTGAACCTCTGGATTTGGCCTTCCAACTCATCCAATCAGCAAAAGGCAGGGCAACATCACACAGAGCTGCTGGAAGCCCTCAACAGAGTGGCTCGTGAATCAAAGGAATGTGTCCGCCTGCTCTCTGCTGCAGTGGTGCCCATATGTGCACATTTGGAGGTCTCCATGGAGACCCTGGTCCAGCAGAACACGGAGATGTGCGTAGACCCGCACACCATCGCAGCAGCCACAGGTGAGTTCCTACAGTGGCAACGCGAGAGGGAATCAGGGCACCTCCACACTCCTCCACACTCTTTCCCCTCAATGAGCCACCCAAAGATATGAGAAGCAGCCCCTGGGTCGTCCACTCAGGAATCTCAGAGGCTGTCCACTCCCTCTGAGCCCCCTTTGCCTTTAAAGCCCTCAATCTTGTCTCCTGTCACCGTAGAGGGAGCAGCCAGCAAACGAGTGATTCTGGAGGGAGAGGTGTGTGTGCGTATGTGGCAGGGCCTTTCGGAGCCTCGTGTAAGCACTCTCCCACACACGTAGATCCTTCCTGCATCACACTCATCTCAATGTCCTGAACATTTTCAATGCTGCCTGCTGGGGTTCGCTTTCAGTTGTCCATCTGAGCTGACCTGCATCTCCACCCACCCAATGATCACACTCCCATGCAGCCCCTGATCTCGCCCAACACGACTGTTGATTCACTTTCGATTTGGACAGATGGTCTGGATTCACTTTCTCATCAGCTTCCCCATCTTTTCCCCTCCCCCAGTCACCCATTTGCTTTCCCCCATCACAATCAAACCCTCTGGCATCACCTTCCACTCCCCCTCTGTGACCTACCATCCACAAACCTTTTCCTTCGGGGACGTCCAGGTGAACGTACACATTCCCTTCCTTTCTGAAAACCCCACTCCCAATCCACATTCACCTCCCCAATCTCCTCCTTCCCATCCTCAGGGTCTGTGTCTGCCTCTGAGGCCCCACCAACTACTCTTGCCATCCCTTCTAACAGTACCTTCAAATCCTGATCCTCCCACCCTACTGCCTCACTCTGCCCTCGGTCATTCCCATCATTCCCTCATACCACACCCACCCTCAGTTCGTTCACCTGCACAGCACCCCCCCCCCCATCCCGGGGGCACTTCCTCCGTCTGGACCCCTTCCCCCACTTACTCCTCCCACACCCCAGGACCCAACTCACTTAGTCCCTCCCCCTTCCTGACCCCTTCCTCAACCCTCCCTTCTTCTGCCACCCTTAGTCCTTCCCCCCTTCCAAATCCTTCCTCCAGCCTTAGCTCTTCCTCCAGCCTCACCTCTTCCTTCAGCCTTACTCCTTCCCCCTTTTTCACTGCCTCAGACCCCTTACTTCTTCCTCCAGCTTTACTGCTTCCCCCATTCCCAACTCCTTCCTCCACTCTTACTTCTTCCTCCACCCTTACTCCCTCCCCGTCCGCACTCCTTCCTCCCCCTAGACTCCTTCCCCTCACTACACTCCTCCTTCCCCTGGACTCCCTCCTCTCTCCACATTCCTTCGCTTACACCTTCCACTCCCTTACACCTACCTCCCCAGTTGCCATCTTCTCCCCGTTACCTCCTCCTACCCCCATATTCCCTCCCCCGGCTCCCAAGCTCCCCTGACACCTTCATCCCCCCGTCCCAACTTCACCCTCCCGACACCTCTTCCTCTCCCAGCCAATCCTAGACCTTCCTTTTCTACCCCTCCGACCATCATCCATTGTGAGCATCAATGGTGACTTTCCAACTTCCGTGAGCTGCTTCACAGCAGAGACATTTCCATGAAAATCCACCCAGAATGCCATGGACATTCCTCCAGTATGTCATTGCTGTTGGGCTCCAGCATCTTCTGCTCCTCACATGTCCACGATGTGAGCAAGGCCCTGGCGGTAACACCCAACTTCTGTATGTCAAGACATGTTCTACACCAGCATGTTTTCCCACCGACGCAGACAGCCCAACATGGGTGGATGAGTCCAGTGAGTTGGCCTTATAATGATATGCTAGTGTATTACAATGAGGGGAATGCAGCCCGCCATTGGCAGACGAAGCACACGATCATAAGCTGGTTTCACGATGGTGTGAAACCAATTTTTGGCCTTCTTGCCATATTGTCCGCTCACACCAACTATCATGCCTGACTTCAGCTGGCATGGACGATTCCGCCCTATGTCCTTTAGGGCTCGGCCAGCTCGGTCTGTGATGGTGCTATCGAGCTACTCTTGGTGATGGACATTGATGTCCCCATCCATTCTACGCCCTTGCCACCCTCAATGCTTCCTCCAAGTGGTGTTCAACATGGCAGAGCACCGATTCATCAGCTGAGGGAGGGCAGTACATGGTAATCAGCAGGAGGTTTCCTTGCCCATATTGCCCGAATTTGACCTGACGCCATGAGACTTCATGGGAACCAGAGTTGATGTTGAGGGCTCTCATGGTAACTCCCTCCCAACTGTATACCACTGTGTCACCACCTCTGCTGGGATGGTGATGGCGGTGTCCAGGACATTATCTGTAAGGCATGATTCCGTGAGGATGACTATGTCAGGCTGTTGCTTGACCAGTCTGTGAGACAGCTCACCCAATTTTGGCACAAGCTCCCAGATGTTAGTAAGGAGGACTTTGCAGGGTCGACAGGGCTGGGTTTGCCCTTGTCATTTCCAGTCGATGCCAGATGGTCTGTCTGATTTCATTCCTTTTGACTGGCTTCTTAGTAGTTGGATACAACTGAGTGGCTTGCTGGGCCAATTAAGAGTCAACAACATTCCTGCAGATCTGGAGTCACATGTAGGCATTAGTGAATCAGATGGGTTTTTATGACAATCGACAATGGTTTCATGGTCATCATTAGACTTATAATTCCAGATTTTTTATTGAATTCAAATTCCACCATCTACCCTGGATCTCTGGATTTCCAGTCCAGTGACAACACCACTATGCCACTGCCTCCCCCATACATATTGATGCATTTTCTAGCACAAATGTTTGTAAACATCTCATTCTTTTGCTTCAAGGCCCATATTTTGAAGCAGGATTACTTAAATGAACCAAGCTCAATTCTGCAGCTTTTGCTCTGGGTAAATTTGCTCTTTTCCATGCGGGAAGGAAATCGTCTGAAAGTGGCATATGACTTGTAATTTTGCGATATCTTTTTAATACGATGTTTTTATTAGAAAGGTTCTCCAAATTTTTTTTTCTAAATTAATATGTAGTTTCACAACAATTCTGGAGGTAAATTGGTACTTACACCTTACATTAAATATTGCTTTTAAAGCGCTTCAAACTATTTCAGACAACTTAGCTCCTTACCTTTGCAGTTGGCTTTGTTTAAAATTAAGATCCTAGTTTCAGACTTAACCACATTACTCTCAAATATAATATGAAATTCTGTAATATCTCAGAATTCCCAGGGGATTATTTCTTGTATGATTACTAATTAACCCTGTCTCATTACAAAACACTACTTCTAAAATAGCCTATTCCCGAGTTGATTCCTCAACATCCTGTTCTAGAAAACCATCTCAGATGTATTCCATTAACTGATTCTCAAACTACTTTTGCCAATTTGGTTTTCTCACTCTGTATGAAGATTAAAGTTCCCCATGATAATTATAGTAACTTTATTATGTGCCTCTAAATTCCTGATTTATACTCTGTCCAACACATAGGCTCAGATCTTCCAGTCTCTGGATAGTTTGAAACTGGGCATAACCCTTAGATACGCTACAGGGCCCCTCAGAAGTCACAGTGCACTGACTTAGTGGGAATTGCCTGGTAAGTCTGAACTTCTGATGGGCAATTGCCCTGCTCCCTGGGATCCTCCAAAAATGTCTCCAAGTCTGAGTTAGAATCAGAGACTTTGGACGGTTCCGACTTAGCAGAATAGTTAACCAGGGAATGTTAGATTAAACCCTCGTCTAACACTTGTTAACTATACAACTGACCCCCCCAATCACTCACACAGACCCACCCTGACTCCTTCCCAATGCCCCGCAACCTGGCCTGACTAGCCCCCGACCTGACTAGCCCCCAGCCCCCCAACTCACCTGACTCCCCTCGCCTGGCCTGACTAGCCCCCACTATCTGACTACCTTCCTGACCCTCTGACTCCCATCCTTGACCCCCTGACCCCTGACTTCCCCCCAAACTGAGCTGACTAGCTCTCCACCCTAAGACTCCTCCCCATGAGCCCCCAAGACTTCCCCCCAACCCAATCTGACTAGCCCCTAAGCCCCTGACTCTCCCCAACCACCAAACTCCCCTCCCAATGCCCCAATTGCTCCGACACAGCTCCTTACCCAATTGCCTTATCCACCCTACCAACTTACCTTATCCATCCAAGCCTCTCACCCACCCTACCTCTTCACCCTCTTTCCTTAGCTTACACTTAGCTTCTCTCCATAGCTTTTCTAAGAAGCTTTGTGACATTTAAACTTTTTACTTACAGAATAGGGCAGCTAGTGCCCGTAAAAAGGGGGTGTGGTTTCTGTGTGAATTCTCTGTGCTGCTCCTTCTGAGGTTTCCTGAATCACATCAGTTTGGAAAGATCGTCCATTGGAAGACTGCCCTGAAAAATTGAAGGAAGGTAAGTGTGTATTTTTTTGTCTGTTTGTGGTGGGAAATAGGGGTTCTGACCTTGAATGGAAGATCGGGCCTATGATTCCTGTTCGGGAATCTACTCCCATGGGTGTTTTCTGTTGTTTGTTTTTCTTAGCTCCAGCCATACTGATTTTCTGAGCTAAGATCCTCTCTTCCTACAAAACCTTTACCTCAACTTTTATTACCAGAGATACCCAAACTCCTTTCCCATTCTGTCCATCTTTTCTAAAATTCGAGTATCCTGGAATAATTAGTGCCCATCTTACTCAACTTATAACCATTTTTCAGTAAAGGCTACCCAATTAGACCCATCCATCTTTATTTGTGCAATTAATTTATCTTCCTTGTTAGGAATATTTTGCGCATTCATATATAGCAACTTTCATTTTATCCTTTCCAGTATTTTTCCCTGATTTCACCTGAGTTGTTAAAGTCCTATTACCATTGCTAAACTGTCTCTGCTGAATCCTTGAAGCCCCCAAAGCTGGGAGTGGAGGTGAGGGTTCCGAAAATACCAGTGTCGGGCAGCAAGTCAATTTCAAGGTGCCGATGCCGGTGCTAGCAACAATCACCAGGGTCAGGGAACGGAGTTGGGGGGCATATGGGAAAGGAATCCTGCTTTTCTCCCAACTAAAACCAATTAACACAATTGAAAAGCTCATTAAGTCAAAAACCATTGCGCACAACTGCATCTCGCCACTCACTAAAGCCCCCTTTGCCAGAGTTGGACAGCACATTCATTTAATGAAAGATATGGCCTTGTAGCAACAGGGGTTTTGGGTTTTGACTCTATCTCTGGATTCCCCCAGTGTCAGAGTATTATTAATGGCACTCCTGTGGCCGTCAAGGCACTCAGTGACCAGCCAATGATCCATCAACAGGATGGGTTTCACTCCTTCAACATCCACCTCGTCTACAGCCACAACAAGAGCTTTCCGCATGTATGCACTCACTTTTCTGGCAGCTACCATGATTTCTTCATCCTCTGACAGTCCAGGCTACCTCAGATCTTCACTCTAACCCACAAAGTGTATGGAGGGATCCTAAGAGACAACAGAAATTCCTTTTAGAGATAACCATTGACCCCTCTACAGGAGCCCAGGCAGAGACACAGAGGCAATACAACCAATGCCTCCTGATCAGCAGGACCAACACTGAATAGGTCATTGGACTTCTGAAGATGCAATTCCGATGCCTGGACTGGCCAGGTGCTGCCCTACAATACCTTGCTGCAAATATCTCGGTTATTGTGGTGATCTGCTGCATTCTCCATAACATGGCCCTCCAGAGAGGTGTAGACCTTGAGGACTGAACAGTCCAGGAGGTAGACAGTTCATCAGGGGAGGAGCAGGTGCAGGAGGTAGGATGGGAGGAGAACATTCCTCAGAAGGAGGGATGCACCATTCCTAGGGAAAGAGGAAAGTGTTCTGGTGGGACAAACTGCACTTCAATCTGGCTGAGCCCAGAGATGAGGCCTTTAAATGGCCTTTAATTTGCCATGTAAGGGCTTCATTATACTCAAGGGTGTGCAGGCCTGTTATGATGTGGCAGGTAGTATGTGCCATGTGGAAATTAAATTAAAACATTTATTAACAAAAGAAAAGAATTCAAACACATACATGCTCAATATTATAACAAATCCCAAAATTACTAATTAACCAGACTCCCAACTATACTTGCCATTTAAGGCAAAAGTCCAAAATAGATTTTAAATTTAAATAGGCAATCCAGCAAGATTACCGCAGCACCCACTCAACAGTTGAATCCCAAAGGCTTTTAACCCCAGCTTAGTTACTGGAGCAACACCTTCTTCAGAGTGGCTAGAGGCTTTTCCAAGGCTGTTTTGCCTGGTGTACCTTTCAAGAGTTTAAACAGCCATCCCCACATAACCCTCCATCCTTCTTTATATACGTTTCTCTCTCTTTAATGTGTAAAATCCTATTGTTCTACATATCTTTGGAAATTTACTTTTCCCATAATATAAAAACCTTTCATGTCATCATCATGGTCAGCACTTTTCGGAAAAATAAATGTATTGCTTTACCTCATTTATCTTGTTACTTGTAAACATTACACTATCCCTTTGAAAATCAAACAACCCCTTCACATATCTAAAAATGTAAATTTTATTCACACCATACCTATGGAACCCTCGTCCTAGTTTACTCTTGATAATTCCTATCTTGTAGCCTAAGTGTCTCTAGTTCAATGGAATCATTCACGCAGAAAAAAACATCCACGCTCACACCCATACACCTACAATAATATTTTAAAAAAATATGATAGTTTAATCACATGCCTAACACCTCCCTCACCTAAAATTTCAGACAGGTCGGGGGTGGGCAGGTAGGTAGCGGGAAAGTTACCCACTGGATTTTATGTGTCCCCCACCTGCCTTCAAACCCAGTCGGAAGCGTAAAATTCAGCCCAGGGATATTCACAGACGATTGCAGAGTGTTCAATACCATTCGCAACTCCACAAGTTTGAAACAGTCCATGTCCGCATGCAGCAAGACCTGGACAACATTCAGGCTTGGACTGACGGGTGCCAAGTAACATTCACGCCAGACAATGATCATCTTCAACAAAAGAAAATCTAACCACCTGCCCTTGATATTCAAAAGTATTTCCATCATTGAATCACCCACCAATATCCTTGCGTTATTATTGACCAAAAACTTTACCTAACCAGCATTGTGACCACAAGAGCAGGTCAGAGGTTGGGAATTCTGTGGTGACTAATTCACCTCCTGACTCCCCAAAGCCTGTTCACCATCTAAAGGCACAAGTCGGGATTCTGGTATGGAATACTCTCCACTTCCCTGAATGTGTGTGGGGCCAACAACGCTCATGAAGCTCAACAAAATCCAAGACGAAGCTGCCAGTTGATTGGCAACCCATTCACCACCTTAAACATTCACTCCTTCCATCATGGACATGCAGTGGCAGCAGTGTGTACCATCTACAAGATGCACTGCTGCAACTAGCACCTTCCAATTCTGTGAACATTACCACCTAGAAGGGCAAAGGCAGCAGAGGCATGGGAACACCACAAGTTCCCCTCCAAACCACACACTATCCTGATAATGTGGAACTATGCTACCGTTCCTTCACTGTGGCTGGGTCAAAATCCTGGAACTCACTTCCTAACAGCACTGTGGATTTACCTGCACCATGTGGACTGTAGTGCAGTTCAAGAAGGCAGCTCACAACCACCTTCTCAAGGGCAATTAGGGACAGGCAATAAATGCTGGTCTAGCCTGAGATGCCCACATCCCATGAATGAATAATAAAAAAGCCTGAACTCCACTGCAGCAGAGTGCACCACTGTTAGAGCTGCTATCTTTTACATGCGATGATAAACTGAGGTTTGCTGCCTCAACATCACAAATTATCTTTTTGACCGAGTTTGCTGCTGCAAATTGGCTGCCATTGTTTCCTGCTTTAAAACAGTGAACTAACCTACAAAAGCACCTCATTGATTGTAAAGTGCTTGAAGTCATCCAAAGGTCATGAAAGTTGCTTTATTAATGCAAGTCTTTATTTTTTTCTTTTTCAGATATTGAGGTGTCTATCGTTTTCCCTCACACTTCTGAACCCCTAGTACAGCCTTTGCAAAGAATCATCACTTTTAAAAATAACTTTTGAGCTTCTGAAAAGGCTTTATTATGTTTCCCGAAGATGTGGTGATCTAATTGCAGGTGACTACTCTGAGCTGCTGCTGTTTAATTTTAATGGACAGAAAATCAGGGGCAACACAACTGTAATTTCCTGAGATGGAGTTCCAAAGAAAGCCATCCTCCACACAGAGTGCCAAATCATAAAATCATCCTCACAATAACAACACTTACAGCTAACATTTATATAGTATCTTTAATGTAGCAAAATGTCAGTAATAATTGTGAGCAGAGCAAACAGTGACAATAATGGTGTGGATTGTGGAGACTTCTGAAGAGTTACACTGGTTTATGGTAGGATTCTTGTTTTTAGGTCAGAACGACATGAGTTCATGTGCACCAGAGACTCATGCAGGTCCATCACCCAGAACCGGGACAGTCCACGATAGTTTGGAAATTAAGACCTGGTTGACCTCAACATCCTCCTTCAAGTCCTCTTCCCTGTTGTCAAGCTTGGTTCCATTCTTAACTGTCGAGTCATAGCCAGAGAATCTAAGTTGTTTCCTTTCCCACTCTTACATTTTTACCGCCAGAGTCTCCCAAGAATCCATTTTTTGTCCCCACCTATTTCTCATCTACATGTTTCTACTCGATGATTGTCATGTGACACCATAGGCTGGAATTCTCCGGTCCCGTTGGTGTCAGGTGTCATGGCGGATGGGGGTGGGGTGGGGGGGGAGGGGGATAATATGGCGAGAAAGCCAAAAATCAGTTTTACACTGTCGTGAAACCAGTTGGCGACCGTCCGCTTCACCCGTCAATGGCGGGCCACGTTTCCCACTGCTGCACATCGGGAACCTCATTCCAATACATTTGTAGCCAATTATAAGCTAATTATAAGGAATAATTGTCCCCACATCAAATTTACCGCTCACGTCGGTTTGACTTCAGAATGGTGTGCTTTACGACTGCCTTTACGACCTGAACTTCGAGGGGAGCTCGGAGGTGAGTGCAACACAACCTTGTGCAGGGCTTGTGGGCATCGCCCAGAGGACGTCAAGGAAGAGGCGCCGCGCATTTGCCGGGGGCAGAGGCAAGTCGCTTTTTCCTGGCTGGCTATCAGTGAGGTGCCAGGGCAATGGCTCCAGTGTGGGTCAGCCTGGTGGGGGCAGAGGAGCAGAGGGTTGTGGGATGGGGGTGGGGGGTTGGTGGTGGCGGGGGGGTGCAAGGCAGCACAGACAGACTGAAGGAAATATGCAAGAATATGCCAGGGGTGTAGGGGGAGGTCGGGGCAAGGGAAGCAGCCTTGCACTTGGAAAAGCTTGTCAAAGGTGAACGTTCTTCTGTAGCTGAGACCATTCAGCCATAGCTCCATTGACATACTTAGAGTCGGGCCTCTGAAAATTTTCTGCCCACTCAAGCAATGCAAAAGCATGAAAGTGTCACAAATGCTCCAGAACTTTTCACCCCACGGGTGCAGACTGCAAATTAATGTGCATTTTAGGGGGCTACAACCCGGACTTTGGTGGAACAAACGATAGGCATTTTGAAAATGAGGTTCCGGTGCCTCAACAGGTCCAGTGGAGCCACTGCAATACAGTCCCCAGGGGGTGTTGCGTATCATCGTCGCTTGCTGCATACTCCACAGCCTGGTGCTGCAATGGGAGGGTGGGATGGAGGAGCTGCACATATCCTCCGATGAGGAGGGTGTCGAAGGGGATGATGATGATGAGGTCATTGAAGGTGAGGATGCTGGTGATGAGGTCATCGCACTGGCCAGACGAGGCAGACACGCTCAACCCTGCCCTCAATGACTTACAATGGCTCTTAGTTAAGCAACGTCTCGATATTTTAAATTCTCATATTTCAATCTCTTCATCGCCTTACCCCACCTTATCTCTGTAATCTCCTCCAGCCCTACAACTTCCCAAAATCTTTTCTCTCCTCCAGTCTGACCTCTTGAACATCCCTGATTTTTACTCGCTCCACCATTGGCTGCTGTGTCTTCAACTCCCTAGGCCCAAAACTCTGGAATTCCCTCCCCAAACCTCTCTGCCTCATGATCTCTCTTTCCATCTTGAGGATGTTCCTTAAAATTTGCCCCTTTGATCAAGCTTTTGGTCATCTATGCTAATAACTCCCTGTGTACCGCTGTCAAATTTTGTTTGATACTACACCAGTGCAAACCTTAGGGTGTAAAGAGTCCATATCAGCGCAACTTTCTGTTGTTGTTGTGATGTGCCTCGAATCACTTTATTTAAATTAAATGACCTCCCCCTCACCCCACAAGCTTTGGATGTCATGAGTGAGCACACCTTGCCATTTTTGACAGGTTGCCAAAGTTGCGGATGTTTGACCGCATTTCTCCACGTTGTGAAAATAGATCACATTCACATATTTGACTGAATTTCTAAAGCAATTTCAAATGTCTCAGTTCTCTGCTATGAAAGCCAGTGATTCCCAACTATATAAGTAAATCACCCTGAAGGGTTAGCTACTAGAATATGAAGGTATCATCAGGTGATATCAGTGTTGTTGGCACTCCCTTCAACTTGAATTTTTTTGTTATTTTGGAAAATGTTTTTGGAGACAAAGGTAAAGTTGACAACTCATTGTGGAGAAGCAGTTCAGCAGTTGGCAGGTATTTCAATCACGCAAGTGCCACTGTATATTTTGATTGCTGATTGTCATTTTTAATGCCAATGAAATTGGACATAAGAAATTGGTTCATCGTGACAGGGATTGTCCCACAGGGTGTTGCTGCAGGAATCAAAAGGGAAGAGGTTGACTACATAAGCCATGCCCTAGCAGAGAAATACATTCATCAGCTGTTTCTGCACTATTGATTTATAAATGAGTATGTGAATGCCCATGAGGGGTTCAAACTAGTGAGATCAAAATAATCACTTAGCTAAATACTCTGTTTCTATACAAGGGACTTTACTTAAAGCAATGAAAATCATTAGCTGAGCAATGAAGCCCACAGTCAGCGAGGAGAGGTATGCGACTCAGATGCATCCTGGCCTGTCCTTGCCATGCAAATCACAAAATCTGCTGTGCATCCTGCAGACCATTATTCGATTCAGCGCACACTTCAGAGTGATGGCTCAGTGACAGGAGAAATTCTTGACATGAAGTGTGAAAGAAATTTCTGGCACATGCCAAAAATAATGAGCATTCTCTTTTCTTAAATTCATGAAGTTAATATGCCAAAACCACTTTCTTCTACACCGAGGTTTCTCAAGTGCCTTCTTCTGTTATCTTAAATGGAGCTCTTACAGTACATTCTAAACATTTACTCATAAATATTAGCCTAATGTTTAAATGATTGGCTGTGTATTTATTATACCTATTAAGTTGTGAATGTAATGTGTGTGGTTTGCTATGGTACTTCCTCTTGTGCCTGTAGTTATTCTAACTCTTTCGAGTACAAACACATTTCCATCTAATCATTATCTTCAGTTCAGATAACCCTGACTGATCTGTGGAGATAATACATACAGCTAAAGGTACTTGGAGATATTGCTTCATAAGCAGTAGTACTGCATGAGCTTGCTTGAACTACTGCACAAGTGGTTTAATTCAATTGAATAACTTACTAGCTCACCTCAGAGGGCAGTAATAATGCAGCCACACTGGTATGAGACTGGGGTCACGTACAGGCCTAACCTGCTAAGCGTAATAGTATTCCTTCCCTATAGGATGTCGTTGAATCAGTTGGGTTTGAATGACAGCCTCGTAATTTCATGATCCCCTTTACCGATATCAGTTTTATTATTTATTTCCATATTTTATAAACTGACTACACATTCTCAAACTTACATGATAGAATTTGAACTTACATTCTCTGGATTATTAGTTCGGTGACATACCCACTACACTATTGCACTCCTATAATTTTTTTAATTCATTTACGAGATGTGAGCATTGCTGGCTGGGCCAGCATTTATTGCCCATCTCTAACTGCCCTTGAGAAGGTAGCAGTGAGCTGCCTTCTTGAATCGCTGCAGTCCATGTGCTGTAGGTACACCCACAGTGCTGTTAAAGAGGGAGTTTTCAGGATTTTGATCCAGCGACAGTGAAGGAATGGCGATATAGTACTCGCTAGCTTACCCGCAAAGTTTATTATCTCCCTTTTTTTTTTTTTGGTCATCTTTTGTTGGCTTTTAAAACTTCCCCAATCCTCTGGCTTACCACTAATTTTTGCCACACCGTGGCCAGGATTTTCCGGTGGTTAGGCAGGCTCAGCAGGCGAGCCCCGGAACGATCGGGAAGCCGACTGCCAACCGCGATTGGGCTCCATCTGCGATTTCACGCTGGCTGGCCAATTAACAGCCAGCCAGTGTGAAACGTGTGCTGCAGCGCTCAGCACTGCCGGGGTGGAGGTGGGAGGAGCGCAAGCACTGAAGTTCGCACTTGCGTGCAGGTGCATGCAGTAAAAGCTCCCTGAGGCGCAGAGCTGCCTCAGGGAGCTGACAGATGAGCAAGGACGTGTTATGAATTTTTATTTAATTTTTATTTGCTGTTGTTGGGATGATGTCAGGATGCTGGCCCAATGTCATCGCAGGTCATTTTACATTGGTTCAGATCAGGTGTGTGCCTAGTCGACGAGCGCAATATTCTACCCTGTATGTTTTTTCTTTCAATTTGATATTATCTTCAATTTCCTTGGTTGACCATGGTTGGTTTACCCCTTCCAAGAATCCTTCTTCCTCACTGGGATACATCTTTGTTGTGAGTCTTGAACTATTTTCTTAAATGTCTGCCATTGTGAATCAACTGTCTTTTCTGCTAAACTGCTTTCCCAGTCCACTCCAGCCAACTCTGGCCTCATTCCTTTGTAATTATCCTTAATTAAGTTTAGCACAGTTGTTTCCCATCCAAGTTTCTCACTCTCAAACTGAATGCTAAGTTCTACCATGTTATGGTCATTGTGTCCTAGGGGATCTTTTACTCTGAGATCATTTATTAGACCTGCCTCATTACACATTACCAGATCCAAGATACCTGATCCCTGGTTGGATACACAACATATTGTTCTGGGAAACTGTCTCAAATACATTCTATGAGTTCTTGCTCGTGTCTACCTCTGCTAATTTGATTTTCCCAATCTACGTGAAGATTAAAGTCACCCATGATTAATGTACTGCCTGTTTTATATGCCCTCATTATCTCATGATTTATTCTATGTCCTACAGTATAGCTACTGTTAGGGGACCTATAGGCTACTCCCACCAGTGTCTTCTTCCCCTTGTTATTTCTTACCTCCACCCATACGGATTCTACACCTTCCGATTCAAGACCATTTCTTGCTATTGTACTTATTCCATCTCGTACTAACAAAGCTACCCCAACACCTTTTCTTTCCTGCCTGTGCTTTCGAAAAGTCCCTTGCCCATGAATATTTAGTCCCCAGCTTTGATCTCCTTGTAACCATGTCTCCGTAATGACTATAAGATCATACCCATTAATCTCTATTTGTGCCGTTAATTCATTTATTTTGTTCCGAATACCACGTGCATTCAAGTAAAATGCCATTAATTTTGCCTTTTTACCATTTTTCCCCCTTTGACCCTACTTGCTGGTTTTTTTTAAATGTTTGTACACTCTGTCCCTTCCTGTCACACTCTGGGTATCATTACCTAAATAGCTGCCCTGCAATGCTGCCATATCCTTTTGTTTTGTAAGCCTATGTACCCCCCTCCAGAACCCTACCCCTCTACTTAGTTTAAAGGCCTCTCTAGATTGTTGGGGGGAGGGTTCTGGAGAGGGGATACGTAGGCTTTCAAAGCAAAAGGATATGGCATCATTTACAGGAGGGGCTCTTGGTCCTGGGTACAGAAAAATATCTGGTGGATGTTTAGGTTATAAAAATGTAATGGAGGTTAAATGAAATTATTAAAAGGTTATTATAATATGGCACACATTACTACAAGCATCAATCACAATATTTCAGGAGTCAGATAAATGGCAGGATAAAGTAGGAAAATCAGAGTATCAGAGCATCAGCACAAACACATTGGTTAAGTAGCTTTCTGTTGTAATGACATTTTTATCATTTTCTGAAAAGGAATCTTAGTAAAAATTAAGTATTAAGTATTATGTCTAATAATTCTGTCTAATCTTTGGTGGTTGGATTTCAAGTGACCCCTCATTCTCTTATCACCAAGCCTTGGTCTGTCTTTGAAATGACACACTCTCATTTATTGTGGATAATGAAAGCTTGTCTAAAGTCCAACACTATTAGTGGAGAAAGTCCAAATAAATGATTACCATGCCAGCAAAATGTGATTGCTAGATTGGCAGGGTGCAGTGATCTCTTATATTGAGACTAATGTCATCTGTTGGGCCCATGGAATAATAAGCATATCTTTTGAGATTTGTTATCTACATTTATCTTACTTCATTTACAGGTGCATTCTATGCCTGGTGACCTGCCCAGAGCAAATACATAACCAAAATTTTCCAGCAGATCGGTTAACAGAGTGCATCTGGGAATATCACAGCATCACTTTAAATGTTTATTTGCTGTTATTTGAAATGATTTCTAGCCAATAGTTCTTTTGATCTATGAAAAGGTTTATTTTCAGCTTCTGCTAATAAAAATCATTACTTGTTGCAAATAGTAGGGAAAAATACAAAATACATACAAATATTTTTTGCAGGAATCGACATGACAGGAGCTGAATTTCATGCTGTCGAATGGATCTACCTGACAGCCTTCATTGGGGATTTACAATGTCTTATAGCTTTATGATTTATTAATACCATTCCTCCCACTTCTTGTGAGATGCAGCTCACTATAAGATGGTAAAGTGCAGTCTCTCTCTCTCTCTCTCTCCTCCTAGTTATTGCCTGCCTATACTCTACTTGAAGACTGCTTATACTTAAAGTAAAAGAGAAATTGTTTTACATCGATATATTCTGAGCATAATATTTACAAATAAATGAAGGAACTTCAATTAGGTAATGTCTCTGGTATCTTAACGGTTTAGAGCTGATTTTCTAGCTTGGAGTGCTTTATGGTAACCTCATCTACATGTTACCATTTGGTGATCTCAGGGTCAGTGTTTATATATGTATCCTGATGCTACCCAGCTCCACCTCTCCATCACTTTCCTCAACAGCCTCTTTACTTTCAGGCAGCCTGTCAACACCATTCTTTGGCTCAAAACTGGGAAGAACAATCACACTGGGCAGAAGTTTGACCTCAGTGGGCAGGCACCCGCCTCTCCGACCCGCTCGAGTGTTAAGTGACGTGCACTGATGTTGGATGAGCGTTCCAATGTCAATGCGCACTCGCGCAATATTTTGGTCAGAGGGCACGCGTGGGAGACGGAGCCGCATCAGCCATTAGTTAAGAGGCCAGGTAAGGCCCTTGACACCCCAATTGTAGGTAATTTAATGTTGCCCGTATGGTTTCTTGCCTGTCGCACGGGCGAAATGGGCAGGCGGTCAGCCCACAATTTGCAAAAGCTCATCCATGGGCGGGATAAGAAGGGTCAGCAGCATTGTCAATGTGAGTAATGAGGAGTTTTGGAGATCGTGTGTTGCTGGTTGATTTTGTGAACTGGGCATCTTCATCTGGGTTCAGAGCTGCATTCTGCAGCTTCTAGGCTTCATTTCAGGACTCGTTGGTGTCTTCCAGGCCTCTGGAGGATTCAGACTGTGTGGACCCTTCCAGGTATCAGACAGACTTCCGTTACCCTGGTGATGGGGTCTCCACTGGAGGCACCTCCTCTGAGGAGGAACAGAGGGGCAGACGGAACAGGAGGCCACATGTCATAGTGCAACTTCCAGGGTTGCACCTGTAGAAAGGGAGGCGCATGCACAAGGGGTTCAGGGCCAGCAGGAAGTCCAAGGCAGAAGGGGCTGCAGACAACGGCACTATCCTGCTGCCAGGGTTTACAGGTGGTGATGCAGCTACCTTAATATGACTGAAGTGCAGTGCCGAAGAGGGTTCGGTCTATCCAGGGATACTGTTAACTCCATTTGGCAGGTGATTGGGCCTGAAATCAGCTCTGACTGTGTGGGTGGACGCTCCATGCCAGTGGCTCTGAAGGTCACAGCGGCTCTCAACTTCGATGCATCCAGCTCTTTCCAGGACTCAGTGGGGGATCTGTGTGGATTCTCCCAATCAGTTGTCCACAGTTGTGTCAAGCTGGTGACAGATGCTCAGTTCAGGCATGCATGGACTTTCATTTATTACTACACAGATGAGGCCAGCCAGGCTGAGCAAGCCAGAGGCTTGGCAGCGATTGCTGGTTTCCCCTACATCCATGGTGCAATCGACTGCATACATGTGGCCATCAAGGCACCAGCAGGTGAGCCCGGTGCCTTCATCAACAGGAAGGGCTTCCACTCCAGGAACGTGCAGATATTGTGTGATCACAGGATGCAGATTCTGCAAGTCTATGCAAGGTACCCTGGCGGCTCCCATGACCCTTACATCTTGAGGCACTCCCAGGTGCCGAGGTTGTTTAGTGCTCCAGCCTGGCTGGAAGGATGGCTGCTGGGTGACAAGGGCTATCCCCTCAGAAGGTGGCACAGGATGCCTCTCTCACCCAAGAACAGACGTGGAGCAGCGGTACAACAGGGTGGTGGTAGCGAGGACCAATGGTCTTCTCAAGATGTGTTTCTGATGCCTGGACTGTTCAGGAGGCACATTGCAATACCCCTTAGGGCGGATGTCACTGATTTTTTTAAGAGTCAACCACATTGCTGTGGGGCTGGAGTCATTGTAGGCCAGACAAGTTAAGGACAGCAGATTTCCTTCCCTAAAGGGCATTAGTGAACCAGATGCGTTTTTACAACGATCGACAATGGTTTCTTTTAATTCCAGATTTTTATTGAATTTGAACCCGGGGCCCCAGAGCATTACCCTGGATCTCTGGATTACTAGTCCAGCGACAACACCATTGGGCTTGGAGATGATAAATCCAGCAGTGAGTCCGAAGATAAGCATGTGAGGAGAACACTGAGGGCGTGGAGCCAGACCTTGGAAAACTCCAGGGAGGCAGGGATACCAGGGAAGCTTTGATCCAACACTCCTTCAGCTAGGCTACTAAATAAGAACTACACCACATGCCAGGGCTGACGCATCCATCCCAGATCCCAGAAAGGACCCTTTCTTTGGCCCCCAGTGCCTGTGCAATTAAGTTTCAAGAGACCCAGGTCCAGCATTCAATACTGGCCTACCCTGCGCCTACAGAACAAATGAAGTACACTCAGGCCAATAACACAAAATCAAATGTCAATCAACATTGGAACTCACAGATTCTTGAACAGAACAATAACTGTTGTTGGTAGTCACACCATTAAAAAATGAAAAGCTAAATGGGGGAACAAAAGATCACCCGTGACCAGCCCCTCTTGTGCTTGAGTTGCTTTAAACTTACGTTTGCGAGTACTACGTCTAGGTGCTCCCCCCTCACTGACACCGGCATTGGAGACAGCCTGCTCACTCTGCTGCCCTGTTGGCCTTGATGACCTTGGTGGGCGTCCTCTGGCCCGTGGAGCTTGTGCGGGCTCTGCCTGAGAGGGAGCGACTAGTGCCACACCTGGCATCTCCCCAGTCATTGCAGCCTTGTCGGATTCCACGCTCACTGGTAGAAGGGCGGAAGAGCTTCTGGCATCATCCAGAGTGCCCTGAGAGGAACCCGCAGAGACAACAAGCAGCTCATGCGCCAACGTGAGGTCGCTCTGGACCTACCTGCTCACCGCTGATGGGCACCTAACTGGGATACTGGGTGCCCCATCCATCTCACATACGTACACTGACCACTTGAGGTCATTGCCAGTATGAGGGCTTGCAGGTCCAAGTGCAATCCCAGGAACCCCTGATTCCACCCCCGCTGAGCCTGCTGGCCGGGATCAAAATTCTGCCTGAATTATCTTCAGCCCCATCACAATTGTTGCTCACTTGTCATTGATTTCATTCCCTTTCCCAGAACACTACTAGGCTGGGCCATACTATCTGTACTATCAGCACCCTGTTAGATGTCTATTTCAATGTGAAGTATCAGTTGTGTCTCCAATTTATAACGTACACTTCTCCTGAGTCAAAAGGCAGTGGGCTCATGTCCCACTCCAGAATTGAGCACAAAAATCAAGGCCAAGACTCCAGTACAGTACTGAGGGAGATTGGCACTGCTGAAGATGCCACTTTTCAGATGAGATGTTAAACCAAAGCCTCAACTGCCCCTTCAGGTGACCATGGCCACAATTTCAAAGAAGGGCAGGGGAATTATCCCTGGTGTCCTGGCCAATATTTATCCCTCTCAATCAACATCACAAGGACAGATTTGCTGGTCATTATTGTGTTACTGTTTGTGGGAGCTTGCTGCATGCAAATTGGCCATTCCATTCCCTACAACAGTGACTATACTTTGAATGTATTTAATTGGCTGAAAACACTTTGGGTTGTCCTAAGGTTGTGGAAAAACCATACATAAGCACATCTCTTTCTTTTGATCCTGAGCTGAACGAGAAATCCTTGGTCCTAACCAATGCTAAGACTGCTTATTTTCAACTCTACAACACCATTTCCATCAAATACCATTGAAATCTTTTCCACGCCTTCGTCATCTCCAGAATAGACTACACATATGATGTCCGTGCTTGTTTCCCATTCTCCTCCGTCTACTTTGATGTGTATACCATGGGCAGAATTTCGCCCTCATCTGGTGGGCTCAGCAGGGACGGGTGAGGGTGGTTGGGAAGCCTGCCCGATGAGGGCGAAATTCTGCCCACGATTGAGGCCAGAAGGTGATTTCACGCTGGCGGGCCAATTCAGGCCCACCCAGCATGAAACTTGAGTGGCAGCTCTCAGCGCTGCCTGTGGGAGTGGGGGGAGGAGGGTGAATGGGGCGAGAGCGAGCTTCCTGCATGCATGTGGGTGCGAGATGAAGAGCTTAAAAAAAAATAAAGAAATTAAAATGTTATAAAACATGTCCCCTCATGTGTTCTGTTACATGAGCAGGGCCATGTTATTAATTAAGTTTAAAAATTTTAAATTTATTTTTATTTGCTTTAGGAAACCTCATCCTCACCCGTGGATGAGGTTTCCTAAAAAGTGCAAAGGCCTCTGGGCCTTTTTTGCCTGCTGGCCAACCATAAGTTTGGACGGGCAGCGAAAAATTTCTTTTTATTACCTTACTGATGGCCTTAATAGGTCTTTCAATTGTCGGTGGGCACGCGCTGAAACATTATGTGACTGCGCATTGACATCAAGATGCTCAACCGATGTCAACGCACGTCATTTTTACATTCGAGCGTAACAGGCTTACGCCTGACTACCGAAGTAAAATTTTGCCCCTGTTCCACTGTAAGTCCATCTCACTCATCACCTCTTCCTTACTGACCTATACTGGCCCTGATCTCTCAATGCAACGCATCTAAGATTCTTAGAGAAGAGACTCTGGGGTGAGGTTATAGGGGATAAAGACGCGGGGGAGGTGTAGAGTAAAGTGTTTACTCTAATGATAGCTATTGAGCACGTGCATCTATACTTCACTATTTGGCAGTGCCCCAATGCATTTTTTACAGTCTTTCCCAGCTCTATTGCATTTTCAAGTGCTCCAATTCTCTCATTGTGGCCTTCTGTGTATGCCGACTCTGCTCATACCATCATTTGTAGCAGATTTTCAGGGTCATGATCCTAATTTTTGTAACTCCCTTGTTAAACCTCAGCTGCTTTCCATCTTTGTGTCTTTAAAAAACAGCCCATTTCTTTAACTTTCAGTCAAGCCTCCTAACCTCTCCATTGCACCTCATTGTATGGTTTCCTAACGGCTCTTAGTCAAGTGCCTTTGGATATTTCACACATTCAAGATGCTAAATACATGCAAGCTGTGGTGAACATCATTCTGCCATATCTCAGTTGTCATTTGTTTAATCTTTGGGTATCCAAATCAAGCTCAAGACATATGCAGCACAAAAATATACAGAGAATGAGCCAACAAAGCCCAGCTGCATAAGCAAAGGAACATAAATCCGTAGTTGATTCAAGGACTGCTCCACCCAATTTATTTAATGAGTTGTAGAAGCAGCTCTTTTCATGCTGCAGCAGGTGAAAGACAACTAGAATTGAGATGCATATTTTTTTATTCATTCATGGGCTTTGGGCTTCGCTGGCTGGGCCAACATTTATTGCTTATCCCTAGTGGCTCTTGAGAAGGTGGTGGTGTGCTGCATTCTTGAACCACTGCAGTCCATGTGGTATAGGTGCACCCACAGTGCTGTTAAGAAGGGAGTTCCAGGATTTTGACCCAGCAACAGTGAAGGAACGGCGATATATTTCCAAGTCAGGATGGTGAGTGGCTTGGAGGGGAACTTGCAGATGGTGGTGTTCCCATCTATCTGCTGCCCTTGCCCTACTAGATGGTAGTGGTCCTGGGTTTGGAAGGTGCTGTCGAAGGAGCCTTGGTGAATTTCTGCAGTGCATCTTGTAGATGGTACACACAGCTGCTACTGTGCGTTGGTGGTGGAGGGAATGAATGTTTGTGGGTGTGGTGCCAATCAAGTGGGCTGCTTTGTCCTGGATGGTGTCCAGATTTTTGAGTGTTGTGGGAGTTGCACTCATCCAGGCACGTAGGGGGTATTTCATCACGCTTGTGACTTGCACCTTGTAGATGGTGGACAGGCTTTGGGGAGTCAGGAGGTGAGTTACTCGTTACACTATTCCTAGCCTCTGACCTGCTCCTGTAGCCACAGTATTTATATGGTTAGTCCAGTTCAGTTTCTGGTCAATGGTAACCCCCAGGATGCTGATAGGAGGGGATTCAGTGATGGTAATGCCATTGAACATCAAGGGGCGATGGTTGGATTCTCTCTTGTTGGAGATGGTCATTGCCTGACACTTGTGTGGCACAAATGTTACTTGCCACTTGTCAGCCCAAGCCTGGATATTGTCCAGATCTTGCTGCATTTGGACAAGGACTGCTTCAATATCTGAGGAGTCGTGAATGGTGCTGAACATTGTGCAATCATCAGCAAACATCCCCACTTCTGACCTTGTGATGGAAGGAAGGTCATTGATGAAGCATCTGAAGATGGTTGGGCCTAGGGAGAAACTCCTGCAGTGATGTCCTGGAACTGAGATCACTGACCTCCAACCACCACAACCATCTTCCTTTGTGCTAGGTATGACTCCAACCAGCGGAGAGTTTTTCCCCCTGATTCCCATTGACTCCAGTTTTGCTAGGGCTCCTTGATGCCACACTCTGTCAAATGCTGCCTTGATGTCAAGGGCAGTCACTCTCAGCTCACCTCAAGAGTTCAGCTCTTTTGTCCATGAAGATATTGCACAACTTTCAACTAAAGCTGTGGGAAGTATTATTATACTAACCCAGGTACTCAATGTTTAAAGTTTCATTAAGCTTTGCTTATTTTTATTTACAATGTAGCTTATTTTGACCTCTCGGGAGCAACTTCAAATCTTTTTGCAAACTGATTTACCTTTATTGGCAACAAGCATGATTTATATTATCCTGACGACCTCTCTCATTGTTTAAAGTACATTTAATGTGTATGAGCTATAGCTCAACGGCTCGTAGTCGGATTATGATCAAATAAGAGATCACCAATAAATTAATATAAACATATGGAATTATTACTTTTATTATGAAATGCACCAAGTATTTACATTTCCTGAATAAGTGAGATGATTACAGTAGGGCTGTCCATTGCATTCTGCCTTCAACTGACTCTTCCTTTGGTCCTGCAATGGAACCGCAACTTGCAGAGTATACCTGCCCCAGCCTCTCCCTCTGGCAGTGTAGTGGGGCTGCAGTTTCCAGAGTCTTCTTGTTCCTCTAGCAATGCAGTGGGGCTGAACATGAAGTGTTGCCCTCTCCCTTTGGCAGTGCAATGAATTGCAGTTGGCAGTGTCTCTTGGTTCCTCTGGGAGTGCAATCTGACTGCAGTTTGCATTGCCTCCCTCTCCCTCTGGCAGTGCAGGGGGGTGCAGTTTACAGTGCCTCCCTCTCTGGTAGTGTAGTGGGACAGCAATTTGCAGTTCCTCCCTCCCCCCGGGCAGTGTAGGGTGTTGCAGTTTGCAGTGATTTCTATCTCTCTGGTTGTGTATTGGGGTGCAGTTGCAGTGCCTCCCTCTCCCTTTGCCCGTGCAATGAGTTGCAGTTTGCAGTGCCTTCCCCTTCCTCTGGCAGTGCAGTGGGATTGGAGTTTGCAGGGCCTCCCGCTCCCTCTGGCAGTGCAGAAGGGTTGCAGTGTGTAGTGCCTGTTGCTCTGGCAATGCAATGGGGTTCTGGTTTGCAGTGCCTCCCTGTTCCTATGGAGTGCAGATTGCAGTGCCTCCCTGTTCCTCTGGCAGGGCAGTACAGGAGTTGTAGTTTGCAGTGTTTCCTTATTCCTCTGGCAGTGCAGTGGGTTTGCTGTTTGCAGTTCTCCCCTGTTCCTCCGGCGATGCAATAGGGTTGCAGTGTGCAGTGCCTCCCACTTGCTTTGGAAGTACAGTGGGGTTGCAGTATGGTGTGCCTCCCTCATTATGGCAGTGCAGTGGGATTGCAGTTTGCATTGCCTCCCTCTTCCTCTGGCAGTGCAATCGGGTTCCAATTTGCATTGCCTCCCTCATTCTGGCAGTGCAGTTAGATTGCAATTTGCAGTGCCTCCCTCATTCTGGCACTGCCGTGGGGGTGCAGTTTGCAGTGCCTCTGTCATTCTGGCAGTGCAGTGGGGTTGCAGTTTGCAGTGCCTCCTCACTCTGGCCAGTGCAATGGGGTTGCAGTTTGCAGTGCCTCCCTGTTCTTCTGGCAGTGCAATTTGCAGTGCCCCCTCTATCCCTCTGTCTCTGGCAGTGCAGTGAGGTTGCAGTTTGCAGTGCCTCCCTGTTCTTCTGGCAGTGCAATTTGCAGTGCCCCCTCTATCCCTCTGTCTCTGGCAGTGCAGTGGGGTTGCAGTTTGCAGTGCCACCCTCATTCTGGCAATGCAATGAAATTGCAGTTTGCAGAGTCACCTTCACTCTGGCAGTGCAGTGAAATTACAGTTTGCAGAGTCACCTTCACTCTGGCAGTGTAGTGAGATTGCAGTTTGCAGAGTCACCTTCACTCTGGCAGTGCAGTGAAATTGCAGTTTGCAGAGTCACCTTCACTCTGGCAGTGTAGTGAGATTGCAGTTTGCAGAGTCACCTTCACTCTGGCAGTGCAGTGAAATTGCAGTTTGCAGAGTCACCTTCACTCTGGCAGTGTAGTGAGATTGCAGTTTGCAGTCCCACCCTCACTCTGGCAGTGCCGCGGGGTTGCGGCACCGCGGAGTGGCGGTGCTGCGGGGTGGCGGCGCCGCGGGGTGGCGGGGTAGTGCCGCAGGGTGGCAATGCCACAGGGTGGTGGGGGCAGGTGCCACTGAGGCGCCGCGGCGTTGCGATGCCACGGGGTGGTGGGGGCAGGTGCCACTGCGGCGCCGCGGGGTTGCGATGCCACGGGGTGGTGGGGGCAGGTGCCACTGCGGCGCCGTGGGGTTGCGATGCCACGGGGTGGTGGGGGCAGGTGCCACTGCGGCGCCACGGGGTTGCGATGCCACGGGGTGGTGGGGGCAGGTGCCACTGCGGCGCCGCGGGGTTGCGATGCCACGGGGTGGTGGGGGCAGGTGCCACTGCGGCGCCGCGGGGTTGCGATGCCACGGGGTGGTGGGGGCAGGTGCCACTGCGGCGCCGCGGGGTTGCGATGCCACGGGGTGGTGGGGGCAGGTGCCACTGCGGCGCCGCGGGGTTGCGATGCCACGGGGTGGTGGGGGCAGGTGCCACTGCGGCGCCGTGGGGTTGCGATGCCACGGGGTGGTGGGGGCAGGTGCCACTGCGGCGCCACGGGGTTGCGATGCCACGGGGTGGTGGGGGCAGGTGCCACTGCGGCGCCGCGGGGTTGCGATGCCACGGGGTGGTGGGGGCAGGTGCCACTGCGGCGCCGCGGGGTTGCGATGCCACGGGGTGGTGGGGGCAGGTGCCACTGCGGCGCCGCGGGGTTGCGATGCCACGGGGTGGTGGGGGCAGGTGCCACTGCGGCGCCGCGGGGTTGCGATGCCACGGGGTGGTGGGGGCAGGGGCGGTGCCGTGGGGTGGTGGGGGGGAGGTGCCGCGGGGTGGCGGGTGGGCGGTGCCGCGAGTGGCGGGTGACGGGGGGGGGGCGGTGCCGCGGGGTGACGGGTGCCGGGGGGGAGATGCCGCGAGTGGCGGGTGCCGGGGGGGCGGTGCCGCGAGTGGCGGGTGCCGGGGGGGGCGGTGCCGCGAGTGGCGGGTGCCGGGAGGGCGGTGCCGCGGGGTGGCGGGTGCCGGGGGGGCGGTGCCGCGAGTGGCAGGTGGCGGGGGGGCGGTGCCGCGAGTGGCAGGTGGCGGGGGGGCGGTGCCGCGGGGTGGCAGGTGGCGGGGGGGGGGGCGGTGCCGCGTGTGGCGGGTGCCTGGGGGGCGGTGCCTCCCTCGCCCTGGCCACTGAGTGAATCATGTCCCAGGGAGGGGAGGAGCCGGCATGCTGTGCGCGGGGACGATGTTGGCCGCCATGTTGTGGGGAAGTCAGTGAGTTTCTGACGCGCAAAAAAACCCAGAAAAGCCGCCGAATCGGTCGCCATCGCATCTCCGTGTGTGTGAGTATCACCCAGGGAACAGTCTGAAAATAACGCGGCTAACCGTCTGCAGCAGCGGGCCTGCGGAATGAGTGCGGCTTAAAAACATCGGATTCACACAAACAGAGAGAAAGGGAGTCGGCCGCGGGCGTTAGTGTCCGGACACTGGGGGCAGAGTGGGGGGGGGGATGGGGAGGGGAGGGAGGTGTCGGACCCGGCCCGGGGTTTTTTTTTGGGGGGGGGGGGGAGGGGTTGGACCCTGCCCGGGGGGTTTTGGGGTGGGGGGGGAAAGAGAGGAGTTGGACCCGGCCCAGGGTTTTGGGGGGGGGGCGGGGAGGTGTTGGGGGGTGGGGGAGAGAGGGGTTGGACCCGGCCCGGGGTTTTGGGGGGGGGGGCGGGGAGGGTTTGGATCCGGCCCGGGGGGTTTTGGGGGGGGCGGGGAGAGGGGTTGGACCCGGCCCGGGGGGAGGGGTTGGACCCGGCCCGGGGTTTTTTGGGGGGGGGAGGGGTTGGATCCGGCCCGGGGGGTTTTGGGGGGGGCGGGGAAAGGGGTTGGACCCGGCCCGGGGGGAGGGGTTGGACCCGGCCCGGGGTTTTTTTGGGGGGGGGGAGGGGTTGGATCCGGCCCGGGGGGTTTTGGGGGGGGGCGGGGAAAGGGGTTGGACCCGGCCCGGGGGGTTTTGGGGGGGGCGGGGAGAGGGGTTGGACCCGGCCCGGGGGGAGGGGTTGGACCCGGCCCGGGGTTTTTTGGGGGGGGGAGGGGTTGGATCCGGCCCGGGGGGTTTTGGGGGGGGCGGGGAAAGGGGTTGGACCCGGCCCGGGGTGTTTTGGGGGGGGGGCGGGGAAAGGGGTTGGACCCGGCCCGGGGGGAGGGGTTGGACCCGGCCCGGGGTTTTTTGGGGGGGGGAGGGGTTGGATCCGGCCCGGGGGGTTTTGGGGGGGGGGCGGGGAAAGGGGTTGGACCCGGCCCGGGGGGTTTTGTGGGGGGCGGGGAAAGGGGTTGGACCCGGCCCGGGGGGTTTTGGGGGGGGGCGGGGAGAGGGGTTGGACCCGGCCCGGGGGGTTTTGGGGGGGGGGCGGGGAGAGGGGTTGGACCCGGCCCGGGGGGGAGGGGTTGGACCCGGCCCGTGGGGGAGGGGTTGGACCCGGCCCGGGGGGGAGGGGTTGGACCCGGCCCGGGGTTTTTTGGGGGGGGGTGGGGTTGGACCCGGCCCGGGGGGTTTTGGGGGTGGGGCAAGGGGGTTGGACCCGGCCCGGGGTTTTGGGGTGTGGTGGGGGGAGGTGTTGGACCCGGCCCGGGGGTTTTTGGTGGGGGTGGGGTTGGACCCGGCTTCTCCTCTGATAGGCTCACTTGTGTTTGCACAGGTTCCCGTGGAATGAATATTCCATGTGTTCTCCTGGGGATGAATGAAGTGTCCTGGCAGCAGGACTCGGCTCGGATGATGCACGGAGGAGGCGGCGGGGCTCCTCCGCTCAGCGGCGGCGGGCTGGTGCTGAGCGCCGCGGCCGCACCAGGAACAGCTCTGGGCCCCGGCACAGCCCCGATCATAGCGTCCAGCAACCACGGAATCCAGCCCCCTCTGAGCGGCCGCTCTCAAGACGACGCCACCGTGGGTTATTTCTTCCAGAGGCAGCCGGGGGAACAACTGGGCGGCTACTCGAGCAAACACCGCTGGCCTACGGGGGATGGAGTCCATGTGGAGCATCAGGTGTGTTCTCCTCGGTTATTATCCTTCACTCCTTTCTTCCTGGATTGGGGGGTGAAATGCACCCGCTGCAGAATACACCCACCCCTTCCTCAAATTTTAAATTTAATATTCTGCAATATTTTTATTCTGGTTGCATGTACCCAACCTTTTACGCTTTGGGTTTGATATGCAAAAAAGAAACTTCTTAGATGGCTTGCTGTTTTTATGTAAGTTTGGCAGTATAAGTTCATTGGTCTTTGTCGGCACCCTTCCACAAATATGGTTTAACAAAAGCACTGTTTGTTTTAGATGTTGCGTGTAAGCTAATGTATGCAAGTTCTCAGTATCTCTACGTATTAATTTTTAAATATTTAATTTTGCAATATTGTATTCAAAAACTTGAAGCAGCCTTTTACTATTGTTTCTTCTCCCTGCTTTGATTCGAAGCATAATGGCCTATTTAAATCATATCTTGTTTACGAAATGTATTTTTTTCAGTAAGGGCTCTATTTTTTAAAGTATTGTTCTTTAATCCAGATGATCGAGTTTTAAATGCAGCATTGTAACAATGTTTGATTTCACAACATCTTCCCATATCAATTATTAAAAATTCTGACCTCTAGTTCTTTTATAGTGTGGCCTTTGTACTCCCTATTTTTAAACTATTAGTCTTCATTCTTTGATGAGATGTGGACGTTGCTGGCATGGCCAGCATTTGTTGCCAATCTTTAAGTAGTCTAGAGAAGGTGGTGATGCATCACCACCTTGAACTACTGCAGTCCATCTGGTGCAGGTAAACCCAGAGTGTCGGTGAAGAGAATTTTAGGATTTCGACCCAGTGACAGTGAAGGGTGGGTGATATAGTTCCAAGTCAGGATTTTGTGTGGCTTGGAGGGGAACTTCCAGGTGATGGTGTTCCCATGCACCTGGTGCCTTTGCCCTTCTCAGTGGTAGAGGTTGCAGGTTTGAAAGGTGCTGTTGAAGGAGACTTGGCAAGTTGCGAGTCTTTTAAGTATTTAGAAATTAACCTTAAGCTATTCTTTAGGGCAGATATTCATGGATCAGATTTAGAAACTAAAGCCAGGATGTACACAACTATTTTAAAATTGTGATACAAGTGCATCTGTGCTCGGTTTTGCAACATTGCAATGTGTACTTTTTCTGAAGCTGTCAGTGAGGAAATAATTGAGTTGACTATTTTATATTAATTTTAAGTGTTAAAATGCATTTGTCAGTGTTTGTTGCAGTTTTATGATTATTGCTGTTTTGAAAAGGGCCTCTGGAAGGAGGAGAAAATTCAAATATTTTGAAGTGTTTTAATGTTTTGTAAACAAAAACATTTCCTGTATGTTGAGTACAGATTGGTGTACAGTAAAGATATCTAACTGACAGCTGGTGGGCCATGTGTTGATCGTGAAGTCCTCATAGTTCCCTCCTGCAGCCTCCTAAAACAGGCTACCAAATTCACTGCTTGTAAATTGGGGAGGGAGGAGTACTTTCATGCATATCCCTTGTATTTTTATTTTGCCTTGTACATCTTACGCTGGTGCTGTTTTCATCTGAGAATCCCAAATGTCATACGTGAACCTGATGCTGGTATTTAAATTAAGTCTACTTATTTTATGACAGCCAACTTGTATACCCACTGTCCTTGATCCACAAATATGTTACTGGGATAAGAGAACTGAATTTAACAATTTAACTAGGGAGTTAGTTTACAGACACCTTTCTCCCAGAATCCAAGCTAAAGCATCAGCGTAAATGTGGCTTGAACATATGTAATTGGTTCAAGAAGACAGAGTTTGGACAACCAAAGTGTAAATAATATGTCTGCTCGCATTGGAAAATTACTTGCCAACTGAAGTTTTTATGGTTTTTATAATTTTAGGTACTTTTGTTTGAAAGAAAAAAATGATCGTAACATAAAATTGCTTAAATTTTTTGCATTTGGAGTACATTGTGAACCGTGTTCTGATAGCACTGCCGATTTGAGCTAGATTTTCTGCCTTAATTATGAATGTGCAGAACCTATTAATAGCTGTAGTTTAAATCCCCCCCCCTCCTCATTTTTTTGCCTTGAGGCCTTCCTATTTATCATCCCTATTTCATAAGAACACAAGAAATAGGGACAAGAGTAGACCATTTGGCCCTTCGAGCCTGCTCCGCCATTCAGTAAAATCATGGCTGATCATCTTGTGCTTTGATTTCCACATTCCCATCTAACCCCCATAATTTTTGATTCTCTTGCCTAACGAATCTATCTACCTCTGTCGTAAAAATATTCAATTCCTCCTCCACCTTCTGAGGCAAAGAATTCCACAGCCGCACAACATTTCAAGTATGGGCTATTTTGAAATGTTCCAAATAAATGAGAATAAATCCATTACATATTGATAATGTTACCAATGTGAGTCCACACCCCATGGGGAGGTGGTGGCATAGTGATATTGTCACTGGACTAGTATTCTAGAGACTCAGGGTAATGCTCTGGGGACCTGGGTTTGAATCCCACCATGACAGATGGTGAAATTTGAATTCTGACTGAAAAAGTCTGATAATGACCACAGAACGATTGTCGTAAAAACCCAGCTGGTTCACTAATGTCTTTTAGGGAAGGAAATCTGCTGCCCTTACCTGGTCTGCCCTGCATGTGACTCCATACCCACAGCAATATGGTTGACTCATGAATGCCCTTTAAAAAAGGGTAATTAGGGTTGGGCAGTAAATGGTAGCCTAGCGACACTCACATCCCATGAACAAATAATAAAACAAGAAAAACAGGCTTGAACGAGTATGATGGACAAATAGTTTAGCCATCCACCTAGAATGCAAAGATAACCCCGATTTATTTTCTCTACTGTAAACCATTTTCTTAAACCTCTCCCCTCTAATAATAAGTGTGAGAAGCTCATGGACATCTTTGTTGCTAAAGTTGAGACCATTTGATTAGCTTCCTGTGTTGCTTCCCTCATTAGGCCACATAAGGACATTAGGGCAGATGGTCCAAAGAGCTGAGTTTTCAGGATATTTTAAAGGAGGATAGAAAGGTAGAGAGTTTAGGGAAGGGATTTTGGAGATCAATACCTAGGCAGCTGAAGGTGCAGTCACTAATGGTGGAGCAGTTAAATTTGGAGATGCTTAAGAGACTGGAATTAGACGAGTGCAGAGATCTCAAGAGTTGTGCACGTGGAGGAGGTTACAGAGTTAGGGAGGGATGAGGCCATAGAGGGGGTTGAAAACAAGTATGAGAATTTTAAAATTGAGACATTGCTTGACTGGGAGCCAGTGTAGGTCAGCAAGCACAGGGGTGAATGGGACTTGGTGTAAGCACCCTGGCAAGAGTTTTGAATAATCCTCAAGTTTACTTTTATAAAAGTCCTGTGGAAGCACCTTGGGACCCTTTAACATAAAGGCTCTAAGTAATTGTAAGTTAAGATAATAGAATTGTTTAGCCATCTTTGTGTAATTTAGGTTCTCTTTGCTTAAGAGGGAGTTTTCATGGTGCATCAAATTTCCCTGTAAATTGTGTGAATCTACAACCCTCTTGATAAAGTATTATTTTGGGAACCAAGGGAAAATTGTTGTGTTTGGTGAACTTCTTGTTCCTACCATTTGTAGCAAAGAATCTAAAGCCAGGTTGTAACACCCTTATTTCTACTTGAATGGAGCTGACCCCATTATTTATTATGCAAACCTGTTTTAGAAAAATCTGCTTTCCATTCTGAACCTTGGAAATATTGCTTTAATATATATGAATCTGGGTATTACTGTACATTAAATCCTGCTGTTACTACGATGTTAAGTTCAAAGTTGAGACTTGAGATATTGTGACAAAGTTGTGTAATGTAGTGAAACATGAAAAATAAAAAAAATGTTGGCTTTCAAACTGCTGAACAGAACTGCTTCTGTATTGTGCTAGTGGCACTGACTCCCAGTCTGGATTTTCTGCAGCCAGCTGCAATTTGATAGTAAATGTGGAATTTGCTACAGCTGATGGCTAGTGGCTTCATTTTTGTCAGATCTGATGAGCACAGAGTGCATATGAATAGCAGACCTGATGAGGGGACAGAGTTTAAGCTTATTGAGTCCTCCTCTATTATATAAACTTTATAGCTAATTTTAAAGACCCTTATTCAGGTTGGATTCTGGGAAGCTGGTTTCCATAAGGAGGCTCTGATATTCTAAGTCTCAATTCATTTACACAGCAACAGAATTGTTGACCCAGCTTTCCACTGGTCAGTAGTTCTATCATAAGAATTAGGGTGTTGAATTTAGAAAGAAGTACTTGGGATTTATGTAAGCACCATTCATATCATCAGAGCACCCTGAAGTTCTTTACAGCCTTTGAAATATTTTAAAGTCCAGTCACTATCAAAGGCAAACCCAACAGCTCATTTGTACACAGCTATATCTGTCACGCAGGAATGAGATAAGTCACCAGGTAATTTCTTCCTTTGATGTTGGTTGAAAGTTAAATGTTAGCCTGCACATTTAGCAATGAAAATGCTCTGAGACAACTTGAAGATGCTGGTCTTCCAGAATTAAATATAAAGATTGCTTGCAACAAGGAGAAAAGCACTTCAACTTTGGGAGGAAGGAAAAAACACACATCCAAAATACCATTCCAAAGGATAGAGGTGTATCAACGCACGTCTATATTTATTGTCTAGTAAAACATGTAAATACTATTGGCTTAAACCAGCTGAGTTAAGATATCGAATCATTTACATAAATGACTTAATTTGTTTGCAGCCTTGCATAACAGTAAAGCACATATTAAGCTTAGCAAGAACAGGTATGAACTGATTATTTCATTTGCTTATGCATTGTGGCATGCATCTTGATTTAAGATATATAATCCTGTTTTCAATCCCTGTTCTTAAACCAGTTTTAAGGGAAAAAAAAAAGTTAAGGTAATATAATCATTGTATTCAAACTGCTTTTACCACCCTGATGATTTCATCCTCGGATGATGGTGCTCAAAATGATCTTCTGAGACAACCAGAGTTTGGAAGGGTGAAATCAATAACGATGATAATGTACCTTTCTTGATGACTATTGACCTACATTGGTTCCTGATCCACCAAAACCTCAACTTTTAAAATTCTCATCCTTGTGTCAATTCAGCCAAGGATCCTCTGGTCCTTCATTCTGGCCCCTTATGTATCCCCCACTTATTTTGCCTCACTATTGGCGGCCATGCCTTTAGCTCTCTAGGCCCTAAGTTCTGCAATTTCCCCTCTAAATCAGTTCACTTCACCTTTGTTAAGATGCTCCTTGAAACTAGCATCTTTGACTAAGTTTTTAGTCACCTGTCTTAATATGTCTTTGCCTTGGTGTCAATGTTTACCTGATTACAAATCTATAAATTCCTCTAGGACCCTTACTACATTAAAGGCAAATTGTTTATAAATGTAACCTGTTTATATTCGACCTATCAAAAATTATTTGGATTCTTCATTATATTTCACTGAATTCTGAGTTCGGAATAAAAGCTACAAGATGCTTTTGGCTTTTTCCTTTCCCTTTCCTTTGCATAAAACCCAGGACAATCTGAATGAGATGAACTTTCATGGAATATTGGCATACATAAAATAGACCACTTGATGGCCATCAAATTAACCAAAACTTTATCCAATGAAGAATTAAACATTGTAATCTATAAGTTTCTGAATAAATCCAGTAATTTTTAAAATTGTATATAATTGTTAGATGTCAGTTGCTTTTAAATTGGGTGAGAACTATAATTGTTCTGGCACTTCCTAAAGCGGAGATGGCACATAACCGTCTGCCATCTGAATGTTAAACAATTTGGGCTTGCTAAAACTAGTGACTTCAATATTTCTATTGAATTTTATTTTTGAACTGCTCTTGTATTATGTAAGATCTAGAAGTCATTGATGTGTTGGTGGTTTTTAGTGGGTTCCAGCAGTTTTACATTTGATTTGCAACTGGCTGTGAGACCTGCACATTGGGAGCTGGCAACACAAGTGCACTAAAAACAGCTTGACTAAAATTTGAGTGTTTATATCCAACACCAAATGATAATTTTATTCAATTTTGCATAATCTTTAGGTGGGATGTGAACTTTGCAGAGTATTGTTTTGAGTTTTTCACAGAAGTGATTGTGAATATTGACATGTTCTGTGTTGATGTATGTGCTGAATGATTAATAAATATAATTACTTAAGTTAATCCTGAAATATTATAGTGAAACATCAATTATGCAACAGAATGGAACAAATTGGGCCAATATCCTGGAATTTCCATCCTAACACCATTGTTGAAGCATCACCATCACAAAAGCTAGCAATTCAAAGAAAATGCCACACCTGTCTCCAGGCAACTAGAGATGGCCAGTTGATATGGCCTTGCCAGCTCTGACCGAATTGGAATTTTTATAAAAATCTTTCCCTATAGATACATGAAATTGGGTATAATTGAGAATTTGTAAACTTTGTTGTCTATTGCCGTGCAGTGACTTATGCACCAGAAAGACTGTTAACTGCTGCTTCCAAACACCAATCTATAATGTCTTCATACTACAGTTGTTTTCTCGATTTACAAGGCAATTTCATATGCATTGTCTCAACCCTTTAAGCAACTTCTCTTCACTGTAAATATCAGTGCCATGGCTCATTGAGGGCAAGAGTTATATCTTCTATGTAGAATTGTGGGCACTATTTCCATGTTTCCCATTGTCCCAGTCCTGCATGTTGGAAATGGATTTTTAAAAAAAAATTGTTCATGGCATGTGAGCATGGTTGGCAAGACCAGCTGTAAGCACTCCATCCCATTCTCTCAGTTCCTTCGCCTCCGTCGCATCTGTTCTGATGATGCTACCTTCAAAAACAGTTCCTCTGACATGTCCTCCTCCTTCTTTAACCGAGGTTTTCCACCCATGGTAGTTGACAGGGTCCTCAACCATGTCTAGCCCATCTCCCGTGCATCCGCCCTCACGCCTTCTCCTCCCTCCCAGAAACATGATAGGGTCCCCCACCAGCCTCCGTATTCAAAGGATCATCCTCTGCCATTTCCGCCAACTCCAGCATGATGCTACCACCAAACACATCTTCCCTTCATCCCCCTGGCGGCATTCCGTAGGGATCGTTCCCTCCGTGACACCCTGGTCCACTCCTCCATCACCCCCTACTCCTCAGCTCCCTCCCACAGCACCTCCCCCTGCGAACGCGAGATATGCAACACCTGCCCCTTCACTTCCTCTCTCCTCACTGTCCAAGGGCCCAAACACTCCTTTCAAGTGAAGCAGCATTTCACTTGCATTTCCTTCAACTTAGTCTACTGCATTCGTTGCTCTGAATGCGGTTTCCTCTACATTGGAGAGAGCAAATGCAGACTGGGTGAACGCTTTGCGGAACACCTTCGGTCTGTCCGCAAGCATAACCCAGACCTCCCTGTCGCTTGCCATTTTAACACTCCACCCTGCTCTCTTGCCCACATGTCTGTCCTTGGCTTGTTGCATTGTTCCAGCGAAGCTCAACGCAAACTGGAGGAACAGCACCTCATCTTCCGACTAGGCACTTTACAGCCTTCTGGACTGAATATTGAGTTCAACAATTTTAGAATTTAAACTCCCTCCTCCATCCCCACCCCCTTTCCGTTTCTTCCCCCTCCTTTTTGTTTTTTCCAATAATTTATATAGATTTTTCTTTTCCCACCTATTTCCGTTATTTTTAATGTATTCCACCGATCATTTATCTATACGTCTTATGCCTTTTTAGTCTTATTTCACCCCACCCCCACTAGTGCTATCTGTACCTTGCTTGTCCTGCTATCCATTCTTAATTAGCGCATTCTTTTAGATAATATCACCACCTTCAACACCTCTTTGTTCTTTTGTCTGTGACATCTCTTGGTTATCTCCTTCTATAACTGCTTGCTTGTCCCAACAATCCCCCCCCCCCCCCCCCTCCCCAAGTCAGCTTATATTTCACCCCTCTCCTATTTTTACTTAGTTCTGTTGAAGGGTCATGAGGACTTGAAACGTCAACTGTACTCTTCTCCGCCGATGCTGACAGACCTGCTGAGTTTTTCCGGGTATTTTTTATTTTTTGTTGTTAATTGCTAATTGCTCTTGAAAATATGATGATCTGCCTTCTTGGACTGTTGCAGTCCATGTGGTGTATGCTGTTAGGAAGGGAGTTTTTCAGGTATTTGACCCGGTGACAGTGAAAAAATGACAACTTACAAAAATTGCAGTAACTCATTTGCTGCCGCTGCCCCCCCGCCCACCCACCCAAAGCCTTCCCACTATTCAGAAGGAGCGTGATAGAATATTCGCCACTTGATGAATGCAGCTCCATCAATACTCAAGAAAACGAGACCTTCTTGGACAAAAGCAGCCCACTTGATTGGCACCCTATCCACCATCTTAAACATTCACACCCTCCACTACCGACGCACAGTGGCAGCAGTGTGTACCATCTACAAGATACATTGCGGCAACTCACCAGGATTCCTTCAACAGCACCTTTAAAACTGCGACCTTGACCACCTACGAGGACAAGGCAACAGATGTATGGGAATACCACTACCTGCAAGTTCCCCTCCAAGCCAAACACTGTCCTGACTTGGAACTATATCACCATTCCTTCACTGTCACTGGGTCAAATTCCTGGAACTCCCTCCCAAACAGCACTGCAAGTGTACCTACACCACATGGGCTATAGCAGTTGAAGAAGGTGGTTCACAACCACCTTCTCAAGGGCAGTTAGGGATAGGCAATAAAAATTCTGGCCTAACCAGTGATGCCCACGTACCATGAAATAATTTTTAAAAATTAGTTCCAAGTCAGACTGTTGCGTGCCTTGGAAAGATCTTGCGGGTGATGAAGTTCCCATGTGTCTGTTGCCATTGTTGCTCCTCTTGTCCATCTGTGTTAGAGGTTGCAGGTTTGGAAGAACCTTGACAAGTTTCAGTGCATCAAAGTAGGGTCAAAGCAGGCGGAGTGTATAATTACATCATAGCAAGATTACATAGGCTCAGGGTTTGTGATCAGTAGCGAATGAATGGTTTTCATCATTCATTATGCACACTTGAAAACTTGTGGTCAGCTGAGCTTTGATATAACATGGCACTGTGATGCTAGGCATGTAGGCCATATGACCCCATAGACAGGCGGATCATATCAAGCAGCATGTAATAGTCGCTGTTTGCAATGGGCAAGGTACAGACTGTACCTAACCAGCTCGTGCTTGCATAACTCAAAACACTGTTCAGCATTAAATTTTGTTTTCACGATTGGACAACATTTGCTAAATAATCCTCAGTGTGCTAAGAATTATGCTGGCAACCAATTTAAGATTGTCAGCTGGGCTCGCTGTGTGGCACATTTGTGTGTACTGGAAGCTACATATATTAATACACAGGACCATGTTCTTTGCAGGCAGAAAGAACATGTACACACATTGCACCTGTTTCAGCTTAACAAAATAAGTGACAGCCATATGCTGATTCATTGGTCAAGACATTGCTCTGAGGAATCAGGGTCAAGCTGTCTGATTTAAATTTCAAACAATGCTGGCAGTTAACTGTCAGTCATCAACCAGAGTCCACTTGCCAAACAATCAGCATTCCCCTCTGTCATACAGTATAAATTGTTGTTTCCCCCTTTCATTGGTATTTTTGCAAAATGTCCTGATGAGTGCAAGGCGAAAACCTTTAACATGTCTCTTTTTTCAGCAATACTCCTGTTCTGTGCTACCAAATGATCACACTGTTTAAAAATCCACTTAGACTTGAATGGCGAGCCCCAGCTTTTCTTGGGGTGTTTAGTGGGTAAGTCTTGCAACTTCATGCTCTTTTGTGTGTTTGAATGTGGAGTCTTTCAATGAGTTACTGGTGTAGTGAAGCTTATGGAGGAGCAGCAACAACAACTTGTTTTCATATAGTGGCTTTAATTTAATAGCATGTCCCTTCATAGGAGCCCTATCAAACAAAATGTGACAGTGAGCCATAGAAGCGGCTGTTGGGACAGATGACCGAAAGCTTGGTCAATTAGGTAGGTTTTGAAAAGTGTCTTAAAAGAAAGAAAGAGGTGGAGAGGTTTGGGGAAGGAATTCCAGAGTTTAGGGCCTGGGCAGCTGAAAGCATGACTGCCAGTGGTGTTGTGATAAAAATTGGATGCATGCATAGATCTGAGGGTTCTAAGGCTGAAGAAGGTTGCAGAACTATGGAGGGATGAGGCCAAGGAGGGGTTTGAAAACAAGGATGAGAATTTTTAATTGAAGCATTGCCAGCCCATAGGTGTGTAGGTCAGCATGCACATGGGTGATGGATGAAGGGATGCTGGTGTAATTTGGAACATGGACAGCAGAGTTTTGGGTGAACTCAAGTTTATGGGGCGTGGGAGGTTGGTTAGGAGAGGGTTGCAATAGTCAAGGCTAGAGGTAACAAAGGCATGGATGAGAGTTTCAGCAGCAGAAGGATGGAGCATGGAAGGAGTGGGTTGATGTTACTTTGGTAGATGTAGTCGTAAACTCATATCTGAAATACAGCACCAAGGTTGTAACTGAGCCTTTACGCTACTTATTATTCTGTTGGCCCCCACTTGAACCTTTGAGGCCTCTATTATATCACCCACCATATGAAGGGACCAGAAATGGGCAAAGCTTTCTAGATGAGGCCTTGTCGAGACAAGGTACTCCTCATTCTAATTTACTTTTAAAATTAAAAGCAGTTGAATTTTGAAAAAAAGCACATGCAAGGTAGGGAGGAAGAGGCTGTCTTCCAACTTCTTCTCCCCCTCCTCCTGGCTCTTGTTTCCAATGTGTTCCCAACCTTTCCATCACTTTACCAATTACTACCAATGTCCCTTCCTACCACATTTCAGTGCTGTTGTTTCCCAATCTCTGCTGAAACTAATGTACAAACCCTTTATCTTCCACTTTCTCTTGTTGTGTTGCTCAGTCTACCCTTAATCCTGCAAACACCCCCCCCCCCCCCCCCCCCCCCCCCGCCACCCTGAGACTGTAGTGGTTAAATTACATAATCAGCACCAAATGTAGGTATCCCTTTTTGTTGATAGGCATTTATAATGAATTAAAAGCATCGATAATACAAATAATATGACGCAAAGCAAGAACATATAGTCAAGTGGCTGAGAGAGTGTACACAGCCTTAAGGTTTTTAATATAGATCTTTTCTATTGTCAAACCACTATGCAGGGGTTTCAATATGCACCACATAGTTCTGAAATTGTATTGTGATTTACTAGAAAGCAGTTTTGACTTTACATAGGAAACCCGAGGTAATGAGCCAAGGTCCGTAGTCTAGGATATCACCAAGGTTGAAAGAGGACTTGGGATATATATGGAAGTTATAAGTAATGCCAAGCTTAAAGATTGAGGGTGGCATTGGGCAGTTTTCATATCCTGGAGTGAAGATTGAGAAGAAGTGATGGTTCTTTTTTTCAATATGATTTGCATATAGGAAGGATAAATTGTGGAGTGGCACTGGGTATTTAGGAAGAAGTGAGGAAAGTTTAAATGAGCACTGGTGGTACTCATCAAATTGAGGCAAAGATTTTGGAAACTAGGGGCTGAATTTTTTGTTGGACTGGCGGGCCTGACCCAGTCACGAGTGGGCGTGGAGCCGATTGTCACCAGCGATTGGGGCCGCACCACTATTTTACGTGGGTGGGCCAGTTGAGGCCCGCCCAGCGTGACGTCTGCCAGGAAGTGCTATGCACTCCCTGTACGGGCAGGGGGGAGTCCCTAAAATCGAGAGTGCATCAGCAACAAAAAAAAAGGCAAGAATGATGAATAAATTTAGCCGTTGATGGAAAAGGGAGAAATCAAGAAAAATCTGCAGATTTATGAGTTCATGGAGCATACAATCAAACATCAAATACACGTTTGATTGGGGAAGAAATTAGTTAGCCATGACTATAATTTTGGTGGAAGTATTGCAGGGCATAGACGGGTGAAGTGGCGATGGGGAGAATCATAAAACCAGTTATAAGGAATATGTTTAAAATTTTACCACACTTTATGCATGGTGGAAATCTTCAACTATGGTGATACAGTGAAACCTTGCTGACACCTAGGGACTGACTAGCCTTTTGCTTTCTTTGCAGCTTTAGTTTGTATACCTGTTCACTGAGAAACAATTTTGTTCCTCGATGAAAGTCTTGTTGCGTAGTGCACCACCCCCCTCCAGTGAGATAGGTCTCCTCTTCCATAGTCTGGTTTTCACTCTTCGCCAATGCAGCTGTCTCCTACCCTCTGAACCTGCTTGTCCTAAAGCCAGTATTTGGTCTTGATTGAATATGCTGCACACATGGGAGATTGATTAGATAAAAATAAAATGTTCTAGAAATTATTTTAATTTATAAGAATGTATTTTATTTACTGTCTATACAGCTAAGTTTCTGCAGGCTTTAGAATGCAACATTAGATCATAAATTTGTCTTAGTTGGCATGAAAATTCGGAACCAAGTATTGTATTGAAAACAAGGTTAAAGAAACAGATGATAGTAATAACGTGAAATCAAGAGACAATGCATAATTGAAATAGAGTTAGGATAGAAGCAGAACAATAATCAAAAGTTTGTCTTGCAGTTAGTGAGGAGTGTTCTTTATGACTGTTTCAGCATGAAGGTCATCAGTGGGTGCGGAATGCAAGAGACACTAAATTCTCCATGCACGAGGAAATTACATTTTTGGTTGAAGGATGTACGTTTGTGGATAAATTAAACCAAACTAATAATTATGTGAAGCTTTTCAGTAACATTTGACATGCTTGATTTGGTGAATTTATTATTTGTGTATTATGATCAAGCTGTACCATTGGTTGATGTTGAAGGTTCTTGTCCTTACTTCTGAGTTCTCATTCAAATTAAGACAATTTTTAAGATTTATATTAGAGCCTGCAGAAATCCACCTGAATAGACAGCGTAGAAGTTTTTTTTATTCTTTTATGGGATGTGGGCTTTCCTGGCAAGACCAGTATTTTGTCCATCCCTAATTTCCTCTGAATTGAGTGGCATGCTAGGCCATTCCAGAGGGCATTTAAGAGTCAGACACATGCTGTGGATCTGGAGTGACTTGTAGGCTGGACCAGGTAAAGATGGCAGATTTTCTTCCCTAAAGGACATTAGTAAACCAAATAGGTTTTTACAACAATTGATAGCTTAGCATGTTGAGAAAATGGAAGTACATCTGTATAAAGTTTCCATGGCAACTACAAGACTATTGCTGTGCCTCTTGCTTCAGAGTGACTAAATTGCAGGTACTAATGATACAATACAAATGACCAGGTTCTCAATGCATTTTTAAAATAGATGCTAGAAATGTGTGTATTATACATGGGTTTGCAGCTATGATTGGAGATTATTTTGAGCTAAAATACTATGCAGAGTCCTATATAGGAATTAATTTTAGGCTCTTGCTCCTTTTTTTCTTTCAAAGATTAAAGAAATTTTTTTTTTAATGATCTACAAGATAAACAGTTTATATTTTCCACCAGTGCGTGAAAAATTTGCATTTGTTTAGTGTTTCAGCTTATTGATTTTGTAAGTTATGAGCATTCAAACTGGCATTGAGAAATCTTTGTAGGGAATGAATACTAATGATTGCAGCATCTTTTAGTCTAGTTATATTGTACATTTTGAATCGGTCATTACATGGTTTCTGCTTCCTGGTAATTTTTAAAAACATTTTATAAATGTATCAATTTGAATAATAATTGAAGTATAGCTGTCGTCAATCCAGTATTGGCTCGGTATTTACTGTTTATGTGAGACCTTTTGCACTGTTTCACTTTCAGTCTGGTTATGGTATAACTACATTTGATACAATAAGAGCTTTTGTAAACTTGAAATGGATGCATTCAAGAAGATGAATTAACACAAGGAAGAAAGAAATGGAAGTTAATGCTCATAATGTTAGGTGACAGATGGTGGGAGAAGACTCATGGAGCACAAACCCCCAGCATCAACAGTTGGGCTGAACAGTCTGTTTGTGCTATACATTCTATGGGAAAACACCCTCAATTTGTACACTAGAAAACAGGTAACTCCATGCTTTCTGCTTGCGAAACTACCTGAGCAGTTAACATATCTGATTTATCCAATGTGCAACTGGCTCAGTTAATAACTTAAGAGCCCATGATCAAAGGTTTATTTATTTAAAATCAACTTCTGTTGTGGTCAAGGGCTGAAGTATTTTACAATCAATCATTCCAAGTAAAATATAAAAATACAAAAAAATATAAAAAGTCCATAGGTAGATTGACATCATCCAAGATGGATGTTAAAGATCACATACTATGATGCTTTGACCAGTACTCCTCCCCCAACCAAAACAACTGGCTGTCTCATTGCTATTTTACTGCCATCCCTCAAATAGCAGAAATATCAGTTACTGTACCTCCAGTATTTGTTAGGGAGACTAACAAAGTGGACATGAATTAGGAGAGCAAAAAGGGTATAAAGATGTTTTAAGATTAAAATGGGGTAGGTGAGTGATAAGCTAATTGAACTTAGGATAAAAACCCTTGGTCCGGGCGGCTAATGCTCACACATGTTCTAAGAAACTAGGGAAGAGATAGCAGAAGCACTATTGCATTTATATAAACGTTTATTAGAAAATTAGTTTATTAGAAATAGTGACAGAGGACTGGCAAACAGCTAGTAATAAACCTATATTTAAAAAAGGGGAACTAGCTTGATTCTAGGAAATATGATGGAACCTTTACTGAAAGATACAGAAGATAAACATTTAGAAACCAAAAATATCACCATGAATAACCAGAAAGGATTTCAAAAGAGGATGTTATGCTTAACGAACTTTATTGAATCCTTTGACGAGGTACCAAAATAGACTAGGGTAATGTAATCGAATTTCTGGATTTTCAAAAATCCTTTGATAAGTTACTGCATGGTACGCTTGTGACCTGCGTCAGATCATGTGGAGTCAGGGGGCAAGTAGCAGAATGGATAACGAGCTATCTACAGAACAGAGAAGTTTAAGGGTTACTTTTCAGACTTGCAAAAATTGAAGCGGTGATCTACAAGGATCAGTGCTGCTACCACTATTGTTCATTTTTACATAAACAATTTGGACTTGAGTTGGAAGTATAATTGCAAAATTTGCAGACAGCACCACATTGATAGGGTGGAGTGGTGGGGGTTGAGATAGTTAATGTTGAGGAGAACTGCAATAAAATATATAGAGTGCATAAATAAACTTGCAGAATGGGCATGTAATTGGCCAAGAAGTGTTGCATTTTGGTGAGAAGAAATAGATGCCAAATACTGATAAGAAAATGAGTATTGCAATGGGATACACAACTTCCTAATAATAGTGGCACAGGCTAATAAGTCTAAAAACAAAATTAAACAGAGCAGCCAGTTTTATTTCTAGAGGGATAGAATTGAAAAGTGGAGAAGTTATATTAGAAGGTATTGAGCCTTCGTTAGTTAGAGTACTGGCCACAGTTCTCATTGACATATTAGTTTTAAAAATTGAGTTTTTGGAGAAGGTGCAAAAATTATTTACATAGCTAATAGTAGAATTGAGAGGTTATACCAATCAGGAAAAGACTGTAGAAAAGAGAACCAAAATAAAAATACCTGGAAAAACTCAGCAGGTCTGACAGCATCTGCAGAGAGGAACACAGTTAACATTTCGAGTCTGTATGACTCTTGACCAGAACGAAGGAAAAATAGAAATGAGGTGAAATATAAGTTGGTTTAAGGCGGGGTGGGACAGGTAGAGCTGGATAGAGGGCCAGTGATAGGTGGAGATAGCCAAAAGATGTCATAGACAAAAGGACAAGGAGGTGTTGAAGGTGGTGATATTATCTAAGGAATGTGCTAATAGGTGACATTAAGGGTAGAAAGCAGGACGAGCAAGGTACAGATAGCCCTTGTGCGGATGGAGTGGGGGGAAGGGATCGAAATAGGCTAAAAGGTAGAGATAAAACAATGGATAGAAATACATTTAAAAATAATGGAAATAGGTGGGAAAAGAAAAAAAGGGGGAGGAATTGGAAAGGGGGTGGGGTTGGAGGAGAGAGCTCATGATCCAAAATTGTTGAACTCAATATTCAGTCTGGAAGGCTGTAAAGTACCTAGTTGGAAGATGAGGTGCTGTTCCTCCAGTTTGTTATGAGCTTCACTGGAACATTGCAGCAGGTCAAGGATGGACATGGGCATGAGAGCAGGGTGGAGTGTTGAAATGGCAAGCGACAGGGAGGTCTGGGTCATGCTTCCAGACAGAACGAAGGTGTTCCGCAAAGCAGTCACCCAGTCTGTGTTTGGTGTCTCCAATGTAGTGGAAACCGCTTTGGGAGCAGCGAATGCATTAGACTAAATTGTGGGAAGTGCAAGTGAAACGCTGCTTCACTTGAAAGGAGTGTTTGGGCCCTTGGACAGTGAGGAGAGGGGAAGTAAAGGGGCAGGTGTTGCACCTTCTGCGGTTGCATGGGAAGATGTCATGGGAGGGGACTGAGGTGTAGGGGGTGATGGAGGAGTGGACCAGGGTGTCCTGGAGGGAACAATCCCTGCGGAATGCCACCAGGGGGCGGTGAAGGGCAGATGTGTTCGGTGGTGGCATCATGCAGGAGTTGGCGGAAATGGCGGAGGATGATCCTTTGAATGCGGAGGCTGGTGGGGTGATAAGTGAGGACAAGGGGGACCCTATCGTGGTTCTGGGATGGAGAGGAAGATGTGAGGTTGGATGTGTGGGAGATGGGCCCTGTCAACCACCTTGGGTGGAAAACTTCAGTTGAGGAAGAAGGAAGATATGTCAGAGGAACTGTTCTTGAAAGTGGCATCATCAGAACAGATGCGACGAAGGCGAAGAAACTGAGAGAATGGGATGGAGTCCTTCCACGAAGTGGGGTGTGAGGAGCTGTAGTCGAGGTAGCTGTGGGAGTTGGTAGGCTTGTAATGAATATTGGTGGTCAGTCCATCACCAGAAATTGAAATGGAGAGGTCAAGGAAGGGAAGGGAAGTGTCAGAGATGGGCCATGTGAAAATGGAGGGGTGGAAATTGGAAGCAAAATTACAAATTTTTCCAGGTCCAGGCGAGAGTATGAAGCAGCACCAAAGCAATCATCGATGTACCGGAGAAAGAGTTATGGGAGGGGGCCGGAGTAGGACTGGACAAGGAATGTTCCGCATACCCCATAAAGAGACAGGCATAACTGGGGCCCATGCGGGTATCCATAGCCACACCTTTTATTTGGAGGAAGTGAGAGGAGTTTAAGGAGAAATTGTTCAGTGAGAGAACAAGTTCCGCCAGATGGAGGAGAGTAGTGGTGGATGGGGATTGTTCGGGCCTCTGTTTGAGGAAGAAGCGGAGAGCCATCAGACCATCCCGGTGGGGGATGGAGGTGTAGAAGGATTGGATGTCCATGGTGAAGAGGAGGAGGTTGGGGCCAGGGAACTGGAAATTGTTGATATGAGGTAGGCTGTCAGAGGAATCAAGGATGTAGGTGGGAAGGGACTGGACAAGTCTTTATCGAACAGAGGCTAGAACAATCTCCATCCACCCCTACTCTCCTTCGTCTGGCTGAACTTGTTCTCTCATTGAACAATTTCTCCTTAAACTCCTCTCACTTCCTCCAAATAAAAGGTGTCGCTTTGAGTACCTGCATGGGCCCCAGCTATGCCTGTCTCTTTATGGGGTTTGTGGAACATTCCTTGTTCCAGTCCCACTCCGGCCCCCTCCCACAACTCCTTCTCCAGTACAACGATGATTGCTTCAGTGCTGCTTCATGCTCTCGTCTGGACCTGGAAAAATGTATTAATTTTGCTTCCAATTTCCACCCTTCCATCATTTTCACATGGTCCATCTCTGACACTTCCCTTCCTTGACCTCTCCGTCTCAATTTCTGGTGATAGACTGTCCACCAATATTCATTACAAGCCTACCGACTCCCACAGCTACTTCGACTACAGTTCCTCACACCCCGCTTCCTGGAAGGGCTCCATCCCATTCTCTCAGTTCCTTTGCCTCGGTCGCATCTGTTCTGATGATGCCACTTTCAAAAACAGTGACATGTCTTCCTTCTTCCTTATCCGAGGTTTTCCACCCACGGTCGTTGACAGGGCCCTCAACCGTGTCCGGCCCATCTCCCGCGCATCCGCCAACACACCTTCCTCTCCCTCCCAGAACCATGATAGGGTTCCCCTTGTCCTCACTTATCACCCCACCAGCCTCCGCATTCAAAGGATCATCATCCGCCACTTCCGCCAACTCCATCATGATGCCACCACCAAACACATCTTCCCTTCAACCCCCACCCCCGGCGGCATTCCGCAGGGATTGTTCCCTTTGGGACACCCTGGTCCACTCCTCCATCACCCCCTACACCTCAACCCCCTCCCATGACACCTTCCCATGCAACCGCAGAGGTGCAACACCTGCCTCTTTACTTCCCCTCTGCTCACGTTCAAGGACCCAAACACTCCTTTCAAGTGAAGCAGCATTTCACTTGTACTTCCCAATTTAGTCCACTGCATTTGCTGCTCCCAATGCGGTTTCCACTACATTGGAGAGACCAAACGCAGACTGGGTGACTGCTTTGCAGATCACCTTCGGTCTGTCTGCAAGCATGACCCAGACCTCCCTGTCGCTTGCCATTTCAACACTCCACCCTGCTCTCATGCTCACATGTCCATCCTTGACCTGCTGCAATGTTCCAGTGAAGCTCATAAACTGGCGAAACAGCACCTCATCTTCTGACTAGGTACTTCACAGCCTTCCGGACTGAATATTGAGTTCAACAATTTTAGATCATGAACTCTCTCCTCCATCCCCATCCCCTTTCTGATCCCCACCCCCCCCCCTTTCCAATAATTTATTTGGATTTTTCTTTTCCCACCTATTCCCATTATTTTTAAATGTATTTCTATCCATTGTTTTATCTCTACCTTTTAGCCTATTTCAATCCCTTCTCCCCACCCCATCCCCACAAGGGCTATCTGTACCTTGCTCGTCTGCTTTCTACCCTTAATGTCACCTATTAGCACATTCCTTAGATAATATCACCACCTTCGACACCTCTTTGTCCTTTTGTCTATGACATCTTTTGGCAAACTCCACCTATCACTGGCCCTCTATCCAGCTCCACCTGTCCCACCCCCCTTAAATCAGCTTATACTTCACCTCTTTTCTATTCTTCCTTAGTTCTGTTCAAGAGTCATACGGACTAGAAACGTTAACTGTATTCCTCTCTGCAGATGCTGTCAGATCTGCTGAGTTTTTCCAGGTGTTTTTATTTTTGTTTTGGATTTCCAGCATCCGCAGTTTTTTGCTTTTATCTTAGTATAGAAAAGAGAAGGCTGGGGGAGTAGCCTAATCAAGGCCTTTAAAAGTATGAAGGAGTTTAATAAGGATGGACATAAAGATGATCCCTCTCTCCACAAAAGTAAGGGAACATAATTATGTAATAGTCACTGTTATATCCAATAAAGAATTCAGAAGAGACTTCTTTACCCAGACTTGTAAGAATGTGGAACCTGCTACCACAAGGTGTAGTTGAGGTAAATAGCATAGAGAAAGCTAGATTAAGCACGTAAGAGAAAGGAATAGAAAGATATGTTAATAGGGTTAGATGAGGGGTGAGAGGAGCTTGTTAACATTGGCATAGACCAATTCGAGCGAATGCTCTTTCTGTGCTGTAAGTATGCAATTTTACTGTTGGCAAAATAGCCACTATGATTTTTTTAAAAATATAAACTACAGTACTTCAAAGTAAACCATGCCCATGAAATGTTTTGGGATTTTTCTGAGATGGGATAAGTCATGTAAATGGATGACTTCCTTCATCTGTGTGTACCGGTATGATAGTGAACAAAATTAAAAAGCTGCGTTATAAAGCTTGAACATAAATTTTCATTATTACACTTGACAAGTAACACAAGTGATCCAAACTTACCAGTTGAGCTTGTTGCTTATTTAAAGCAGAATTTAGTTTTAGCAAAATTCTGATTGAAAAGAAACCTAATATAGTTAAGCTTCCACAAGTACTGTGAGATTCCTAAAGGAGTAAGTTGTAGTGACACTATTTTAACCACAAGCACTTCTGATGACCAGTTCTGATGAAAGGTCATTCATCTGAAAAGTTAACTGTTTCTCTCTCCACAGATGCTACCTGATCCAAGTACTATCTAGGTAGCAGTGATCATAACACGTTTGAATTTCACATTCAGTTTGAGAATGAGAAGAGAGAGTCTAAGACAAGTGTTTTGTATTTAAGTAAGGCATTTGCTAGGGTATTAAGACAGAACTGGCTAAAATGAACTCGGAAATTTAAGTTAAAGCTTAAGACTGTAGAGGTGCAGAGGCAGATGTTTAAGGAGATATTTCGTAACACTCAGCAGAGGTGCATTCCAATGAGAAAGAAAGAGAACCTGGAAGAAGGACACATCATCCGTAACTTAAGAAAGTTAAAGTTAAAGATGGTATCAAATTGAAGGAAAAAGCATACACTCTATGAAGCGTAGTGGTAGGTTAGAAGATTGGACAGAATTTGTAAACCAGCAAAGAATCTCTTTTTTGTTTAAAAAAAAGAGAATTTCAGAGTGTGAGAGAATGCTAACTAGAAATTTAAAAACCAATAGTAAGAGTTTCTACAAATATTTAAAAAGAGTAACTAACCGGAATGTTGGTTTTCTAGAGTGAGATGGGGATTTAATAATGGGAAATAATGAATGGTGGAAGCATTAAACAGATATTGTGTTTATCTTCACTGTAGAAGACATCAATAACTTCCCAGGAATACTTGTAAATCAAGAGATGAAAGGAAGGGAGAAACTTAAAATAATTGCAATCACCAGGGAAAGGGTATTGAGAAAATTATTAGAACTGAAGGCTGACAAGTCCCTGGGACATGATGGTCTGCATCCTAGAGACTTAAAAGAAGTGGTTGCTGAGACAGTAGATGTATTGGTTGTAATTTTCTAAAATTCACTGGATTCCGGAATGGTCTTATCAGATTGGAAAATAGTGAATGCAGCTCCTCTATTCATGAAAGGATGGAGACAGAAAGCAGGAAACTACAAGCCATTTAGCTGAATATCTGTCATAAGGAAAATGCTAGAATCTGTTATTAAGGAGGTTGGAGCAGGGCAATTCGAAAATCTTAATACAATCAGGAAGAGTCAACATGGTTTTGTGAAAGGGAAATTGCATTTGTCTATTAGAGTTCTTTGAGGAAGTAACAAGCAGTGTGGATAAAGGGGAACCTGTCACTGGTGTACTTAGATTTCCGAAAGGCATTTGATAAAGCGCCACATCAAAGATTACTACAGAAAATAAAAGCTCATGGTTTAAGGGCTAACAGCATGCATAGGGGATTGATTAGCTAACAGGAAGCAGAGGGTATGCATAAATGGATCATTTTCAGGTTGGCAAGCTGTAACTAGTGGAATGCCACGGGGATCAGTGCTGGAGCTTCAACTATTTACAAACTATATCAATGACTTGGATGAAGGAACTGCATGTGTGGTTGCTAAATTTGCTGATGACAGAAAGGTAGGTAGGAAAGTAGGTTGTGAAGAGGACATAAGGAGTCTGCAAAAGGATATAGATAGGTTAAGTGAATGCACTAAAAATTTGGCAGATGGAGTATAATGTGGGAAAATGTGAACTTGTCCACTTTGGCAGGAAGAATAGAAAAGCAGAGAGAGAGAGGAGAGACAAGAACTAGGGGACACAGTGGAATTCTCTTCCCCAGAATAGTGGAGATAGAGCCATTGAATATTTTTGAGGCTGATTCTTGATTTAACAAAGGAGTTGAAGGTTTATAGTGGGTAGACTGGAAAGTAGAGTTGAGGCCACAATCATGAGCATATTCTCCTAATTTGTATACTTCTTTGTGAGAAAGACAAAAAGTTAAAGTACAAAGGCGCATGTTGTGTAATTGAATGTTGTGATTATATGCCCAATGACTGCGCCTGTTACTCATTTTTATTTACTGATCAGAAATGCAGCTAAGCTACATCTGGATCCCCTATTAGGTATAGGTGCCTACCAGCAAACTTTTATTAGACAACACAGTTCAAACAAGAGATGCCACCATTTTCTCTGTTTGTGGGTAGGCCTAGGTCTTAAACTGCCTCTAAGCCAGTGACCACTTTTCTTCTGTCTCATAGGGAAATGGGATAGCCCATCTTGTACTGTTGAGAATGATCTGGTGGCTAGAGGTTGTGAACATAACCTTTGATGCAGTTATTTGTCACATTATTGTGGAATTTGTCCCACTGTATAGATGGGATGGGTACTGTAATACAAAAACAAGATACAGCAGATGATGGAAATCTGAAATTTAAAAAAGCAGAAAACGCCAGAAGTACTTGGATCAGGTGGCATCTGTGGAGAGAGAAATCTCTCTGATGAATGACCTTTCATCAGAGCTGGTCATTCCCAGAACTGGGACTGGATACTGTGATGTTGGTAGCTCTGGATTATTTTGGAAGAATGTTCATCAGTATTGAGGGCAAAACATCTAAAGAGGTATACAATGTGACAACCAGTCTGCAGTAGAAATAGTGGTTTCCTTAGCAACAATATTACAGAACTGCCTCTGATTCTGTGTTAAAATGTACATCTAAAATGGTGTTTACTCAGCTGGCATAACAAATGTTGTGATTAGCACTTCATAATTTAAAAGCTTTGACTGTTACACCAAGTAGTAAATGATGTCATTTAATACACAGAATTGGCAATACTGAAGTGCTAGCTTCTGTTCATCATATAATTCCTGATCATGTTCTTTGTTCCTTTTCAAATTAGAGACATGGTGTTTGACATTTAAATGAACAACATTGCTATTCAGTACTGCAAAACTAATGGAAAGACTTTGCCTGGGGAAGCAAACCTCTAAAGTGCCAATGTGCTCGTTCACTAGATGTAGTGATGATTACAAAAAACAATAGATGTAAGCATTTTAGTTTCGGCAATCTTGGGTGCATGTCCCTGGAAGAATATTAGAAATATTTCCAATTTATCTTACAGCAGCAAAGTTTGTACCTTTTCTTTTTAGGAGTCTCTTACTCTCCTGATTGGGGATGGGGTAAGAGGCGTGCGGTGTGAGTGAGCGTGAGTGAGTAGATATTGATTCTTTAAAATGGCTCGAGTTGAATTTTTGGATCAAGCTGAGGGCTGTTAGTGCCACTTCAGTTATCTTCTTCCAATAACTTAGGTCCCCTAAGTGTGCGAGGACAGGAGTATGGAGTTAACCACATGCTCCTGGCTTGTAAAGTAGCTCAAATTCCAGTAGTCTTGTCTGAAGACACACGTAGAATATTGAGATTTTAGGTACATATCTTTGAAGTAGAGATATTTAAATGAGCAAGATAGAACTTATTCCCACATTTTATGTGTCACTGCCAGTGAAATCAGAAACTGACATCAGTGGAACTGTGCAATTCTTTGGATAAACTTTTACAGACCTTTTAATGACAAAATGTCAGAAGTTATATTGATGCAATTGGAAAATAATTACAAACGATTGTCATCCTGGAGCTGGATTTTTTCCACACGAATCTAGTGTTTTCTTTTAATTGGTAAACTTCTTTGGTAGATTCTCTAACGGTTTGGCTGAGCATTTGATAGGGTACTCATAGCTTGATACTGTGTGGTTTGTTTAAAATTGAATATTTTGCATGTTTTAGGAAACGGTGTTAAAACTTTGACAGCCATTTCTCAGTTGAAAGGAAACACAGCTTTGTGTGTGGAACATTTGAGTTCTTCTTAGCATAGAGTTCAATGGGTCAACCGGTTTTTCCACAGGAGCAAAGTATGAGGGGGAAATAGCATTTAGTTTTGTGTATATACCCCTTTTCTTTTATTGACTCAAGAATCACCAGGAGAAAATTGGTTTGTTTTGTCTTCCTCACTTTCATGCAATGGAAATTGAAGTGTGAAAGTTTACTCTTGGCAGTGTCAAAAATTTACTTGAATTATTTTGCTCTTTTTTGCTAAGCCTGTTGATCCACCAATTCAATATAACGTGCTTCACATTTAGAATTCCACTTCTTGCATTGGTGTAATTTTTAATTTATTTGTGTTTTGAGGCCTGAGAATTAGGGAAGAATGTGTTATATTGATTACCATGTAATGCTCGTTGAAAGGTATTTGATGTGTATCTGTGAACTTTGTTCAGATAACTGTTCTCCACAGGTTAAGCGGGGCTTTTAAATGCTTGGCTCCTCCCAAGATCAGGAAAACCAGCAGGAAATTGTTGGCCTAGATCTTCCGATGAGGATTGGAAACCCTATTTCCGACCCTGATCAGAGAAAAAGCTTGCACACTTAGCTTCCTCCGCTTTTTCTGAGACACCTTCTGATGGAGGATCTTCCCAGTGCGTCAAACTTAGGAGGGAGCAGTGCAGAGAATCCGGACAAAGTCCTCACCCCCTTGTTATGGCTCTAGCTGCCATATTCCGGTAACTGTTTAAATGTCTCAGAGCTGCTATGAAAATGGCTATGGAGAGAAAGTCAGAGGCTCAGGTGGAAGGTGGGTAGGTCTGAGGGAGATGGGTGGCCGGGGCCAAACAGGTTAGGTTGCGGGGTGCAGTGGGGAGAGTTGGAGGCTATCCTATGGGGTGGGCCATCTGAGCAAGTAGTGTTGTCAGTTGTAATTGCCTCAGTATTAGACTTGGATTTTTGTCTAACGTTTCCTGGGTAACTCTAACTCAATGTTGGAGACTTTTTTGGAGAGTCCTGGGGAGCAGGGGAATTGCCTGTTGCAAGTTCAGACTTCTGGGCAATTCCCATAGAGACAGTGTATTGACACTACTGAGGGGTAATAGTGCATCTGCCTGGTCTCTGACTATTTGGAGACCGGAAGATCTGGGCCATTGGCTTTTTAAATAGTATTTCCTCTGCAGGTTGTTTTGCTTCAGTGACAAGTGTGCCACAGTTAAAACTTTTTTATATTAAGGATAGATTTGCCGTTTGGACTAGTAGAAAACTAGTCTGTTTCCCTGTAACCTTGCAAATATTTCCTTTTCAAGTATTTATACAATTACCTTTTGAAATTAGCTATTGAACCTGCTTCCACCACTCTTTCAGGCAGTGTAATTCTAGATCATCACAACTCTTGTATAAAAAAACATTTCTCATCTCCCCTCTGGTCCTTTTGCTAATTATCTTAAATCCATGCCCTCTGGATCCTGACTCTTCTACCACAGGAAAAAGTGCACAGGGAAAAGCTATCAAAATCCCTCGAATTTTTGAACACCTTTATTAATTCTCTTTAACTTTATCTGCTCTAAAGGGATCATTCTCAACTTCTCTAATCTTTTCACATAACTAAAGTGCCCATCCCTGGTACCATTCTAGTTTTTCTCTTCTGCATCCTCTCCAAGGCCTTCACATCCTTCCTAAGCAGTCTTATCAACTTGTCCTAGCACAATCAAAGTTTTGTGTGCATGAAACCCCAGGTGTTTCTGTTTCTGCACCCCTTTTAAAATTGTATCATCTATGTTGTCTCTCTTTTTAAAAATGCATCACTTCACACACCTCTGCATTAAATTTAACTTGTCATGTTTCTGCCCATTTCAGCAGTCTTTCTAGCTTTTCCTGAAGTCTGCTACTATCGCCCTCCCTGTTTACCACATTTTCAAGTTTGCTATCTTCAGCGTGCCCAGGTCATTAATGTAATTAAAGTGGCTTTAATGCCAACCATGGGGCACCACTGTATAACTGAAAAGCAGCTGTTCATTACTTTCCATTGCCAATTTCATAACGATGCTAACTGATCCTTTAATCGGGTGAGCTTCAATTTTGCTAACCAGTATTATTTTTGGTGCTATTTTCAAACACCTTTTGGAAGTCCAGATACACAAAAACTGCACTACTTTCACCAACTCTCTCTTTCTTCAGAGAATGTAATCTAATTTGTCAGACAGTATTTGCCTTCAACAAATCTGTGTGGGATGTCGTTTATCAACCCATGTCTGTAAGTGACAATTTTCTTCTGGACTGTCTCTGAAATTTCCCCACCACTGATGTTAGGCTAACTCTCCTGTAGTTGCCAGGTTTATACTTCAACTTTTCAACCCTCCAGTCCTCTAACGTTGCTCCCATATCCAAGGGGTATTGACAGATTGTAGCTAGAGCCTATGCTATTTCTACCCTTCTCTCAGTAACCTTAAGATGCATCCCATCTGATGACTTTTCTTTACTGCCAATCTTTTAAGTACATTTCCCTTTCATCTTGTTCACTTTCTTTGTCAATGTCACAGTATATGAGGAATTAATAATGTCCTCTTGCTTTGTAAAGAAAGGTGCAAAGTACTCTTAAGTTCCTCTGCTACTACAGGATCTTAGTTTTTAGTCTCTAATTGTCTCAATCCTTCCTTTGACCACCCTTTTACTATTTCTATGACTTATATTCCCTTTTATGTTATCCAAATGTGAACAAAACTGTTAAGTCTCTTTTAAGCCTTATCTAAGTAAAAGCTTCACACATAGTGTGCTCCATTTTCAAGTAACATGGTTCCTTTAATAACAGAAGTATGTTTCCTGCAGGTCCGGTCTGTGGATGAGATGAATCATGACTTTCAAGCTCTTGCACTGGAGGGACGGGGAATGGGAGAAGTAAGTTGGCTAAAATGTGGAATTCTTGAGAGTTCCAGGCTCAACTCTGAAAAAGAATTGTGCTTTATTTTCACCATCCTAGTTACCTATTTGTACCAGTGAGGAGGAAAACAGAGCGGAGTGTCAGAGCCCCGACTAAAATTCTGTACTGTTCCAAAGTATAAATGTTGAAGTATGCTTTTAATAATGCCTATGGAGCTTTTTTTAGATAAGTATACCCAAGTGGAAATTTATTATGTATTTCTGGTACATCAAATTTTAAAGTGATAATTAATCTTATAGCCATCTGCCTACAATTGATTAAGTAATAAAATTACACAGGAAACTTGAAAACTGCAACAATAACTTGCATTTATATGGCGGCTTTCAGTAGAAAAAAGTACAAGGCAATTTTTTTATTCATTCATGGGCTAGCATTTATTGCCCATCCCTAGTTGCCCTTGAGGTGGTGGTGATGAACTGCTGCAGTCCATGTGGTGTCGGTACAGCCACAGTGCTGACCTAAAAGAAGGGAGGTCCAGGATTTTGACTCAAAACTTGGCTGATGAAGTGTACTTTCAGGAGGGGTTTAAAGAAATAGATAAAGGTGGAAAACTTTAGGTAGGAATTTTGGGTTATTTTTCACCCTTTGATGAAAAAAGGCACCAGATCATGGAACAACCAGGCTGGGGGAGAGAGTAAGAATATTATTGAAGATGAGGACATCCAAAGTGGTGGTGAGGGGTTGGTTGAGCTGGTTATCAGCTGCAGAAATATTGTGGCAAATAGCGAGCCAAAGGTTAGACAGCTGGGAGTCTCAAAATGCCGAAATGAGACTTGGACAATGCTTTTTCTTTTGGCAGGAATGGGTACAAAAGGAACAGGGCTTGAAATATGGTAGGGCAGGCAATTATTGGTGGTGAATAATACATGGTTGTACTCTCAGATCTGCTCATTGGTAATTAAGGCAATGGGTGTAGACAGAGTGGCTGTGAATATCGGTGGATGAGTTTATATGGAAGGGTTAGTTAAGGTAGAATGGGAGAGAGGGCAAGGTGAGGTGAGAAGAGTTGAAAATCAGCTAAAAATGACAGTGCTCTTTAATTTGAAGACTCTGTGTAGGACCAAGGTGAGAATTAATAGAATATAGCAAGGGTGTGCAGGAAGTATACAGGAGCAAAGAGAGTTAAGCCAGTGTTGAAATAAGACCAATATTAGTGATATTGAAGGTTAAACAGTAACTTTTTTGAGAAGAATCTTTGGTTTATACAGTTTTTTTAGCAGCCCATCCAATTTTTTCCCCACTCCAAGCATGAAGGAACATATAAGATTTCAAATGTTAGCAAATTATCATTTGTTATCAGCAGGCAAGCTGGGGACAGAAATAACTAATATTTAATTCAATGATATTGCATGCAGTTTTTTCTTTTACCTTGCTGCGTGACTTTCTAGTCCTCTTTGACCTGACAAATTAATTAAAAATAAAAACAAAAAAACTGCGGATGCTGGAAATCCAAAACAAAAACAGAATTACCTGGAAAAACTCAGCAAGTCTGGCAGCATCGGCGGAGAAGAAAAGAGTTGACGTTTCGAAGGGTCATGAGGACTCGAAACGTCAACTCTTTTCTTCTCCGCCGATGCTGCCAGACTTGCTGAGTTTTTCCAGGTAAATTAATTAAAAAGTATATCTTCTGTGTGCCTCCCATTATGTTAATATATTCCTACTATAGTACCTAATTGTGTTGTGTATATTTTTTTGTTTGGGGGATGAGGGTCTGAGGGTCTGAGGGAAGCAGCTGTACAAAGCTGCCAATCAGAAAAAGCACTGCAAAATATTTGGAAAAATTAAGTTTAGGTTCTCAGTTTTATTGAACTTGGCCCACTTTTTTTAAAGTTAATTTTTAAATTCACTGATGGAAAAAGTCGTCATTTTGTAGAACCTCAGTTATTGGCATCTTGTAATTGAAGGGTATTCATAACTTTGAAGTGTAAGAATGCTGAAATAATTATGATTTTAATACATTTATGGTCCGTTAGCAATTGAACTGAGATGTTTACTTCTGCTCATCCATCCTTACTGTTAGCGAAAGCAAATAAAGTGGCTTGTTGTGACCATCTGGAGTTCTGAAATAGCATTTGGGTCAGGCTTCCTCTCCTCCTACTCCATTGGATGGCCATTGTATTATCTGGAATTTCTGAGGTTAATTGCTATGAGGTTCCACTGTAAAAGTTCTGTAATATTTGAGTCTAACCATAAAAAAAATTCCATGGCACTGTTCAAAGAAAAGTAGCGGAGATCTGCCAGTGTCTTGGCCAATATGTATGACTCAACCAACACCTATTACAGACAATCTGGTAATTTATTACATTGCTGTTTGTGGGAGCTTTTTTTTTCTCAAATTGGATGCCACATTTTCTGCATTGCAACAGCAACTACACTTCAGAAGTATATCATTGGTTGTAAAGCATTTTGAAACATCCTGAAGTCATAAAGGGTGTATAAATATAAGTCTGTCTTTACTTTGCTGAAGGAATCAGTAAAGTCTTGGAAATTGATATTTACATAGTTGTATCCTGTAGTTTTTGTTTTCTGATGCAAATTAGTGTGGGAATGACCCAGGAGTACCATCCCTTGTAGATCTTTCTGCATGGACAACCATCTAGATCAATAGTTTTCAAAATGTTGTAGGGTCCTCCAGGTGGCCCATGGGCTGGTCCAAAATGCAAGTTGCTTTTTGTTCTTTCATGGGCTGTGGCCATCGTTGATGAGGCCAGAGTTTATTGCCCATCCCTAATTGCCCTTGAGAAGGTGATGGTGACCTACTGCCTTGAACTCCTGCAGGCCGTGTGGTGTAGGTTCACCCACTGCTGTTAGGGCAGGAGTTCTAGGATTTTGACTCACCGACATTGAAGGAATGCCGTTATAACTCCAAGTCAGGGTGGTGTGTGACTTTGAGGGAAACCAGTGGGTGGTGTTCCCATGCATTTGCTGCCTTTGTCCTTCAAGATGGTAAAGGTCGCTGGTTTGGAAGGTGACACCGAGGCCTTGGTGAGCTGCTGCAGTGCATCTAGTAGATGGTACACAATGCTGCCACAGTGTGTCATTGGTGGAGGGGATGAATGTTGAAGGTGGTGGATGGGGTGTCAGTCAAGCAGGCTGTTTTGTCCTGAATTATGTCAAGCTTCTTGAGTGTTTTTGGAGCTGCATGCATCGAAGCAAGTGGAGAGTATTCCGTCACACTCCTGACTGGAGCCTTCTATTTGGTGGACAGGCTTTGGGGAGTCGAAAGATGAGCTACCCGGTGCAGAATTCCCAGCCTCTGGCCTGCTCTTATAGCCACAGTATTCATATGGCTAGTCCAGTTCAGTTTCTGGTCAGCCCCCCAAATGTTGATAATGGAGGTTTCAATGATAGTAATGCCATTGAATGTCAAGGGCAGATGGTAAGATTCTCTCTTGTTGGAGATAGTCATTGCCTGGCACTTCTGTGGTGCAAATGTTACTTGCCACTTATCAGCCCAAGTCTGGATGTTGTCCAGGTCTTGCTGCTTATGGACACGGACTACTGCAGTACCCGAGGAGTCGCAGGTGATGCTGAACATTATTCAATCATCACATTGCAAATCACTGAAGGTGGTATTCAATATTAAAAGTTTGACAGACCACACTGTCAATCTATCTTTCAGGCTAAAGGCAGTAATAATGTACACCACCCCACAAACGATACAAATATCCTAGACTCGCCCACACGTCTGTGAAGCATTTGCTGCCATTCCCAACATCATACAACCATGAGATTGGATTTTCAACACTTGGGCTGAAAACAGGAGGAGGAACTGGATGAACATGGAGCCCGGCATTAGACTCTAGCTGTACAGTTTGGAACAAGATGTTACTTCATTGATTTATCATCAAAAGCAGTGTCATTCTTCCCATTACTTCTAAGGAGACTTTTTGTGGTGGCAAGTGAAAGCGGGTGGGGTAGGACTGGTAGGTGGCCTGCATGGTCTTTTGTCCCACCTAAGTGGTCCATGGACAGAAGTGTTTAAGAACCACTGATCTGGATCAGATGGCATTTTATTTTGACATAAAGCCTCATTTTGGGCTGTACCCTTTAGTTTTTTTTTGGTTATTTACATGCATACCGTAAACATAATTTGTTACACTGCATTGTTTATTTATTCCAGTTTTGTACTGCACTGCAGCCTGTGAAATTTGCTGAGCATGTATACCTTGAGTTCAAATTTAGTAAAGTGTATGTGGTTTGTGTGTAGGCTCCAGAGTCTTTTGGGGACTTCCAATTCTCTTCAATATTGGTTGCAACTTTGTGCAATCTTCAGGCTGAGCAATTTTGAGCACCTGTTATATGCTCTGGTCATTTAACAGGAACTGATTTTGGACCATAGCCCCAATTAGCTTCACTTTTAACATACTTCAAGCAGTCACCTCTCATGCAACCTTAGTGCTGACCTAAATCAATGCTGATATCAAGACTGAGCAGAAGAAAATGGATTAAGATTTTATATTTCCATGATGACAAAAATTGCTTCCAGTGCTTTCTCTTACGTTGTTGAGTTATTTCAGCATGGTGTTTGTCACCTGATTGTCACAAAATTGTCTCTTAGTATGACATCAAGTAATTTAGTGGTGACCTGTGTAGCCCAAGCTCCTGGACACAACTCTACTGCTGATTTTTGACTGGCAGAGCAGTGTCAGCATTCTCTGAAACAACTGAATTTTTCAGTTCCATTCATGCCATCTAAGGCTACTTTTTGATTTACATTTCCAACTCTTCAGAAAAAGAGGTAGTGATTTGCCCTTGTCTGAATATATTCTTCAAATTTCCTCCTAACTATAAGGCTAATTATTTGAAGCACTGTTGACAGTAAATAAAGACTGAAGAGGTCAAGCTTACTTTACACCATCCTGTCCTGCTACAAAGGGCTTTATAAGAGTCTCTCTAGGAAAAGAGATTTTACCTGATAAATTTCCTTCCATTGAATGTGACTGCCAGTTGACCGTCTAGTACAGAGTTCACTTGGTATGCTGAGATCATGAGATCTTCACCAATCCAAGCAATTTGCCATTTGAAAGAAAGAAATGGTCAATGTTAGATTGGATTAAGGGAGTATAATTCCTTATGCAAAACCTTGGCATTGTATCCATCTGGAAAAGATGAGCTTGCTCTGCTTGTGCAGTGACAATGTTCTTAGCTTGGGGACAGATTTTCCATGATTTTTGTGCAGCTTGTTTATAAACTTGATTTTGATCTAATGATGCAGTGCTGTAGTGGTCCAAGCTAGTCAAAAGATGTTAATCCTTCAAGTCTCTACCCTCAGTTTAGTGCATTTTTTGGAATGCATTTATTTGTACTTGGCAGGTTGCAGGAATAAGAAAGTATGTTAGATTATCTACTAGACGTTTGGCCTTCCTCATTCTTCGAAAGAAGTTCAGCATCCATATGGAGCTAGCAGTCTACCTACCCTTCATTTCTCTTTCTATATGTAGGTTTTGATGCTGTATTTTTGAGATCTGAATGCTGCCTCCTTCAATTCAAGAACAGCGGTGCATCCAGAACAAAGCCTTACATAAGGTAAAATGTTGAAAGGTTATCTGACCTTTGAACCATGCACAGCCATCTTGAAAGGACAGTATTTGAGTCTTTCCCATTAGAGAAAATCTTACTAAGGAGGAGTGAAACCTCAATGAGAAGCAGTTTTATAATTTTTTTGTGATTTGCTCTGCCATTCTGTAAAATTACGTCAGGTTTTGTCCAATGATTGAGTGAATACTTCTCATAAATGCCATGGAAAAGGCCATTCATTTTACAAATAGTCATCACTGTCAAGTGTTGCTCTGGAGTAAATTCATTATGGTAACCTTAAACTCTGAAATTTAATTATATGCTATTGTCAAAGTGTAAATTTTTCTCTCCCTCTTCCGGGTTTCTGAAAGCACCGACCCCTTGATGGAGTGAAACTCCACACGTGCTGGGCTTTTTGGGTAACTTGTCCACATGGTTGTTTTCCTCCTATGAGTGTTTTGTGGATTCTTTAAAAATTACTTCACAGCTAAGCCCAATCTTGTCTTTACTCAACATGTTACACAGATGAACTTCCAGTAAGAATCATTGAGAAACCTAATGTACCTCCACCACACTCTGCTGGGATCCGGATACTCAGCACAAAACAGGGGTCAAATCTTCCTAGTTTGGTCAACAAGTATTCTTTGACTAGGCTGTGTGATAATTCCACATTCTAAACCTAATCTCTTGTTGGACGTGCTTAGAACATTGAATGTGGGTAATAGTCACCAAAAGTCAATAGTTTTCCTCTACCATGCAAATTACTTTGTTGCAGTGATAAAGCAAGATAGCCAGCAGATAACTGTCAGGCCCTATGTTGAAGTTCTGAGTTATCAGTTGTTTACAGATCTGTTATTTCTGGGAGATGAGCCAGAGCCACCTGAAATAAACTGCAATATCTTTGCCATTTCAGCCTCTTAAGTTTATGGAATCTTTACCACTTTTACTAAAACGGTTGTAATTTTGGGTTTGTTGATAGATTCTGCATGTAAAGAGGATTTGTAAACCTGCTTCATTTGTCTCAAATTGTCTGAACACTCTTAGTACAAAGATCTTGTGCAGTTCTAAATAACTTAACTTGATTGCTCACCTTTTTTTTAACCTTGACGTTATCATAATTTGACCTTGCCTTTCTGATGTGGTGTTGGTTTCTTGGTGCTAAAATCCTTAGCTGCCCAACTTTTAATTTATGCATGGCTGAATGAATGCCTGTATCAAGCTAGATTAGAAGAATCTCTCTATCTGGAGTTTGGCTTAATTCTGAGCCTTGTCGCTTTTGAGGCAGAACACTCTTGATCCAAGCCCCAAGTCAAGACCTGAATGCTTGTTTTAGACTGGGTTTCGGTGGAGCCTGCGTTGTTGTTGGTGGTTGTCTTTTAGGTGAGATATTAAGAGAAGCCCAAACGTGCCTGTCCAGGTGAACGTACACTGGATCTAGTAATACAACTGACAGAATCTAGACTGGCCCCCCGTAACGTAACTGAGGGCATTCCCATTGGCCCCCTGTAACAAAACTGAGGGTATCGCCACTGGTCTCCTGTAACTGAGGCCATTACCACTAGCCCCCGTAACATAACTGAGGGTATTGCCCCTGGCCTCCTGTAACGTAACTGAGTTAAATGCACAGGAACTGTGAGCCTCAGTATTTGTAGTGATTGGGGACAGGGAGAAGACACAAAAAGTACCTCTAGTAGAAAAGCAGAGGGCAAAAAGGAGAGTGTAACTTAAAACAATCATGATCACTGGAGGAAAAGTAGTTGGGAAACTAAAGAGACTAAAGGCTGACAGGTCCCCTGCACCAGAGGGTCTTAAAAGAATTGGCTGCAGTAATAGCGGATGCATTGGTTGTAACCTTCCAAAGTTCCCTAGATTCTGGAAAGGTCCCTGCAGACTGGAACACCACTATTCAAGAAGGGAAGAAGACAGAAAGCAGGAAACTATAGAGTCCTGTGAAGATGTAACAAGCAAAGTGGATAAAGGGGAACAAGTAGTTGTAGTGTATTTGGATTTCCAAAAGGCATTGGATTAGATGCCACGAGATAAGGGGTCATGGTGTTGGGGGTGATATATTAGCATGGATAGAGAATTGGCTAACTAGCAGGAAACAGAATCAGGATAAATGTATCATTTTCAGTTTGGCAAACTAACAAGTGGAGTATCACAGGAATCAATGCTGTGGCCTCAACTGTTTACCATCTATGTTATTGACCTCAGTTGAGGGACCAGGTAGTATTGTAGCCAAATTTGCTGACTATGCAAGATAGGTAGGAAAGCAAGTTGTGAGGGGAATACAAAGAGTCTGCAAAGGGGTGTTAAGTCTCCTCAGGACCTTAATGTTTCAATGAGATCACCCCTCATTCTTCTAAACTTCGATGAGCATAGGCCTAAGCTGCTCAATGTTTCCTCAGAAGACCCCCTTCAATCCAGGAATCAGCCTAGTGAACCATCTTTAAACTGGTTGCAATGCAAGTACACCCCTCCTTAAGCAAGACAACCAAAAATGTACACAGTACTCTAGGTGTGCTAGGAGGGGATTAAGTGAGTGGCCAAAAATTTTGCAGATGGGAGTGTAATGTGGGAAAATGTAAGGTTGTTCACTTTGGGAAGAAGAATGGAAAAACAGAATATTATTTAGATGGGGAGAGAGACTGCAGGATTCTGCAGTGCAAGGGGATCCATGTGTCCTTGTCCGCAAATTAAAATTAAATAAGCAACAGGTACAGCAAGTAATTAGGAAGGCAAATGGAATATTGGCCTATATTGCAGAGGGAATGGAGTTTAAAAGTAGGCAAGTCTTGCTACAACTGTACGCGGCATTTATGAGAGCACACCTAGAGTACTGTGTACATTTTTGGTTGTCTTGCTTAAGGAGGGGTGTACTTGCATTGCAACCAGTTTAGAGATGGTTCACTAGGCTGATTCCTGGATGGAAGGGGGTCTTCTGAGGAAACATTGAGCAGCTTAGGCCTATGCTCATCGAAGTTTAGAAGAATGAGGGGTGATCTTATTGAAACATTAAGGTCCTGAGGGGACTTGACCGGATGGATGCTGGGAAGATGTTTCCCCTTGAGATGAGAATTTCCTTCTCTAAGAGTTGTGCATCTGTGGAACTCTCTTCCCCATAGAACAGTGGAGGAAGAGTTATTGAATATTTTTAAGATTAGCTTAGATTCTTGATTGATCAGTGACTAAAGGGTATAGGGGGTACACAGGAACGTAGAGTTGAGGCCACAGTAAGATCAACCTTGATCTTGTCAAATAACGGAGCAGGCTCAAGGGGCCAAATGACTACTTATTCATATGTTTGTACATATGTTCGTAATCCAGTGAGGAATCCGCTGTATTTATCTCCACTGTTTGATGTTGAAGGTTCTCGCCCTTGCTTTTGAATTCTCGTTTTAACTAAGACAGTTTTAAGATCCAATGCTAATTCAGAAATCTACCTAAATAGACAGCATTGAATTTTTAAAAAAAATATTCTTTCATGGGGTGTGGGTATTGCTGGTCAGGCTGGCACTTGTTGCCCATCCCTAATCCCCCCTTGAGAAGGTGTTGGTGAACCATCTCCTTGAACTGCTGAAGTCCACGTGGTGTAGATATACCCACAGTGCTGTTAGGAAAGAAGTTCCAGGATTTTGACTCAGAGATGGTGAAAGAATGCTAATATAGTTCCAAGTCAGGATAGTATGTGACTTGGAAGGGAGCTTGCGGCTGTTAGTGTTCCCATGTGTCTTCTGCCCTTGTCCTAGGCGGTATTTGAAAGGTGCTGTCGAAGGAGATTTGGTGAGTTGCTGCAGTGCGCCTTGTAATGGTACACAGCTCTGCCACTATGCATCAATGGTGGAGGGAGAGAATGTTTAAGGTGGTGGATGGGGTGTTGATCAAGCAAGCTGCTTTGTCCTGGATGATGTGGAGCTGCACTCATCTAGACAAGTGGAGAATATTCCATCGTGCTCCTGACTTATAGATGGTGAATAGGCTTTGGGGAATCGGGAAGTGATTTACTAACTATAGCATTCCCAGCCTCTGACCTGCTGTTGTAGCCACAATATTTATGCGCTGGTCCTGTTCATTTTCTGGCCAGTGGTAACTCCCCAGGTTGTTGATAGTAGTGGGATTCATTGATGGTGATGCTGTTGAATGTCAAGAGGAGATAGTTAGACTCCCTCTTGTGGAGATGGTGATTGCCTGGCACTTGAGTGGCATGAATGTTACTTGCCATCTATCAGCAGTGCCTGAGTGAGGGGGGTGCACAAGGTGCAAAACACTGGTTTGGGGTGGGGGCAGGCTCATTGGCTGAGTAGCCTGCCAATCAGGATGGTCAGTGTCTAAAGCAGCCAATCTGATGCCTAGACCATCCTAATTGGCAGGTTACTTGGCCAGTGTTTGCTGCTGTTCTGAAATATAACAGTTATTGGCTGAGTAGGAAGTGCGAGATTCCCCAGTCCTTCCTTCCTTTCCACCTTGTGGACTGTTCTGTTTGGGCGTAGTTGGGTGCTGCTCTCTTCACTCATCCTCAGATCTGGCTGGAGGCTGCCTTTTTTGAATTCATACACGGAATATGGGCTTTGCTGGCTGGGCCAGCATTTATTGTCCACCCGTAGTTGCCTTTGAGAAGGTGATGGTAAACCGCCTTTTTGAACCGCTGCAGCCCATGTGATGTGGGTACAACCACAATGCTGTTAGGAAGGGAGTTCCAGGATTTTCACCCTGCGACAGTGAAGGAATGGCGATACATTTCCAAGTCAGGATGGCTACTTGTCAGCCCAAGCCTGGATATTGCCCAGGTTTTGCTGCATTTGGACATGGACTGCTTCAGTATCTGAGGAGTCGTGAATGGTGTTGGACATTGTGCAATCATAAGCGAACATTCCCACTTCTGAACTTATGATGGAAGGAAGGTCATTGATGAAGCAGCTGAAGATGGTTGGGCCAAGGACACTACCCTGAGGAGCTCCTGCAGTATTGTCCTGGACTGAGATGACTGACCTCCAACAATCACAACCATTTTCCTTTGTGCTAGGTATGACTCCAACCAGCAGAGAGTTTTCCCCCTGATTCCCATTGACTCCAGTTTAGTTAGGGCTCCTTGATGCCACACTGTCAAATGCTGCCTTGATGTCAAGGGCAGTCACTCTCACCTCACCTTGGGAGTTCAGCTCTTTTGTCCATGTTTGAACCAAGGCTGCAATGAGGTCTGGAGCTGAGTGGCCCTGGCAGAACCCAAACTGGGCGTCAGTGAACAGGTTATTGCTAAGCACTGTTGATGACCCCTTCCATTACTTTACTGACGATGGAGGGTAGACTGATGGGGTGGTAATTGGCCGGGTTAGATTTGTTCTGCTTTTTGTGTACAGGACATACCTGGGCAATTTTCCACATAGCCTGGTAGATGCCAGTGTTGTAGCTGTACTGGAACAGCTTGGCTCAGGGCTCAGCAAGTTCAGGAGCACAAGTCTTCAGTACTATTGCCGGAATATTGTAAGGGCCCATAGCCTTTGCAGTATCCAGTGCCTTCAGCCATTTCTTGATATCACGTGGAGTGAATCGAATTGGCTTAAGACTGGCATTTGTGATGCTAGGGACCTATGGAGAAGACTGAGATGGATCACCCACTTGGCACTTCTGGCTGAAGACTGCAGCAATGCTTCAGCCTTATCTTTTGCACTGATGTGCTGGGCTCCTCCATCATTGAGGTTGAGGATATTTGTGGAGCCTCTCCTCCAGTGAGTTGTTTAATTGTTTTCCACCATTCACGACAGGGATGTGGCAGTACTGCAGAGCTTAGATCTGATCCGTTGGTTGTAGGATCGTTTAGCCCTTGCCCTTGTCAGCCATGGTTGCCTTGTCCTCCCTTTAGTATGCTCCTTCTTCCTAGGGATGAATTTTTGCTGTGTCTCCCAAATTACTCCCAGAAACTCCTGCCATTGCTGTTACACTGTCTTTCCTGCTAGGCTCATCTCCCAGTCAATTCTGGCCAGCTCCTCCCTCATGCCTCTGTAGTTGCCTTTATTCAATTGTAATACCGATACATCTGATTCCAGCTTTTTCCTCTCAAATTGCAGGGTAAATTCTATCATATTATGGTTACTTCCTTCACTTTAAGCTCCCTTATCAAATCTGCCTCATTACACATCCCTAAATCTAGAATTGCCTGTTCCCTAGTGGGCTTCACCACAAGCTGCTCCAAAAAGCCATCTCGTAGACATTCCACAAATTCCTTTTCTTTGGATCCACTACCAACCTGATTTTCCCAGTCTACCTGCATATTGAAATCCCCCATGATCACTGTAACCTTGCCTTTCTTATAAGCCTTTTCTATCTCCTGGTGTATCTTGCGCCCCATATCCTGACTACTGTTCGGAGGTCTGTACATAACTCCCATTATGGTTTTTTTTACCTTTGTGGTTCCTCAACTCTACCCACAGAGATTCTACGTCATTTCTTGCTATCGATTTAATTTCATTTCTTACTAACAAAGCAACCCCACCCCCTCTGCCAACCTGCCTACCTTTTCAATAGGATGTATATCCTTATATATTTAGCTCCCAGTCCTGATCCCCTTGCAGCCATGTCTCTGTGATGCCCACCACATCATACCTGCCCATTTCAATCTGCGCCACAAGCTCAATTACCTTATTTCGTATACTGCGTGCATTCAGATACAACACCTTCAGTTCTGTATTTCCCGTCCCCTTTCTTTGTCCCTTTATCTGATGTGCTTGAAGTTAGATTCCTAGCCCTTTCCAAACACTCTGTCCTATTTTGTGTTCTGGAGACTTTAATAGCCTCTCCTGGGCTTTCCTTTCTTTTCAGTTTTTTTCATAATTTTCCATGAAGTTGAATCCACCCCCCCCCCCACACGCTAACCTGCTGCTTTGTTTCCCATTAGTCATACTTCTTGGAGTTTTACCCTTCTCTCCCCACCAACTTTCTAGTTTTAAGTCCTGTTGACCACTCTATTTACCCTTTATGCTAGAACATTGGTCCCAGATCGGTTCAGGTGGAGACCGTCCCAACGGTACAGATCCCCCCTGTTCCAATACTGATGCCAGTGCCCCACGAAATGGAGCCCCTCTTTCCCGCACCACTCCTTTAGCCATGTGTTTGCTTCCCATATTCTCGCGTCCCTATGCCAATTTGCATGTGGCTCGGGTAGTAATCTGGAGATTATAACCCTTGAGGACCTGTTCTTTAATTTAGTTTCTAGTTCCTGATAATCCCCAAACAGGTCCTCTTTCCTAGTCTTACCTATGTTATTTGTCCCGACGTGGACCACAACAACTGGATCCTCCCCCTCCCTCTCCAATATCCTTTCAAGCCGGTCAGAGATGTCCTTCAACCTGACACCGGGCAGGCAATATACCATGCGGGACTCTTGATCTGGCTTACAATGATGCTATCAATTCCCCTAATTATAGAATCCCCTACAACTACCACTTGTCTTTTTGCTCTCCCCTCTTGAATGGTCTCCTGTGCAAGGTGCCGTGGTCAGCTGGCTCATCCTCCCTACTGTTTCTCATTCACACAGGGAGCAAGTACCTCGTACTTGTTGGACAAGGTCAAGAGCTGAGGCTCCTCTGTTCCTGAACACAGGATCCCTCTACCTGCCTCACTTGTAGTCACGTCCTGCTGACCCTGACCACTGACCGAACTTGAGGTACTTAATCTACCGGTTGTGACCGCCTCCTGAAACAAAGCGTGCAGGTAACTCTCCCGCTCCCGGATGTACAGCAGCGTCTGAGCGTCAATTCTGAGCCGGAGTTCCTCCAGCAATCAACACTTGCTGCAGATGTGGTCACTGCGGCTCGCAATGGGATCTGCCAGCTCCCACATCATACAGCTACAGCACATCACCTGCCCGGCCATCTCGATTTAGATAATTAATTTATTAATTAGCTTTGCAGTTTTTCCAAATTTGGTGCAGATTTCCTACCAACCAATTAGATCACAGCTTTCCTGTGATGTCACTTTTTCAGTTTTGGCTTCAGTTACTCTGTGCCCCAAGGTCACTGCTCTGGTGCTCCTCCCTCTGAGTCTGCTCCCTGGAGACAAATTGTGCCGCTGCCTCTGCTAGGTGGCACAGGACATCCCCAGGGATGGTGATGCTGCTGTCTGGGACATTAACTGTAAGGTATGATTCTGTGAATATGACTATGTCAGGCTGTTGATTAACTAGTCTGTGAGATAGCTCTCCCTATTTTGGCACTAGCCCCCCCAGGTGCTAGTAAGGAGGACTTTGCAGGGTCGACAGGGCTGAGATTGCTGTTGTTGTTTCTGGTGCCTAGGTTGATGCCGGGTGGGCCGCCCAGTTTCATTCCTTTTTTGTGACTTTGTAGCGGTTTGTTACAACGGAGTGGCTTGCCAGGCCGTTTCAGTGGACTTTTTAATAGTCAACCGTATTGCTGTGGGTCTCGAGTCACGTGTAGGCCAGACCAGGTAAGGATGACAGGTTTCCTTCCCTAAAGGACATTAGTAAACCAGATGGGCTTTTACAACAATCGACAATGGTTTCATGGCCATCATTAGACTTTTAATTGCAGATTTTTATTGAATTCAAGTTCCACCATCTGCCGTGGCACGATTTGAACCCGGGTCCTCAGAGCATTACCCTGGGTTTCTAGATCACTAGTCCAGCAACTATACCACTATGCCATCACCTCCCCCCATTTGCTGCAACGCAAGATGAGGTAAAGTACCTAATGCCTATGTTTGGTTTATCCCCACAAGGCCTTTCCCTTCCTTGACTATCCTCCCTTGAATCCATGATGCCTGGGTGTGGCCTCTGGCCCTTTCTGACCTCTTCTTAGTCTATTGATGATGGTGTGGCCCTGGGCCTGGCTTCCTGTGTGTCCTGTGGAGTATGTGTGTGGAGGAGAACGGGAGGGGGAGTGAGTGTGAGAGAGAGATCCCTGAGACTGGGACTTACTTGCTCTGGTTGATGTGGAACACATACCCCCTCCCCCTCCCCCTCCTCCCTCCCTCTCCTCCCTCCCTAAAAACCTATCCACACACTGGGCCAGGGAAGGAGGAAAATTCAGGCTGAAAGGCAACCTGCTTATGACCCCCACTTATGAATTCTGTTGAGGCCAGCTTAGAGTGTGTGCAATCAGAGGTGAACACAAGATCAGTGTTGATTAAACCAAACTCCTTAGCTTGACCCCAGTCCCCTTCCTCTTCCCTGATGACCAGGACTTGGGGCCCAGTCTGTCTCTGTCTAGTCCCACTTCTTAATCGAAAAGGTAAAAATGGTTTTATTAGTTAGCTCTGCTGCTTGGCACTTTTTAATGGTCATTTTCATTAATTATTCAATTTTAAATGATCAATTTATTGCTTCAGCACTGATTTGCCTTTGCTCAGTAAGTTTTTTTTTCATATCTTAACTTTTTTTCTTGAAATTCATGTTTAATGTTGTGTCAAACAAGATCTCAGGCAGCTGCTGCTGGGTTTCTCACTGAAGGGAATGAGAGGCTCACAGGAAGTCTGTTTGATTGTTGGAGGGATGGCAAAAGAGGTTATTTTTGTTCCAGTAGAAACAGGAAGTGTTGAAAATGCGCAGCATGTCTGGTGGCATTGGTGTAGAGAGAAACAGAGGCCTGTAACCCTTCATCAAATTAATGCTGATGGTGGACCTGAAGCCCTGACTCTGTTTCTCTCTCCAAAGATGATGCCTGACCTGAATAATTCCAACATTACTTGTTTACATTTCAGATTTCCAGTATTTGCATTACTTTGCTCTTCTATTATATGCCCCATGCTGGGCATTTGTAAATGTGGTTAGTTATAATTTAAAGTGAGAAAATGTTTATCACTCAATGCGAAGTGTAATTTTTCTGTTAACAAAATCCCACTTGTCTGCATAGAGATAGCACATTATTGCAGGTGAATTGGTGGCTCCTGATTTACTGGAAGATTTTGCCATTTTTAAACTAAGAAGTGAAACCGGGAGTCATCTGCCAATTGAATATGTCACTTAGTTCAAGATATTCTCACCTGTACATAGGATTGTTGTTTTTGGTGCTTTTTGAGGTTCAGTCTTTTGGATGTTGCTGTCTGGATATTGCATAGGGCCAAAGCAGCAGAACTGGTTGCATAGTATTAACAACCAGGTTGTGTGTAATTGCCTGACAAGGCTGTGGTTGTAAAGCCTATTATACTGAAACTGGAGCTTTCGATGGGCTCTATAAATCAAGGCTTAGAGTACAAAAACCAAAAAGTTTTGCTAAATCTATATGAAAAATTCGACCCCACTGTGACTATGGTTCCCAACCCAATTGTGGGCACCTGAAGGCCTTGAGGGTGAGGGTCAAAGGTGGGTGAGGCGGTGGGGATGGTTGCGAGGTGGGAATAAGGGGCCCGGAAACTGGAGAAGCACCAAGGCACGTGATTTCTCTCTCTGTCCCTGTTTTATCAGCCCAAGCCTGAACGTTGCCCAGGTCTTGTTGCATGTGAACCAGGACTGTTTCAGTATTTGAAGAGTTGTGAATGGTACTGAATATTTTTGCAGTCATCAGCGATACGTCCCCACTTCTATCCTTATGATGGAGGGGAAGTCATTGATGAAACAGCTGAAGATGGTTGGACCTGGGACACTACCCTGAGGATGTCTTGCAGTGAGCAAATGCTGCATAGGTCAGTCACTCTCCCCTTATCTCTTGAGTTAGCTCTTTTGTCCATGTTTGGACCAAAGCTGGAACGAGGTCAAGAGTGGAGTGGTCCTGGCAGAACACAAACTGAGCAGGTCATTGCTGTGTAAGTGTTGCTTGATAGCACTGTCGACCACACCTCCCGTTTGCTAATAATTGAGAGTAGACTGATAGGGCAGTAATTGGCTGGATTAGATTTGTCCTGCTGTTTGTAGACAGGTCATTTCTGGGCAATTTTCCACACTGTCGGCTAGATGCCAATGTTGTAGCGGTACTGGAACAGCTTGGCTGGGGGTGTGGCTAGTTTTGGAGCACAAGTCTTCAGTACTGCTGCCAGGACTTTTGGAGGAGATGGAGATGTGCCACCTACTTGGCACCTCTGTCTGAACATACTTGCAAATGCTTCAGCCTTGCCTTTGCGCTATGTGATGGGCTTCCCCATTATTGAGGAAGGGCATATTTGTGGGACCACCTCTTCTGGTTAATTTTTCAATTGTCCGCCACCATTCATGACAGGATGTGGCAGGGTTGTAGAGCTTGGATCTGTTCAGTTGGTTGTGGGATATCTTAGCTCTTGCGTGCTGCTTAGTATAAACATGATCCTGTGTTGTAGCTCCACTAGGTTGACTTACTCAGACTTAGCTCCCGCATCTAGAGACGCATAAGGCAGGCAAGGCATTCCATTCTCCTGTCCACTGCCAATGTTCTTGTGTCACTCCAGCGTCTTTTGACCAGCTGGAGATCTCTACTGATTACCTGGTTAATGCCTCATTTTTAGCTGTGCCTGGTGCTGTTCCTGGCATACTTTCCTGCACTGTTCATGGAACAAGTTGGATCCCTTGGGTTGGTATAGCCTTTGCTGTAGTCATTGTGCTCAGACGTTCCTTGATATCACATGGAATGAATTGAATTGGCTGAAGACTGGCAACTTGTGATGGTGGAGACTGCAGGAGGAGGCCGAGATGGATCATTCACTTGGTATTTCTGGCTGAGGATGGTTGCAAACACTTGCAATACCCCCCAAAAAAAATTTTGCGTGCTGAAAAATAGAGCCTAAATTTATTCATTGATGAACACCTTTACAGCAGTGTTGTCCAGCTAAAATTGCTGACTAGCCACAGCTGAGACTATGGTTGTTTTTATTAATTCAGGGGATGTGGGCTTCACTGGCTGGGCCAGCATTTATTGCCTGTCCCTAGTTGCCCTCAAGGAGGTGATGCTGAGTTGCCTTCTTGAACTGATGCAGTCCATGTGGTGTAGCTATACTCATAGCTGTTAGGAAGGGCGTTCCCAGATTTTGACCCAGCGGCATTGAAAGGATGGTGAGTGACTTGGGGAACTTGCAGGTGGTGGTGCTTCCATCAGTCTGCTACCCTTGTCCTTCTAGATGGCAGTGGTCGTGGGTTTGGAAGGTGCTGTCTAAGGAGTCTTGGTGAATTTCTGTGGTGCATCTTGTAGATGACACACTGTTACTGTGCATTGGTGGTGGAGGGAGTGAATGTTTATGGATGTAGTGCCTGTCAAGCTTTTTGAGTGTGTGGAAGCTGCACTCATCCAGGCAATTGGGAAGTATTCCATCACACTCATGACTTGTGCCTTGTATTTGGTGAACAGGCTTTGGGGAGTTAGGAGGTGCGTTACTCTTCACAGGATTCCTAGCCTCTGACCTCTTGTAGCCACAGTATTTGTATGGCTAGTCCAGTCCAGTTTCTGGTCAGTGGTAACCCCCAGGATGTTGATAGTGGAAGATTCAGTGTTGGTAATGCCAACAATGGTGACATTGTTTTAGCCACATGTACAAATTTTAATCAAAATTGCTTCTATCACAAGACAGATTTCATGTCTGCACATGTGTGCGCGTGTATTACTCACACACACACACACACATATATATAAAATTTATATATGTACATATATATTCACGTAACAAATATCTATACTGTCATTCAGGAACCAAGAAAGTAAAGCATTCATAGTAAGCAATACACAATTACACGCACAGCTTTTTCTCTTAGCAACAAAAAGGAAAACATTTAAATTGAAATTCATTATGTGAATATGATACGAGTGTAGATTTTACCCTGGAAGAGTGCCTGTACTTCTAGTGTCTTAGTGGGAGTCAAGAAATTCACCCCAGAGAGTAGTAAGTTTAAGGGGAAAAACTCATCAGTTCGGTTTTGCCTTTCCTGCCTCCTGGTGCCCAATTCAAGTAGCACTCATTGACACCTGGGAGAATGTTGTCTTTTCTGTCTGCTATAGGAGTTGAATATCTTGTTGAGACTTGAAGCATATGGGACACAAAAAGGTAGAGGATGGCATTCTCTTTTGAAAAAATATTCATAATGTTAGTTTGCAACTTATCACTGTGTTCAGTAAGTAATGGCTTTGAAATTGAAACTAATCCTGTTAGAAAATAATTAATCAAAATGGACAGTTTTAAGTTTTCATAAAACGATGATAATGGTGCAAAAACCGTGCCAGTTCAATGAGTTTTGCAGCCATCATATAGGTTTGTAGCAAACCATCCCAGTTGATATATCATGAATGCTGAGATCAACATCAAATGAAGTGTTGGATGCTTTTCAACCAACATGTGGTTACCAATTTGTTTCTACGTAAAAAGTGTTTTTTTTTTGTTTGCCTATTTAATGTTGTCATTAATTTACTGTTTCTTTACTTTTAGCTTTTACCTGCTAAGAAATTCTGGGAATCAGATGATTCAGCTAAAGAAGGCCAAAAAGGGATATTCTTGGGAGATGAGTGGAGGGACACTGCATGGGGAGCATCTCGTAAGTGTCTTTTAAATCAATAACATTTACTTCTTTGAAGGAAACATTTTCACATCCTTAACTGTAGAAATCTAGGATAGAAAACCAAAAGTGTACCTCAGTATGGGTACATTTGCTTAGTGTCCACATGTTTACAATTTAAGGAGAGCATAATTCTGCTCAGCTAAAACCCAAATCATGAATTATCTAGGGTAAAGATGTATTATACACAAACAGCTGAAAAATAATGAATTTTGCCTGGAGTATATTCTGTGCTTTATGATGAAACTAGTCCAGTCAGTTTCAAGATTGCTGCTCAAGTTGCAAATATATAATTACTGTTGTATTTACAGTTGTTCCAGAATAACATTTGCAAGGACAGTTTTTTTTTTATTCATTCATGGGATATGGGCCTTGCTGGCTAGGCCAACATTTATTGCCCATCCCTAATTGCCCTTGTTCAGAGGGCATTTAAGAGTCAACCACATTGCTGTGGGTCTGGAGTCACATGTAGGCCAGACCAGATAAGGACAGATTTCCTTCCCTAAAAGACATTAGTGCACTAGATGGGCTTTTCCGGCAATCAGCATTGGTTTCATGGTTGTCATAAGACTTTTAATTCCAGATTTTTATTGAATTCAAATATCATCTGCTCTGGTGGGATTTGAAGCTGGGTCCCCAGAGCATTATCTCAGGCCTCTGAATATGAGTCAGCGACAATACCACCACCTCCCCAATAGGCTCTTTGCCTATTTAATGTTGTTGTCATTAATTTACTGTTTCTTTTCTTTTATCTTTTACCTGCTAAGAAATTCTGGGAATTTCTGGTCTCCTGACAATCTCTGTACCTTTCTGATCGCAGTACTTGAGAATCATAAGTGAACTTAAGAGTAAAATCGGTTAATTTGCAAATCTTTGGACATTTGATCAATTGGCATCCATTTGAAAGTAATGTGTAACTGGATCCAAAAATTTACAGTTATTTCACTGCCCCCCCCCCCCAAGGGATTTGCACTTAAACACTATGTATATTAAGAAACTAATAAAATTAAAAGTTTCTGTCATTACAATGAAATTACATTCCCCATATTGATTGCTATGTTGGATAAATATAAGATCAACCCTTTCTCATGAAAATCTTAATGCTACAATCCACCTGAAATAAACATCAAAGTTAATGTTAAAAATACAAATCACAGTAGTGCCTCGTACCCATTTTAAAAAACCTAATAGTTAAATCTTAAGCATATATTCAGTACTAAAAAACAAATGGAATCTTTTCATAGTCTGAAAGATTAAACAATTTGCAAGCTTGTACAGAATATTTGTATCCTTCCCTTTAATACTTATTTACTATTAGTGCACAACATACTTTGTATATTACTTGTACTCTGAGCCATGATGTATATTAGTACTCTGAGTCATGATGTAACAGTACCAGAGATATTCCAAGGACTGTTTTCTCCTGTGCTCATGTTTGGAGGAAAACTATTATGCAAGTCTAAAGAGGCAGTTTTATCTATCTGAACTTGCGAACTGCCAGTTTTTTTTTCCAGAAAATCTCGATTTGAATGAGCTTAAATTACTGCAGTTAGAGTCTCTGTGTTTTACTAGTTGCGTATTATCTGGAATTGTTTAAGCTAATTTGGAAGCTACAGCTAATGTAGAAGGTTTGATTTTTGTGTTTGTTACAAATAATTAGGCAATTCTAACCGAATGTCTTTGATTTACTTTAAAGGAGATGCAGATTTTTCTTTTACAATGTTATTTTAATCATTTTTTCATACTTCATAGACATGACACAACCCCATAGAACTAAAAATGAGCTTTATCATGCCTATTCATAATCAAAAGTGTGTGTATGTATCAGATAAGGGATTGTCAGTTTATGTATAAGCTATTACAAAAAATATTCAGAACTTGCATTGGAGCAGATTTGATTCCACTGGGGTATAATTAGCATAACGTGGGAACATTTCCAAAAATAATGAAAACTAGGGGCTGGCACAAAACCAGGTAACTAATCAAAGAGTAAGTCAATCCAGTTTTGCATTGCTGTAAATTTTTGGAAGAGTATCTTTTGAGACTGGATAGCATGTGAGCCAGGATACAGCCTGGTCACACTTAGGACAGGGTTGAATTTAGTACAAACTGATGGGATAAGTGTCGTCATATTAGTGGTAGCCATCTATTAAGTTAACATGGAAAGCTTTGTTTAAAAATGCCACTATTGTGCAGCACAAAATAACTTGCAAGTAGAAGTATAAATATTTTGAGAGTTGCCATCCTGAGAAATAGGAATACATTTTACTTTTTAAGGGTTAGGGAGGGAGGAGGAGAAGAAATGTGTGTTCTGAGAACATAATTCTGCTGGCATGTGCTTTACTAAGCTGACATTGGGTGCTCAAAATGGACAACAATCCTTGTTTCTGTTGTCCTCTGTCACTCCTTCCCACCCCACCTTGCTGTGCCAAAAAAAACTATTTTGTGTTCATTTGTGCTCTCTCTCCTCTTCCCTCTCCCTCTGCATCTCCCTCTCCCTCAGCCCCCACGCCCCTCTCCGCCCCACCTTATAAAACAGGGGACCTACTCTGATGAAAGACCTATACATTTGATCTTATTCCACAATGACATGCTCACAGTCTGCCTTTTACAGCACCTGATTCATAACTGCTAAAGCACGGTTCCTGGCACACTGTCCTTTTAGAGAAGTACTTCCTTATGTCCATTCTGGGTTTTCCTTTTCCAATCTTGAATCTGTACTACCTTGTTGGGAATATTGGTTAAGTTTACTTTCTCAATCCTGTCAGCAATCTTCAGCACACCTGTGTTATGGCACAGCCAATGGTAAATGCTGAGCTACTCAAAACCCAAAGGGAAATTTGAAACAATTGCCACAACCGTTTTGTAATTTGTATATATTTCAAGATGTTTGCCTTGAATTCAGTAGAAATAAGATCACTAAGTCTTATAGGTTTCTTACAAAACTAAGTTAAACCTTTTATTAATAGAAAAAATGATTTTAAGCACATACATAGATCTACAAATTACTACTACGATAACTTCTAAAACTCCTAATTACTCAACCCCAGTTACTCCTCCGTTAAGGCAACAGTGAGATGCAGATTCTAAAAGACCCAGGAAAAGTAACACACAATACCCTGAACAGTCGAATTCAAAGTGAGTTTTTCTCAACTTCAATTCCTTGGAGACAGCAGCTTAAGGCTTAGATGCTGGATTCTTTTCACACTTGTTAGATCTTAGAATGCCTTCCCTTGCACACAGCCTTCTCTCCTTTATACATATTTTCCCCTTTGAATGCAAATTCCCATTGTTTCACTATGTCTTTGGACTTTACCTCTCTAATAAAATTTATCATGGTACTAATTTTGTCAGTAACCTTTGAGAAAAATAAACACACTGTTTCTTAACTTTGCCTGGCTGTGTGCAACATTTCACCCCCTGTTTTGAATTCAAGCAAGTCTGGTTAATTTAAAAATGCAAGTGTTCTATTTATACCTTTGTTATCTACTTAAGATTTCAAACCTAGCTTATCTTCTGTTACATCAAAACCTTCAGACTAGCTGCCTTTAATTCAATTAAGCCCCACACGCGCGTGCACACACGCAGACCCATAGCCACAGACCCCACTATTACTCAATTTTCGTGATGTTATTGGAATTTATTGTAAAGTAATTATATCTTCCAGGCACCTGTAGGATCACTTTTTAACAGTGTTACCTCTAAACTGTGTTTGTGCGTGGCAGCACAACCATCCAGAATCTATCGTGCAGGGAATAAGCAGGATGCATAGAGCAAAGAGAAATTTGAGGAAATATTGCTCTTGTGACGTCTGTCTTTGAAAACCAGAGTCATTCTCCTTTTGATATTTCAACACAGCCTTGTAATCCAATTTTAAATTAGAATAGTTACCTAAAACTTATTGCAACATGAGAAAAAGCCACCAGTCCCTTATGCGCATTACCTAGCCTGAAGCTCCAAAGGAGAGATATTTTTTTAAATTATGCTGTGCTAATTTAGACAGCTTTTACTCTTAAAATTTCACTAGATTCTTAGTTGCCAGATATTCAAAAGACATACGAGCATATGAAGTAGGAGTAGGCCATCCTGGCCTGCTCTGCCTTTTGATATGATCATGGCTGAGCTGATTGTGTCCTCAATTCTACTTTCCTGTCCACTCCCATAATCTTTGACTTCCTTGTTAATCAAAAATCTATCTAACTCTGCCTTAAAAATATTCAATGGCCCAGTCTCCACTGCTCTCTGGGGAAGAGAATTCCACATTCTAACAACCATCGGAAAGAATTTCTCCTCATCTCCATCTTAAATGGGAGACCCCTTATTTTTAAACTGTGTCCCTTAATCCAAGTCTGCCTGATAAGGGGAAACATTCTTTCAGCAATTACCCTGTCAAGTCCCCTCAGGATCTTATATGTTTCAATAAGATCACCTCTCATTCTGCTAAACTCCAATGGTTACAGGCCCAATCTGTCCATCCTTTTCTCATAAAATAACCCTTCATCCCAGGAATCAATTGAGTGAACCTTCTCTGAACTGCAAATGCAGTTATATCCTTCAATGAATAAGGAGACCAAAACTGTACACAGTACTCACAACATGAGACACTGTACAACTGTAGCAAAACTTCCCTACTTTTATATTCCATTCCACTTGCAATAAATGACAACATCCCATTTGTCTTCCTAGTCACTTACTGTACCTGCATACTAAGATTTTGTGATTCATGCACCAGGATAACTAGATCCCTCTGTACCACATAGTTCTGCACCTGTCTCCATTTAAATAATATACTGGTTTTCTATTCTTCCTTCCAAAGTGGACAAGTTCACATTTCCTATGTTATTATAAATACTGTGTTTATAAAATACTGTATAACAGGTGATAGAAATTTTATAAAGCTAAAAAGATCCCCGTTCTCATACAATCTGTAATATTAATTTATGGCGGGATCTGAATTTACAGGGAACTTACAGGACCTTGAGGGAAGAAAAACTCAGGTTGAGTATTTTTTTGTTCAATATATTTTGGAGCAGCTCCATTCATTGCTTCAGGCTTGGCTTTCGTCCTTTAATTTTCTGTGGTGGTGGTGCCTGCCAGTTCTTTGCTCGTGAGCTAGAGTGGCAATAAACCTAATTTTAATCTTCAGGATGTGTGCCGCTGTAATAATTATGTGCACAGCAGTTGATGGATTGTTGGGTTGTTGTGTAGGCACACAGCTTAGAGGAAAATAAAAGCAAAATACTGCGGAAGTTGGAAATCTAGAACAAAAACAAAAATACCTGGAAAAACTCAGCAGGCCTGACAGCATCTGCGGAGAGGGACATAATTAGCGTTTCGAGTCCATATGACTCTTCATCAGAACTAAGGGAAAATAGAAGAGAGGTGAAATATAAACTGGTTTAAGAGGGCTGGGGGGGGGGGCGCGGTGGGACAGGTAGAGTTGGATAGAGGGCCATTGATAGGTGGAGATTGCCAAAAGGTGTTGACGGTGGTGATATTAGCTAAGAAATGTGATAATGGGGACATTAAGGGTAGAAAGCAGGACGAGCAAGGGACAGATAGCCCTAGTGGGGGTGGGATGGCGGGGGGGATCGAAATAGGCCAAAAGGTCAAGATTAAACAATGGATGGAAATACATTTAAAAATAATGGAAATAGGTGGGAAAAGAAAAATCTATATACATTATTGGAAAAAGGGGGATCGGAAAGGGGGTGGGGATAGAGGAGAGAGTTCATGATCTAAAGTTGTTGAACTCAGTATCAGTCCGGAAGGCTGTAAGGTACCTAGTCAGAAGATGAGGTGCTGTTCCTCCAGTTTGTTATGAGCTTCACTGGAACATTGCAGCATGTCAAGGACGGACATGAGAGCAGGGTGGAGTGTTGAAATGGCAAGCGACAGGGAGTTCTGTTTCATGCTTGCAGACAAACCTAAGGTGTTCTGCAAAGCAGTCACCCAGCCTGCGTTTGGTCTCTCCAATGTAGAGGAAACTGCATTGGGAGCAGCGAATGCAGTAGACTAAATTGAGGGAAGTGCATGTGAAATGCTGCTTCACTTGAAAGGAATGTTTGGACCCTTGGACAGTGAGGAAGGGGGAAGTAAAAGGGCAGGTAAAAGTAAAAGTTGCACCTTCTGTGGTTGCATGGGAAGGTGCCATGGGAGGGGATTGAGGTGTAGGGGGTGATGGAGGAGTGGACCAGGGTGTCCCGGAAGGAATGATCCCTGTGGAGGGAAGATGTGTTTGGTGGTGGCATCATGATGGAGTTGGCGGAAATGGTGGAGGATGATCCTTTGAATGCAGAGGCTGGTGGGGTGACAAAGGGGACCCTATCATGATTCTGGGAGGGAGGGGAACGTGTGAGGGCGGATGCGCGGGAGATGGGCCAGACACGGTTGAGGGCCCTGTCAACCACTGTTATAGAGGAAACATTGCGCTGCAGTTTTTGAAACTTCTTTCTTAAAGCACTTTACATTTCTAACTCCCTTCTCTTTCAATAGCTTCATGAAAATTTGTATCTTTAGTTACACTTTTGTCTGCCTTCTGAACTTTACTACTGTATTACTTGGTATTCTGTTAAGCGCCATGAGATATTTTGAAATTTAAAGGCATAGTGTAGCTGAAAGTTGTAGTAAATATCTAGGCATTTCAATTTTGTGAAATATTTTACAGCCTATGAATTCACACAAAGTAAAAATTTTTAGGAATTTATTTTCAATAAATCTCTGTTTCTCAGAATAAGCATGGAATGTGAAAAACCAATTTGGAACATCAGGCTTGCTCCTTTCATAAATATGCACTATTTACCCTAAATGGATTCAACTTCCTCTTCATTTAATTTCTTGAAGGAAAGCTCTGCATATCTACTCAGTCTACAAAGGTATTTGAGCTGGAATTCCAGAACATTAATTATTTCCCTCATCTTGTCTTTCTCTTGGGAAGCAATAATAGAATTCTGGAATAATAAAGGATTGCACTCAAATTTCTAGCTTTTCTTTCTTGATGACTTTCAAAGCTTGATGACTTCTGATCCTTCTGGTTCTCTTGCAGAATTGTAGCATTTGTATACTTACACCCTTTAGTGTACCTGGCCTCCATGAATATTGTTGATCCTTCATCCATCTCTTCCATCACACTATACAGAACACACAGTGCTGTGTGATCATCTCCGTCCACTTATCCTTTCACGGTCACCTTCTATCTCATTTTCACCAAAAATATTTATCCAGATCCATTTTTTTCCTCTTTTGCTGCTCTAAATAAAGAAAAATACCTCCATCTTGTTTTGTACTCTTAGTTCAAGTTAATAAGGTGCTAGCATCTATATTATCCATCCCTCTTGGGATCAAGACCTACATCGATCCTTTGTAAACAATGCTAGTTTCTTGTAGAAATAAATCCATGAATTAATTTCATTGTTCTGTTCCAGCAAACACAAATTAAAAATTTTGCCTAATGTTTAAATTTATTGTTACCCAGACCACACTGTGTCACAGCCCATCATGGTTCAGAGAAGACCTGGTCAAAGTTTTCATGGAAACAATGAAGTCAGCTCTGTTTTGTCTCCTCGTTCAGAAAGCGGTGGTCTAGGAGTAAGCATGGTGGAGTATGTCTTAAGATCTTCACCTGGGGATAAACTGGATGCTCGTTTTAGAAAAGGACCATTTGTAAGTAACCATCTTGCAATTAATTTGGTTTGTGTGAATTTATGTTTATTGTAAGATTAATTTTAATGGTCTAATTGTCAAACTTCAGCTTATTAAATCTGACCTGTAATTTTGAATAGTGGTTTTCCTTCATTCCTGAGCCACAGCTTACATTTTGTATTGCATTTGGGGAAGTAAACTGATGTGAATTGTTAATATGCTAAGTTTTATATGTAGGTATCTAAAGCGTACTGGAGATTGTCGTCAAAGCATTGTGAATAAGCAAGCAAATATACAAGTGCTTGTAGATACCGTGGTGCTTTATCCACCCTCTTAACTCTCCGGCCTCTCTGCATTATTAGTCATCCTCCTCCACTTTGCTGTTCAGCTCAGTGGAGTTGCATTTGATGGTTCCATTCCTACCTATCTAAAACATTCACTTCCTTAATCTACATTATCACTGCTAGAGTCACTCAGTGATCTATTCTCTGCCTTTTCATCCATATGCTGCTCTTTAATGATGCCATTTTCTGGCCTACGACCTAATGGCATCCAGCTCTCAAGCACCTCCCTCGATTGCTTTGGTGCTGTTCGGCTGCTTGCCCAACAGTCTGTCTTGTATGAGTCATAACTTCTTTCAGATCAACTTTGGAAAAATTGAAACCATCATCTTTAGTTCGCATAACAAATTTTCCTCCATAACTACTAATTTGGATATCCGCTCCAATCACTCTGGCAGCCTGAACTCATTTGTTTTCAACCTTGTATTATTCAACTGAGTTTCAGACTTCTTGTCCTTTTGACAAATACCAGTTAATTCCACTGCAGCATTGCTAGCCTTAGCCCCTCCACTGCTAAATAATGAGTCCTTCTCACCTCCAGACTTGAGTACTTGAAAGATCTCCTTGCAAGCCTGGCATTTTTCATCCTTTTATACATGTCAAGTTTTGCTGCATTTTTTCTGCCCTGCACTGAGGCCCGTTTGCTAGTCTTCTCTGACCTTCCCAAATTTCATTGGCTCCCTGTACCCCAGTGCCTTCAGCTTAATTTAAAATTACTGTTCTAACTTCTAATTCCCTTCATGGCCTACTATATTTTGGAAACCATTAACAGCCCTACATTCCCTTTCTCCTCCTACCAAACACACTGCTTTATTTAATCTGACCTTCTGTTACCTAAACCCCACCACTGTTGGCAAATCATAGTTGCATTAAACCCTGTCTTGACGCAAATCTCATTAATATTTTTAAAAATTAAACTGTTAAAGAATTATTTTTACTTTTTATACTTTAAGCAGTACATTCTGATGGTACTGGAAATCTTAATAGTGTAACTATGGGCTGAACCTATAGGTAGCGCCCAGCCTGACACCAAAATGATAGAATGAGATTCCCCAAAGGAGGTCTGCTTTGCTCCAGAATCAGGTTGGGCTGAAACACGAGATATATATTACACCAGGTCAGCATCATCTCTTGATGTCATGTAAAAATGACATAGATGCTTTGATCCAGGCTGTGCAGCTGTTTATCCTTCATATAAACAGTTGTCTTAACCACCGGTGCCTGCTCTGCTCCCATATACCTTTATTCCGCTAAGCTTCAATCACGGATCCAACCTGTTCTTAAATATTGACATGGGGTAGATTTTATGGCCTCATTGTGGTGGGGCTGGACCGGAAAATGCGGTGAGCCATTCAAAACTCCATTGACTTTGGTGGGATTGGAAGATCCTGTCGACGAGAGAGGCCATAAAATTCCATCCATGGTTTCCGCTTCAATTACTAACCATGCAATCCACAGTTTCACAACCCTCTTTTTAAAAAATTTTGTTTGCTATTTGTCCATCTCATCCCTTCATAATTTCAAGTACCTCTTTAATTTCTCTTCTAAAAGAAGAGCACCAATTTTTCAAATCTTTCTTTTGAATTTGTATTTCCTCATATTAGGTAACACACCAGTGAATCAGAGTTGTATGGTATCACTATTCTTCCTATAGTGTGGAGCTCAAAACTGCAGGAAGTACCCCAGCTCTGGTCTTACTGAGATTTTGTATGGATTCTTCATTGCATCTCAATTTTTATATTTTATCCATCTTGCACTTATCATTCCATTTTTGCTGTAACCTGGCTTTGAATAAAAGCAACAAATAGAAATCACTTTTTTTTAGATAAAGGTATCTATTCTATTTTTTTTTTGGTCATGTGAAGGAGAAGACATTGCCAAAGTTTGTAGAAAGAACAATCAAAGTCTCCATTATATTAATATGGCTCACTGCTGTAAACTAATTGATTCTTTATGAATGGGAAATGCCAAGTAATGTAAATTGCAAATTCAGTTTGGGTATGAAGTTGATGTATGATGGGAGATTTTGGAATTAAGTGTTGCATACTTGTTCCTCCCTTTTTCACCCTCAACTATTCGTTGCACTTGATTGCATAGTTACTGTACAAGGTTTTGATTCTTGGCAGCTTTGCATTCATATTCTGTCCATTCACGTGTACATTTTGGTTGTCACCCTGTAGCAAAGCCCAAATTTTTTTATATCCTTTTTTCTTCAGGCTCCTTTCCTTCCTGTCACCCTAGACTTGCCATCTTTTATTTCCCTGCTCCTGTATACTTTTGCACTCAAATCCCTGTCACAGTCAATTATGACTGCTCAAGCTTCTCCTGTGACCATTCCAGCCTTAAATCACCCTTTAAATAAGTCCATGGCTTCCCTCTGTGCCACTCTTGGCATTTTGAAAATGCCTCATTCAATGCATTCATCACTGTCTTCTTACAGGCAGTGACCTTGAATCTTCCTGTCTGACCAATGGGCTCACTTAAAGCAGTACTAAGGTTAATCACTCCAAGCTCCTTCCTGTCCCACCCACCATTGAGTCTGTCACAGAATCAACAATTGCTGTTTCTCTTGACGTTTCACTCTAGCCTGTCTGTTCACTTTTGGCCTGGCTACACCTTACAGCACTTGCCCCATTCAAATTGACACAGTGGCAGTATGGCCTGGTTACATCTTGATCTCGCACCACCTGTCTCCGCACCCCACAATAGCATCTTCTCCTTTTGAGCGCTACAATATGTTCTATACTCCTTTGCCTCACAGCCATTACATTCCTTATGTCTGTTGACCCCAGGCCCCGCCTGAGATGCCCTCCCTTCTTTCTTCATTGATTCGTCCCACCAACCCGCCAAACTTTAAAACATCTGTCTTAATTTCTCCTCCTTCACTGTGATATCTAATTTTTTAATTACCTTTCTGTGAAGATGTCTTGAGGTGTTTTTCTGTATTAAAAGCACTATGTAACTGCAGGTTGTTCTTGACCTAAAGAGGGCAGGCATTGTTTAGTTAATTGGTCTTTTTGCCCAACTTGATGAGACTGAATTAGTTCTGCCTTGTGCTTGTGATAATTTTGTTATAAATGAAAGGTTTTACTGAAGGCAAAGATAAAAAAAAAGTAACAATGTAATTGTGATCTTATTGTGTATCCCCTTTTTTAATTGTTCCACCACTAGCAGCTTTGCCTTCAGCTGCAAGACCCCAAGTTCTGGAATTCCCTCCCTGAACCTCTCCACTTCTCTACTTCCTTCTACCTTTAAGGCATTCCTTAAAACCTATCTCTTTTGGCCATCTGCCCTAATATCATCTCATGTAGCTCAGTTTTAAATTTTGCTCGACAACACTCCTGTAACGTGCCTTAGGAAGTTTTATTGTGGTAAAGGCGCTATATAAATGCAAGATGTAGTACGTGGATTCAGTAGCCCAGGATGAGTTCTTGATCTTGACTGGGATTCTAGGCACCTCAAAGGTCATTTAGAAAATCTGTGAGCAAGGCAACCCATCCATATTTTGATCATCTGACTATCATGTCAAACAGTAAATTCTGCTGTTCTATTATTGAGAAATAGTAAAGCCCTGAGAGAGGGGTCTAGGTAAGAAGAAAATAACTCCAAAATTAAATTGAGATGCTACGGACAATGTTTTCAGTCATATGCAGGAGTGTAAATAAGTACTCTGATGGGCTGTCAAGGTGCACTATGATAAAAATTGCCTTATGGTAGCTCCAAGATTTTTGTGAAACTCCTTTGTTTTGATTTTAATTTACAAAACAATTGAGTTTTTCAGGATTTCTTTTGCGCTTTCAAACATGGCTTAAAATACAATAGGCAATATTTTGATGGAAATCATAAGGAATACCTGAGGAGGGAAGGTGTGCATATTATAAGCCTCAGTACATTCATTTCTGTTGAGCCTGGTGAATAAATGGAGCTACTTTATGTACTATAGCCACATGGTAGTTCAGCATAGACTCAGGCTGCAGGGATCAAATAAAGAGAAGATAAAAGATTTTCCTTTTGGTACCTTGAAGAAATGAAAGCTATTGAACAGTTCAAAAGTAACAAAAAGGTGCAAATGAGGCTAGTTGAAAAGACTGCATTCAATAAGTATACATTGGATGAATACAAGTCCAGGTATTTGTTTTAAATTAACTTTTTGTATATATCATCTGCAAAAGTGCACATGGCATTAAGGAAATATGTTTTATGGACCTTGATTTTTATTAGCATTTTAAATATCTCCAAAAATTCTCATTTAGCTCGTTGCTGCTTGTACAACAAGGACCAATCAGTATTTTACATTTCTGATGTATAAATCACATATTAACTTACTCAAAATTAAATCTCGAGGAATAATTCACAGGACAATTACAAATGAGGAAGATCCGTGTTAATTCATCTATCCAGAAGCACCCTGCAAGTTGCACTGTTGTAGAACCTGAATGTTTACATGGTTTGTCCATCACACTATTTATCCATTCAGAGTGTAATTCGCTCTCTACGTGAACAACTTCCTGATATCAATCTCAAAATGTACATTTTACGAGTTTGAACCTCTATTTAGCTCACTGGTAACATATAGCTGTCAGTCTGCAAACTTCAGTGTACTTCAGTGATTTGATGAAATGATGTCTCTATCATCAGTTTCCTGTTGATTTCAAATTCAGAATCTAACTCCCCTGGTGGCTCAGCTTGCTCTTTCACAGCCAGGGAAGAGTAGGGATACTACAATTAACTCTGCACCCATATTAGGGAGCAGGAAATTGGCTTGGATTTCTGCTACTAATCACTATCTGGTGACCCTGACTTGGAAGTGCATGTGTATGGTTGTGGGTGAAGACAAGGTCAGGACAACTTCCACTATTAACTAGTGATGAAGACTGTTTAGGATCATACCAGGAGAATGGCTATTTGCCTGAGGTACAGAATAGTGACAGGTGCCCATGGAACTTTACTTCATTTAGACCCAATACTTCCAAATATATGGCTATCAATAAAATTCAACAAAGCATGCAACAGTGAGTGTCATTGGCAGTTATACATGTATATTCAAAAAAGATACAAAAATAGCAAAAAGTTCTCTCTTTTTTCACCCTAGCTCTCAATTTTTTTCTTCCTCCTTGGTATCCACTAGTTTTCTCCCTGCTGTGAACCACTTTGAAATATCTTTCTGCACCTGATAATCCCAGAAACGTTTTTGTAGACTAGATGTTCGCGCATTAAGATCAATATTCAACGTGAGAAGAAATCATGAAAGAAATAAAATACACAAATTAAAAGACTAAGTACAAAGGCCATGTATAAAACAATACAGAATAACTGAAAAGACATACAAAAGCAAGAATCAAGGACAAGGCAACACAATGTAGTCAGTGAGGACAATAAGAACATTTTAAAAGTGCTCCTTTTCGAAGATAGGGAAGTAAGATATGGAAAATAGATAAGGCAACTGTAAGGACAAAATAGGAAAAAACTAAATGGGGATGGTCTGTTTTCTTCAGCATTCCCATGCAGGTTTTCTGGAGGGGTTGCTGGATTGTGATCGGGTGCCAAAGCTAATTTTAACCAAGGTTCGCTGAGGCCAATATAAGTAGGTCTACTACTGTTCCATCTGAGAATTTAGCCCAGCACAGACTGGGGATAGCACCTGGGACTTATCTGGTCTGTATGGCTCAACTGGTCATGTGTTAATCATAATATTCATTTAGAGAAAATAAAACCTTTATCCAATCATTCCCGAAAGGCATTTTAAAATATATGGGAAGCTTCTGCATGAAAATATCCTATTAATGGCCATGCCGGTGCATTAATGATGAGGATACTGAATAGTTTACTTCTGTAGTACGCCTGCCTTAGTGGCTTTGTTTCATTAGGGTGCTGGAGACACTGAGCCTGATGAGAATGAGAAGGCTGATCAGAAAGGGAAATCATCACCATTCGAGGAAGATAAAAATAGAGATCTGAAACAAGGAGATGATGATATTTCCAAAACTAATGGGCTAGTTTTGCAGAATGGAATAGATGCAGACTGCAAGGACTTCAAGTAAGTGCCTCATTTTGGTATTTTAAAGTTTTGTGAAGGTTGCTAAACTACTGGATTTATTTTCCGAAATGAAGTATTACCTATGGTCAAGGGGGCAAGCAGTCTGTTCCCAGGCTTTATAGTAATTCCACTCTGGGGAATCCAACTAGACTCTCATGAGATTGGCTTGGGGATTACCCCTCCCATATATAGGAAGCAGACCAAGATAAAGCTGCCATCGTGGACCACCTATATGAGCTGTAGGCTTTATCTGGCACTTTTTGAAGTTTCAAGATTAGCTTCTGCTGACATGGCAAATTAGAGTTAATATCTAGGTAGACAAAGGCAAGTGATAGCAAAAGAAATGGACAAAATTCTGAAAATTTAAACCAAACATTTTTCTTATGCTGACAACTTAGTTCATTTTATATTAAATATACAGTCTCAGTTGGTACTAATTGTAAGAATCTCTCTATGCCAACACTTTTAGATAATTGCCTTTGGGGAAAATTAAATATATAGGCTTTTTTCTCTATTTGGATCATGTCTTGATAATATCGACAGAGAAAGCTCACTTATCGCTTTAAGGGCACCTCAAGTCACATTGCCTTTTTTCATAAAAACAAACTACTGCTGATGCTGGAAATCTGAAATAACCAAAAATGCTGGAAATACTCAGCAGGTCTGACAGCATCTGTGGAGAGAGAAACAGTTAACATTTTGAGCCTGTATGACCCTTAAAGGTTATACAGATCCAAAACTTTAACTCTGTTTCTCTCTCCACAGGTACTGTCAAATCTGCTGAGTTTTCCCAGTGTTTTCTGTCCTTATTAGCCTTTTTCCACCCTCTGTTGCATGACGTAACCTTCTTAAATTGTTCATGGCATTGCATGTTTGGGGCTTAAGTTCCTCTTAAAATATTTTTCATGTTTTATTGCTTTAGTGCACAGATTTCAAGTTTCATCCTTTAGATTGGTCATTGGATTTTTTTTTTCTCATTGCAGAACTGTCCTGATAAGTCTGGGTTTTGAAATTTGCATTGCTATAGATAAATTATCTAACTTTATTTGCTACCTTTCTCCTCTTATAGTTTCCCAGTGAGTTTATGGGAAATTGGAAAAGAAAAGGCTAAAAAAAATGCAGCATTGCAATGTAAGATATCCTGAAGCAAGACTACACTCGAGCAATTAGATTTTCCACTTGAGAGTGTGGACTATGCCTTCTAGAGTAGAAATGTCTGGAAAATAATTACTTTGATAGAAAATGAAAACTTGAGAACCACGTCTTGATGTCTTTAACCAAAGGAAGTATAGGAGGAACCATCAAAATGCATTTTCAAATGATTTAGAGCTGCATTTGCTCGTGGAAAATTTTTTAGTATCCTCCTCCATTTAATTTGATCTAAGGAGGACTACAGAGAAAGACTGATTGCCCATGATTGAAGTGAGGTAATGTCTCTTCAACATTAAGTTCATTGTCTTGACCTGATGGCAAGGCTGGAGAAATATTTTCTATGAATTATTGAATAAACATCAGTTAATATGAGTCTTGAACTCACTGCCAGATCATTCAGTTGCCCATGTCATCCATTTTGTATCAAATGATGGTGAGTGAAAATTTAGTGGGGCACTGGTTTAAGTAAGTAGTTTGATTTCAAAGGTTTGGTATTCAACCCAGATAAAATGAGATTTCACTGCTGAATGACTGCTTAGGATCTAAAACCAGCTGCCTGTGGTGGCACTAATTATCTTAGCTGGAAGGAGTGCAGGAGTTGGTGTAAAAGTACCTGATGGTTATGCAGGTGCTGATTTATAATTATTCTTCCCTGCCACATCTAAATCAGAAATAGATTATGGGTTGTGGTTTAATGATCTGTGCATAGATTCACATTTTAATGTAGGTGGGATAGAAAACACTAGGTCTGCAATCTCCATTGGTTAATAGATATGATTTCAGCAGTGGTTAGTTGAATGCAGCAACAGGCGTGCAGAATTTCCCAACCGACATGAAAAACCATTATGACCTGCAAAGCACTACATCACCCTTTGGCAACTTAATAGTAGGGCTATGGTAATCTCTTGCCATTACTTGTAAGGAGAGAGTAAGCATGCAATTCTCTGTAGTTTGGTGGTGATGATAACTACATTTGGAGCCAAATGAAAGATGCATATTGAATTAATTGAGTCATATTTTGGAACACACCAACAGTCCTACCCAGCTTCCTTCAAGATATTTTCTCATTTGAAGAACATATGTAGCAAATAATGTTAATGGAGTATTTCCATAGGAAGGGAATTCCTAGCTTTGGAAGGAAAATTTGCTTGTTTGGGGGTAACATCAAGACCTGACTCAAAGTGCTCAAGGTGTACAAATCTTTCTTGAGCTTGTGGTTTACTGATGTCAGTATATGATTCCCACGATACATGGAAAGTATCATTCAGGGAATAAAGGCTACTGCACTTTATTAATCTATTTGTTTAATCAGCTCACTTGATACTGTAAAGAAGTAATTTGCAGTAAGCACGTAGTTATGATCCCAATTTGGATTTGACATGGTACATTTAAAATGTATGGAGACCCCCTTTATTAGTGGCCAATGTCCAATAGCATTTGGAATGATGTTTAAAGGTTGGTGAAGTATTGACACCGTGACTGTTAAATAATATTTTAAGGAGCATTTAATCCTTCAAAATGGTTGACTATTATAAAAAATATATGTATATATGCGTGTGTATGTGCACGCATGTGCTGCATTTAACAAAAATCTATAAACCCACATTTGTATTTTTATGCTGCACAGCCGTACTCCTGGAAGCCGTCAAGCCTCTCCCACTGAAGTGGCTGAACGCCTGGGTCCTAACCAGAACACTTCAGAAGGTTTAGGCCAATTGGCCAATGCCACAGCAAGTAAGCCATCTGGAGAAGAGTTTCATAATTCTGACACACAAACTTTAGACACCATTGAGGCCGCAGTTGGCCTAAATCATTTGCAGTTTGACTATTCAAGCAATCAAGTATCAATGGACTCTTCAGCAGCAGCAGCAACTGTAGGTCTTTTTGACTACAGCTCCCAGCATCAGGTTAGTCCTTATCAATGAGCGATTTGGTGTTTGCTTTCCCCTGAGATTAAGCATCATACACAGAGTTGGACACAACTGAAAAGCAAACTGCATCAAATGTTTTAAGATGCATAACCTTTGCAACAGCCTGGTAAAGATTAGTGCTACAACTAAATAAATAGGCTTAGCTCAGACAAAGTATGTTTCTATTTACAGATTTTCATCAGTTTTGAATTTTGGTACCTCTTTCCTCACCCTTTTCCTTTACTAAGAATGATACAAACATTTAACTGGGATATAAAATTAAATCAGTCCAAATGAATGTCAGACTTCAAAGAACCTAATTGGAATCGTAAGCACTACCATCATTTGAAATTCTTTTGGCTGCATGGGTGTACTACTACATTTCTTGGCTAAGCCATAAGGTGAGTATTTTTCTTCCAGTTACGAAATTGACGATCCTAGCTACAGATAAATCTGAAGATGCTGCCTGACAATATTTCCAAGTTGTGGTGTTGGCAGAATGCAATAGTGAGCTTTAAGATAAGAGTTGCACATTAATATTTTCATTGAGCTTTAGTTTTTTATATTTTAATTTGCAGAAAAGAATGTAAATTAAAAGCAAAAACCTGTGGATGCTGGAAATCCAAAACAAAAATAAAAATACCTGGAAAAACTCAGCAGGTCTGGCAGCATCCGCGGAGAGGAACACAGTTAACATTTTGACTCCATATGACTCTTCAACAGAACTAAGTAAAAATGGAAAGGAGGTGAAATATAAGCTGGTTTGGCCGGGGTGGGAGGGAATGGTAGAGCTGGATAGAGGGCCAGTGATAGGTGGAGATAGACAAAAGGACGAAGAGGTGTTGAAGGTGGTGATATTATCTAAGGAATGTGCTAATTAAGGGTAGAAAGCAGGACAAGCAAGGTACAGATAGCCCTAGTGGGGGTGGGGTGAAGGGAAGGGATCGAAATAGACTAAAGGTAGAGATAAAACAATGGATGGAAATACATTTAAAAATAATAGAAATGGGTGGGAAAAGAAAAATCTATATAAATTATTGGAAAAAAGGGGGATCGGAAAGGGGTTGGAGATGGAAGAGAGAGTTCATGATCTAAAATTGTTGAACTCAATATTCAGTCCAGAAGTCCGGCTGTGAAGTGCCTTGTCGGAAGATGAGGTGCTGTTCCTCCAGTTTGTGTTGAGCTTCACTGGAACAATGCAGCAGGCCAAGGACGAACATGTGGGCATGAGAGCAGGGTGGAGTGTTGAAATGGCAAGCGACAGGGAGGTCTGGGTCATGCTTGCTGACAGACCGAAGGTGTTCACCCTGGTCCACTCTTCCATCACCCCCTACACCTCAACCCCCTCCCACGGCACCTTCCCATGCAACCACAAAAGGTGCAACACCTGCCCCTTTTCTCCCCTTCTCCTCACCGTTCAAGGGCCCAAACACTCCTTACAAGTAAAGCAGCATTTCACTCGCACTTCCCTCAATTTAGTCAACTGCATTCGTTGCTCCCAATGCAGTTTCCTCTACATGGAGAGATCAAACGCAGACTGGGTGACCGCTTTGCAGAACACCTTTGGTCTGTCTGCAAGCATGACCCAGACCTCCCTGTCGCTTGCCATTTCAACACTCCACCCTGCTCTCATGCCCACATGTCCATCCTTGGCCTGCTGCATTGTTCCAATGAAGCTCAACGCAAATTGGAGGAACAACACTTCGTCTTCGGACTAGGCACTTTACAGCCTTCCGGACTGAATATTGAGTTCAACAATTTTAGATTATGAACTCTCTCCTCCATCCCCGCTCCCTTTCCGATCCCCCTTTTTCCAATAATTTATATAGATTTTTCTTTTCCCACCTATTTCCATTATTTTAAAATGTATTTCCATCCATTGTTTATCTCTACCTTTTAGCCTATTTCGATCCCTTCCCTTCCCTTCACCCTACCCCACCCCCACTAGGGCTATCTGTACCTTGTTGTCCTGCTTTCTACCTTTAATTAGCACATTCCTTAGATAATATCACCACTTCCAACACTTCTTTGTCCTTTTGTCTGTGACATCTTTTGGCTATCTCCACCTATCACTGGCCCTCTATCCAGGTCCACGCCCCCACCCCCAAACCGGCTTATATTTCACCTCTTTTCTATTTTTACTTAGTTCTTTTGAAGTTATACAGACTCGAAACATTAACTGCGTTCTTCTCCGCAGATTCTGCCAGACCTGCTGAGTTTTTCCATGTAAGTTAAATCTTGCCTTGCAATTTAACTTTGTCTCCAGGCAATTACTTGGTTTATTGCAGTGTGTTTTTTAGTAATAGCTCTAGAGTCCCACCTTTAGAAACTCCTACATCAACCTAAATTCAGAGATGTGGGCAAATAACAGCATTTCTTTACTCTTTTCCTATATTAATCATAAGAACCTGAGAAGGATGGAATTTACAGCAGTGCCATAGTGGTTATAATTTCTCTTCCTTTCCTGCTATTTCTTATGTTCTGTCTGCTAGAAATAGCGCAGATTTTCTTTTTTTTTGGTTTCAATGTTTTTTCCCTTCCTCAGACATTGACTTGACAGAGTTTGGCAGTTTCCTTTTGCAAAATTTTCTTAGCTAGTTGGTAGAGCTATATGCTTTGTGTTTAATACAGTTTGTCGTCAAGCAACTTTTCATATGGTTTGTTCCTTCCTCTACCATACATCAGGTTTTGAATTGTAAAGTTTTGATGCTTCTTCATAGTTTCATCTTTCACAGTTCAGATCTTGCAGTCTAGGTAGACAAATGGAAAGTGATATTTAATATTGGTAAATATAACAAAAGATATGTATCACTAAAGATGTGGCAAGAAGAAAGCTTGGTTCTCTTTGACAAAATTTTAAGTGTGTCGTTTTATGGTAGCATTTCTCAAGGCAAGTAATGTGCAAATAATGTAAGGTGTGTAGGTAGGTTCGAGGAAGTGATCCTGTCACATGTAAAAGCATTGGTGATGTCATAATGATCAGTTTCTGTTTAGATCACCATTCTTAAGAAAAAAGTATAGAAGCTAAGGGATTGAGAAAGTGTATTAAGTGTGACATGGGTGAGAATTGGGGAAATAAAACTCTAAAATAAACTGGAAGGTGTGCTGTGCAAAGCTCTGGTTAGTAGAAAAAATAGGGCTATATTTGAGCTTATAAGTAAAGGAAGTCTCATCCCTGAATGTTCGTGAAGCCAGACCTTCTCCAAGTTATATTGTGTTTTATGCTGTCACCAAGCACAGCTATTCCTAAGTCAACAGAGAATTTTTAATAATGGTTAAGGACTTTGTGTCAGTGTAGGTGAAAACAGCTGTTTTGGATCTTTTATGGAGCATTGAATGGGCTTTCTTCCATTCTGTTCTTAGTTCAGCTGGTCAGCACACGTACTTGGTCCAAAATCACCAGAGTTTGTAAATGTAGGCACACTTTCAAATACAGTGTGAAGTAATTGCTACCATGTTTTTGGAAGGTTGTCAAGACAGACATTGTTTACTAGACTGATATCAATGATGAGGTACTTGGTGGGGAGACTGGAGAAGCCAGTATGTTCTCCCTAGAGCAGGGAAGGTTAAGAGGCGAATTGATGGACTTGTTGGCAGAATCATGAATTGTTTTGATATGAGCAAATAGGAGAAATTATTTCCAGTGGCTGAATGTTCAGTTGGTAACCAGAAGATCCACCTTTAAGGGAATTGGTTAAAGAACCAGATGCAATGTGAGGAAACATTTTTTATGCACTAAGTTAGTGTGACCTGGAATACACTTCCTGAAAGAGCGTAAACAGATTCAATAGTAACTTTCCAAGGGGAATTGGATAAATATTTGATAGGAAAATATTTACAGGATTATGGGGTAAGAGCAAAGAAGTGGGATTCATTGGATAGCTCTTTCAAAGAGCTGTTCACAGGTACAATGAATTAATCCTGTGAAACAATCTTGTGTTGTAATTCACAGGATCATATAAATAAAAGCAGGACAACTTTAATCCTCTTGCCAGTTTTGAATTTGTTTAATTTCATTTTACCATATTATTGTTTAATTATATTGCCTACCTTTTATTATGTCCCTCAGCTTTAACTTGTCATGTTCTAGTTTAATAATTTAAAATGTGGAGTTCATCTTCTATTGAATTGAAGCTTGAGTGGTGAATTTTAATGCTGTATAAGGCTGGAGCTGAATCCAGGGATGGGATTTTCCGCACCTGCCCGCCACTGGGATCTTCCGATTCTGCCGCAATTCAGTGGACTTCTGGCTGGGGCGCCGCCTCACCCGCCCATGATGGGGCTGGAAAATCCCGGCTTAAATTACTTTATAAGCTTTTGTGTTTTTGCCTATTCAACACCAGTCAGTTAAAGACTGAACAGGCAGAAAGGGGATGGGTGACCACCAGACAGAGAAGAGGAAGGCAGAAAGTGCAGGAGTCCCCTGTGGTCGTCCCCCTCTCTAACAGATTTACCATTTTGGATACTGCTGGGGGAGACGACTTCTCGGGGGAAAGCAGCAGGAGCCAAGTCCCTGGCACCATGGGTGACTCTGCTACATAAGAGGGAAGGAAGAAGAATGGCAGGGCCATAGTGATAGGGGTTCAATAGTAAGGGGAACAGACAGGTGTTTCTGCGAAAGACAGAAAAGTAAGAAGCAAAAGTGGAAGGCAGAAAAAACAAGGGTGAAAAACAAATGGGGTCATAGTGCAAAATAAAGCTAAGATGTCTAACAAGGTTAAAAAGACAAGCCTAAAGGCATTGTATCTTAATGTGCAAAGCATTCGCAATAAGGTAGATGAATTAACAGTGCAAACAGATATAAACGGTTATGATATAGTTGCAGTTATGGAGACATGGCTGCAGGGTGACCAAGGATTGGAACTGAACATCCAAGGGTATTCACTATTTAGGAAGGACGGATAAATAGGGAAAGGAGGTGGGTTAGCACTGTTAGTAAAGGAGGAAATTAATGCAGTAGCGAGGAAGGATATTGGCTCAAAATCATGCTGTGGAATCTGTTTGGGCGGAGATAAACACCAAAACGTTGGTGGGGGTTGTCTGTAGGACCCCGAACAGTAACAGATGTAAGGGAAAGCTTTAAACAGGAAATTAGAGATGCATGCAGTAAGGGTACAACTGTAGTCATGGGTAACTTTAATCTACATATAGATTGAACAAACCAAACTAGCAATAGCACTGTGGAGGAGGATTTCCTGGAATGTGTACGTGATGGATTTTTTAGATCAATATGTTGAGGAACCAGCTAGAGAGCAGGCTATCCTAGACTCGGTATTGTGCAATGAAAAAGGATTAATTAACAATCTTGTTATGTGGGAGTCCCTTAGGGCAGAGCGACCATAAAATGATAGAATTGTCCATTAAGATGGAGAATGAAGAAGTTGAATCCAAAACTAGGGTCCTGAATCTAAATAAAGGGAGCTATGAGGGTATGAGGCGTGAGTTTGCAATGATGGATTGGGCAGCCTTACTAAAAGGGTTTACGGTGCATAGGCAATAGTTTATATTTAAGGAATGTATGCATGAATTACAACAATTATTCATCCCTGTCTGGCACAAAAATAAAACCAGAAAGGTGGCTCAACCATGGCATACAAAATAAATTAGGGATAGTATTAGATCCAAAGAGGAGACATATAAAATTGCCAGAAAAAGAAGCAAGCCTGAAGATTGGGAGCAGTTTAGAATTCAGCAAAAGTGGACAAAAAGATTGATCAAGAAGGGGAAAATGGAGTATGAGAGTAAACTTGCAAGGAACAATTGCAAAAGCTTCTATAAATATGTTAAGAGAAAAAGATTAGCAAAGACAATTACAGTCAGAAAGGGAGGAAATTATAATGGGAACAAAGAAATGGCAGAAGAATTGAACACATATTTTGGCTCTGCCTTCACAAAAGAGGGCACAAATAATTTCCCAGAAATGTTAGGGAACCAAGGGTCTAGTGAGAGGGAGGAATTGAAGTAAATCAGTTTTGGAAAAAAATGGTGTTAGAGAAATTAATGGGGTTAAAGGCTAAAAAATCCCCAGGGCCTGATGATCCACATCCCAGAAGGCTAAAGGAAGAGGCCCTGGAAATATTGGATGCATTGGTGGTCATCTTCCAAAATTCAATAGACCCTGGAGCAGTTCCTACAGATTGGAGGTAGCAAATGTAAACCCACTATTTAAAAAAGGAGGGAGAGAAAAAGTAGAAAATTACAGACCAGTTAACCTAACATCAGGAGTGGGGAAAGTGCTAGAGCCTATTATAAGAGAGGTGGTAATAGAATACTTGGAAAGCATTAACGAGATTAGACAAAGTCACCATGGGTTTATGAAAGGAAAACCATGCTTAACTAATCTACTGCAGTTTTTTGAGGATGTAATTAGTAGAATAGATAAGGGAGAACCAGTGGATGTGGTGTATTTGGATTTCAAGAAGGCTTTTGATAAGGTCCCACCTAAGAGGCTAGTGGGCAAAATTAAAGCACTGGTATTGGGGGTAATATACTGGCATGGATTGAGAATTGGTTGACAGACTGGAAAGTGTGGGGGAATAAATGGGTCTTTTTCCGGATGGCAGGTGGTGACTAGTGGTGTATATCGCAGGGATCAATGTTTGGGTCCCAACTATTCACGATATATACATATATAAATGACTTGGATGAGGAAACCAAATGCAATATTTCCAAGTTTACTGATGACACAAAACTGGGCGAAGTTGTGAGGAGAATACAAGGAGGCTTCAGGGTGACTTAGACAAGTTGTGTGTGTGGGCAAACACATGGCAGATGCAGTATAATGTGGATAAATATGAAGTTATATGCTTTGGTGTGAGAAACAGAAAGGCAGAGTATTATTTAAATGGTGATATATTGGGAAATGTGGATGTACGGAGGGATCTGGGTGTCCTTGTACACCAGTCAGTGAAAGTAAACAGCAGGTGCAGCAAGCCTTTAGGAAGGCAAATGGTATGTTGGCCTTCATTGCAAGAGGATTTGAGTTCAGAAGTAGGGGTGTCTTATGTTTACCATAGAGGGAGAGCAGCGAAGGTTCACTAGGCTGTCGTATGAGGAGAGGTTGGTTCGACTGGGCCTATATTCACTGGAGTCTAGAAGAATGAGAGGGGATCTGATTGAAATGTATAAAATTCTAACCAGGGGCCACAGTGTCAGGATATGGGGCAGGCCATTTAGGACTTAGATGAGGAAAAATTTTTTCACTTAGGGTGATCAACCTGTGGAATTCTCTACCACAGAAGGCTGTAGAACCAGGTCACTGAGTATATTCAAAAAATAAATTGATAATTTTTTGAACATTAGGGACATCAAGGGATATGGAGAGAAAGTGGGAATATGGCGTTGAGATGGAGGATCAGCCATGATCATATTGAATGGCAGAGCAAGCTCGAAGGGCTGAATGGCCTACTCCTAGTTTCTATGTTATTAGGCTTTTTGGCTCATGTTTTAGAAATCTGATGTCCAGCTTCATTAATAGTTTTATTTCAGACTGCAGTTGTTTGCTTTTGTATTAATTGATCCCTTGCCTATGATTAGCTGTTTCTCATCGAATTATCTATTTATGTGAGAATTAAATTTAGTTTGCAGTAGTAGGGTTGTCAGTGACTTGCCAACTTGTGTGTTGCTGTTGAAATTATTTTGCAGCATTATTGGACATTTCACAACACTTCTCTTTGACCAATACACATTTGCTTCCCAAGGATGTGCTTTTTTCTCTCTGGTTTCTTCCTCTCTGTGTGCGTCTTTATTCATGCTCAGCCCTCACCATTATGTTGTTTCTTCCTGGTGGTATTCTTTTTGGGTTTCGTCTTGTAGAGCTTCGCAATTTAAACAGTATGTCCAACAATTGTAGCCTGAAATCGGTGACTCTGACAAGCAGAAGACATGTGGCATTACTTGTATTAACTAGTTACCAGTGTTACTTCTGTATACGTGGAGGATACAAGGGAGTGGGAAGCTGCTTTTCAAGCACCAAGTTTTATGTTTTAAATAGATTGCATGCAGGGATAACTCTGGTTTACAAAAAGAAACTATTCCAGGTGGGTTAGCATAATTCATAGCACCATTGATAAAACACAGCCACAGCAGGCTCATCAACATTTGTAAAGTTAAAAGATTGGTTTACATTTCAGATATAACCCTTTGTCAGAATACAATGGGTTACACACAAAACACTGGCCTGTCTTTACTCTTTATAGATGCCCTTTGGCCTTTTTATCCAACATGTTTTTCTTTCAGATTTTCTGCATTTTCAATTTTTAAATTTTATTTTCATGTTTTGTTTGCAGTTGTCTGACATGTCCATAATACAACCTTGACCTCTGGCATAAAATTCCTATAATGACAATGACAAAAGTCACAATTTGAAAGTTTTGTAAATTATATATGCTGGATTATATTGCTTGATTAAATTTACTTCAGAGTAACTTTCAATGACTGTATTTATTAAAACATGAAATTGTCAGGCAGTCATCCTTTTTGGTGTTATTATTGGCTACTTGGGGTGGATGGTGCACATTACGAAATGTAGCAGTTTTCTTACTAAAAATTTTATGTAGGGTTGAAAAATATGAGGTTACAGCTGTAATATTGGGTGAATCATGGGTTAACCCTGGCAACCTTAACTCTAAACCAGTACGAACTTATTATCTAAAAAAAATTAGAGAGCTTTAAATTGAGTTTGAAGGAATCTTTAGAAGAAAAGAATAACTGGGCATTGAAAACTGTAAGTGGGAAAAGAAGGATCTTCTGGAACTGATAGTATTTTGTACTGTTTCATTTTTAATGTGTTAAATTCAGTTTGGCACTAAATTTAAAACTACGGAGAATGTGGGTGAAAATAGTAACTGACTTAAATTTTCTAGCCATGCCTCACAATAAAGCTGTTTGAGAGTCATCCACTCTTTCTTGCTTTCAGATGGATGACTACAGCCCTACTGGAGTTGAGCTTTAAGCAGGCTACAACCTCCCTTCTTCCCCACCCCTCCATCCCTACCTACCAAACACTAGCATGCTAACCATGCTGCACCTTGGCTGAGCTATTCCTATATTGCTACTTGTGGCTAGCTTACCCTTTTCTTGTTAGTTATATTGGATGCTGTTTTGTTAGATACTTGCACTTTGGTGAGTCTTTTGAATTGGTGGTTGGAACTTTCCTTCACCCTATCCCTCCACTGTGGTTCAATTACATGCAATTCTTGAAGAACCAATAAGAGAAAATGTAGGAGTATTTTGCTGTGGATCTCTACATTCAGTTTGTAATTGTGCATTGCAGCTCTTCCAACGGCAAAATGCACTGACAGTACAACAGCTGACTGCAGCCCAACAGCAGCAGTATGCACTGGCGGCAGCCCAGCAGCCACATATAGGTAAGGAGCAAGAATAAGCTATTTAGTCAGGTAAAGCAAAATGAAAGGTGAATACTTTCCCTTAGCGAAGCCAAGTCTGAAAAAAGAAATTTATTTTGATTATATGTCTAGCTAATTCTGACAGTTTACACACTTGGGTATATGCCTGTTAGTCTGTGTTTAATGTTCTGAAAAAATCAATTTGCTCAAGTGCAGTAGAATGTCTTTCATTCTGCTTTGTTTAGAAGCTTATTATTTTCATTGACATGTTTTTGGAAGATTAAAAGTAGTGTTTATTGACTGACCAAATGATCTGTTAGGAAAAGCTAGAAAAAGCAGTAGCCAGGATTGGTATTAATCTGCTTGTGTATATGCACTGTAAAACTGCAGTTAAATAATGCATCACCCTTTTAGTACACTTAACAGGCCAAAAATTTCATAATAGTAATTGCTACCTTTGACTTACACACTTAATAGTTATATACATAAGCCAAGCATAATATAGTTTCAGTAGTTTGGCCAAGTCATCATGATTTAAATTTAAGTATTGCAATGTTTGTAGAAAGTAAACAAAATGGTTATTTTGCTCACAGCTTACACTAACAATTTTGTTATTGGAAGTACAATTTCAAAATTTGCGGATGACTCCAAATCAGGAGATATAGTTAATACAGAGGAAGAATGTGGCAACAAACAAGACATGAATAAACTTGCAGAATGGGCATGTAATTGGCAACAGAGATAAAAACAAAAAAACTGCGGATGCTGGAAATCCAAAACAAAAACTGTTTTTGTTATGTAATTGGCAAGCTCATTTCAATGTAGTTAAGAGTGAGGTGGTGCATTTGGGGAGGAAGAATGAGACTATGTACTGCTTGGATAATAAGAGTCTGAGGTGGAAGAGCAAAGGGATGTAGGGTATGGATACACAAAGTGCTAAAAATATGGACACAGATTGATAAGGTCACTTTAAAAAAAAAAGTACTGATAATCATTTCTAAGTAAATAGAATTAAAAGGCAGAAGTTATAGTTAACTTGTACAAAACCTTGGTTAGACAGCGCATGGAATACTGTGCACGTGATATGGGGCACGGATGAAGGTGCAGAAAAGATTCACCAGGAGGGGCCCAGAACTAAGAGGTTACGACCAGCAGGAAAGATTAAACAGGATCAAGCTCTCTTCTTCTAGAAAAGAGGCCAAGAGGTTGCCTGATAGAGAAGATGATAATCTTGGTCATGCCAGAAACCTGGCTGATGGGTAAAGACCCCTTTCTGGCTGTACCCACCACCACCTGCCTTCCCAAACTGGTGCAATTAGGGTTTGATTTTTATCACCACATTACCCTTTGGTCTTCCCCGCTACTCTTCTGGCACCTTCTTCTTTGAACATCTCTCGTTCCACCCCTCTCTCCTTTCATTTAAAATACTTATTCTCTACCGCCCAGCAAGTACCACGATAACCAAGATAGCTTCACTGCTTCCAGCCCTCAGCCTCTGGGCAGAGCAATTTCTCACTAATTTCAACTTCCATCTCAACTCATTGTGCTCTCTCCTCTATGCTCATTGCTGTTCTAGTCTCTCCCTTCATGTAAAACTATATTTACAGCCACCCATTTGCCATATCAAGTGGCCTTGTTACTTCCATTATATCTGTCATAGATAAGGTCGTCTCTAATCACTTCCTTGTATCATTCTCCATCTACATACCTCTTCCCCTCAACCCTACTTCCACTGTGCTATCCCTTGGAAAATACTTCACCCTAACTCATTCTCAACTGCATTTTCAATTAATAACTATTTATTTTGTTTACTACTTCTGCAGCTACCAATCTGTTCACCCTTATCATTACCCTCACATTCACCTTTGCACTTATCCTCATCATAACCAATACTATCTTTCCTACTCTGGTTGTTCACCCGATACTGCCCTCTTCTCTGCTTAAGTCCAAGGGACTTGGTCTTGAACATTAATGGTCATTTAGCCGTTCATCACCTGATCTGGCTGGATCACAAAGCTCTATCTGGTCCTACTCTCCCCTGCCAAAACTGCTCACTATTCCAAGATTATTCTGGAATGCAAAGATACTCCCAGGCTTCCCTCCTCCCATGGAATACCCCTTCTTAAACTCCTCTGCCCCGTAGCCACCACCCTCATATCCAGCATCTAAGCATCTCATTTTGTCATCAATATTGAAAGCATCCGTTCAGCAGCCTCTCCACTTCTATCCCTTACCCTCATCCACTCGGCCAACATTCCTCTGGTCCCCTGCCTTATCCCTGAACTTGCATCTTTCTAGTTTCTCTCGTGCCCTCTTAAGCTCATCTTGTCCATGGGATCCACCTCCAGTTCCCTTGACTTATTCCCGCTTGAGGTGAGTAACAAAATTGCATTCAAGTGGAAGCTAGGTAGGCACATGAGAAAGGAATAGAAAGATATGCTGATAGGATTATATGAAGAGCAGAAGGAGGCTCATGTGGAGCATAAATGTTGGCATTGGCCATTTAGGCTCAATGGCCTCTTGCTGTGATATAGACTTGTCACGACATTCTTGAAGATCAGAGAAAAAAATAAACAATTTGTGAATTATGAAGTCTAGTATAGCTGACTGTCTTGGTGTAAAATCTCCAATGCTGTTTGTTTGCTTGCTTTGAAATAAAATCTATTAGTCGTCGCAGCAAGACAGTTGTTATTATGTCAGCATTATTAACCCCACATGGCTCGAATAATCATTTGACAATCAAAGAGCTGTGTAATAGCCTACCTTATTTGTTCAACCTCCCCGCAAAAAGAATGATATTTTTTGCGACAGGGCTGAGATAGTTAGATGGGGGTGAGGTGGAATGGCTATTGGCCGTTGTTCTTTCAAGATAGTTTTGCCTGAAGGTTTACATGGTCCATTGTGGAGGCCCTGCTGTAGACTAATCCTCCCTTGTACTCTTCCCCATCTCCATAATCTCATTAGCAACATTTCTGTTCCATCCCACACAAAAAGTTGTAATTGGGTTTTTTTTGTAGTAACCATTTTTGTCTTCTCAGACAGCCCACAGACTCAAACAAAATGCTATTGAATTTTATTTGAACTGCTTTGCATTTAATCATTTTTGCCTGTAAAGTTCTTTATATTTTCACCAACCCAATATTGAGCCACCTGATGCCAACCCTAATTAGTTCAGTAAACACCCAGCTTCTTAAATAAGTGTCAATTGTGCTTTCATGCTGCCGACTCCCATGCGAACTAACTTTGCTGTCTTCTATCTTGCGTGGCCACTCAAAATGCAGACGAGTTTGGTGAGAGCACCTGATCTTTTGGAAGGAGATCCCAGCCTCCAGAATATGGAGTCTCAAATTGTCAAAGATATTGTGAGCTCTGGTTCTATATTAAGATAGTCAATCACTTTCAGTCAAAGCACAGAGGAAACTGATCTGCTATTATAGGCAAGACCACTCTCTCAAAAAAAAAATGCCCCAGTGGAGCCACACTCTCGTGTTCTTGTTGGCCATATAACCTATTAAACAGCAGAATCTTGAGACCAGATAATCTGCTTTGGGCTCATTCATTAGTCATCCCTGACTTCAGCTGTGGTCTGAATCTGCCGGTAGCTGAAGCTATCTCCTGACTTATGACCATGGTTTTCTCATGGGCATTTGGATGGCTTTGTTTCCATCAACATAGATCCAAATCTCTTGTCCCTGTGCACCACAGCCAACATCTTGTTTCAGGTGGAGTTTGAACTTTTAAAGGACAATATCAGTCGGAGATAATCCAACCTTGTATTATTTGTTCGTAAAATTTTGAGTGGTCATTAGTTTTACATGTTGTAGGTTACATGGATTTCCATATGGCAGAACCATACATGTTGCCTCAAAATGAAGACGCACCTGGAATATCTGTGGTAACTTGTTGTAGCTGCTAAATTGTTAGGTAGTTCTTTAATCTTGGCCCCAGCTTATTATACAAGTATCATCCTGAAATTGATTATGGAAACAGTATAGGTGAGGTAGGAAATGTGATTTCATTTCACAGCAATTAAAATTGTAAATTAAAGATCATGTTATCGTAATTTCTCACTGTCCTACCAACAGATATTATTATCAGTGCACTTTTTAATTACTTTAATTTCAGCATAGTACCTGCAGTGTAGGAATATTACATATCATTTCTACATGTTTATAAACAGCTAATGGCAGAAAGTTAATTGCATTATTGAAACTAGAACAGTTATGTTTTTTCACTCATCATTCATTTAATTGTATGAAAAGAGTTGCTTTGAGCATTTCTTCTCCCTCTCCACTCCACTCTGCCACCTGTTGATTTCCAAATTATTTTCTGTTAATTGAGTTTCCTATTTTTCTTAGCTGTACAGAAATGTAATTATCACTGTGAACTGGTTGTCCTGAGATGTGTGAATGTTTCTTCAGTAGACCTTTCCCCTCCATTTCCTTTCTTCCTTGCTAATACCTGCTATGCTTGCTGTCTGTCTTGTTGACCATACTAAAATTTGGTACCTGGCCAATAGAACATAGTGCTGTGCCATTTTTAACCAGACACAACATGTTACATAAATTAGCAAAATGAAAAACATTGAATATAATGCTTTGCAAAACTGCTTAGCTTTTTTGGAGGGAGGTGGTAAGATGAAGGGAAAAATGAGGAAGTATTGCTCATGAATGCAATTTGTGGATAATTTCAGCAGAATGAATCATTAACGCTTTTTGTCTTGAACAGCAGGTGTGTTTTCTGCAGGCCTTGCTCCAGCTGCCTTTATGCCAAACCCATACATTATCAGTACAGCTCCACCAGGCACAGATCCATATACTGCAGCAGGACTGGCTGCAGCAGCTACTTTAGCAGGTGATCAACCAGATGCCATAACAGTATTAAAAGACTAAAAAACTGTATAGGCCTATTGGATAAGGGCAGCACTTGGTTTGATATTAAAGCACAGAGCTCAAGGTATCGAATTCAATTCGTTATCTCTGTTCAGTTAACTGTTCTGAGGCGTGATGGTTGTAAAAGAGCTAGAATTGACCTCAGTGGCCTGGGCTAAGGTGAAGAAAAATGATTAAGGTTATTTGTCATTTCCACTCATTGTTCAGCGAAGAAGGGAGCAAGTGGAGAGAAGCTGAAGCCTGCCTAGCACAGGGAGGGAGTGGATAGGTAATGTCCTACTTTGGAAGCAGCAATGAAGTGTTGGTGTGGTAGGCAGTAGCATCCCCCACACGCTCTTAAGAATATAGGTAGGGCTGCAAAACTAGTAATATTAGTATTGATGGCACCTCCAGATCCTCTTCTCTGTTATAAAGTAATTATTAAACAAAAAAGAAATACTGCTCCAATTTATATAATACTATTTGGGCTTCACTTAATGTTCATATAGGACTAGGAGTGCTCTTTTTCATGCCTCCAGACCCATACCCACTTAGCTTCTAGATGAGGTTGGTTGTTCACATTTAGGATCTCGAGTTGGCTCCCTTTTGTATGCTTACGGCAAATCAGTATTTTCTCCATGAGCTGGCAACATGTTCCAGAGATTGACAGACCTGCAGCCTTTTCCACAAGGAAAGTACTATCTAACATCTAAGCTAATTTCCTGCTTAAAGAGCTTTCACTCTTGCCCCTGTTCACCAATCTTTCTAGTTTGAATAGCCTACCCACGTGGACTCAGTTTAATTTTTATGTATAAAGGCCTCAATTAAATCTCCTTGAAGCCTCTTTTTCTCCAGATTGGTTAAAAAAATTCCAGTGCTTTCCACCAACTGAGTGACTTTGTGTTAGGCATTAATCTGATTATCCTCTTAACCTTTTCCAAGACCTCTATAACACTCACCACTTGATGGGACCAAAACTTAACGTAGTATTCTAGATAAGGTCTGACCAAGGCTTTGCCCAGAAACAGAATAATACTTACTTTGAATTTAACTGTCCTGTCAATAAATTATAACATTCTATTTGCCTTTCTAATAGCCTCACTGCATTGGTCATGGTTGTTCAGTGACTCATACTATAAGATCCAGGTCCTTCTCCCATTCTGCAGCCTTCATCAAGCAAACTTATATAGTTTGTAAATGCTTGGCATTGCCCCCACCCAAAAAAAAAAGAGCTTGCATTTATTCAGCATTTTTCACAAACACAGGGTGCCTCAAAGCATTTCAGAGTGCATTATATATTTTTGAAGTGTGGTTACTGTTGTAATGTAGCAAAACCTGACAACTAATTTGTGCACATCAAGGTGTCTCACACAATGGGATAAGTGACCAGTTAAGCTGTTGGTGTTGGTAATGGGATGCATATTGGTCAGGATAGTGGAAGTACTTACCCATTCTTTTTTGAATGGTGCCATGTGATCTTTTACATCCCCTTGAGAGAGTAGGCTGGATCTTGAGAAGACACCTTCAGCACTGCAACACTCCCTCAGTATTACACTGGAGTGTCAGCATGATTATGTGCTCAAGTCTCTGGATTAGAACTTTGATCCATAACCTGACTTTAAGATGAGACATAGGTATAAGATACATCCATCTGTATTAAAATACATCTACCAGATCGAGACCTATTGCCCTATCTTATCTCGCCTACCTGCAATCTATTTTTCTCTATTAAGGCCCATAGACTCATAGCTTTTGAAACCTTGTTTTGTTGCTTTTCAGTGTAGGAAAGGAAATTGCACTCAACAATTCAAAAGATAACATTACTGACCAATTTGTGACTGTGAGTTAAGTAATAAAGGGAAATATAAGGAAAAGCAATGCACTTGGGTGAATAGTGGCAGCAGCAAGGTGGTGCTTATGTGGTAGCAACCGGCAGTTCAGATAAACAGCTGAGACAAATGTTGAAAGGAGGAGACTGGTTGCCGTAAGAACATACTGTGAGTTTGGGAGATTGATGGTGCAGCAGGCTACTTGGAGAACCAGTGGCTTGGAGGGAGGGGGAAGGGAGGCTGTTGAAGTGAATGGTGTAGAGTGGTTGCCATACCAGGAACAGGAAATTCTCTTCCAGACCCTGGTTTGGTGAGTACAGGGGATAAATAACGTAAATAAAAGCAAAAAAAAAAGCAAAAAACTGTAGATGCTGGAAATCGAAAACAAAAACAAAAATACCTGGAAAAACTCAGCAGGTCTGGCAGCATCTGTGAAAGGGAGCACAGTTAATGTTTCGAGTCTGCACGACTCTTCAACAGAATTAAGGAAAAGTAGAAAAGGGGTGAAATATAAGCTGGTTTAAGGGGGGGTTTGGGACAAGAGAACTGGATAGAGGGCCAGTGATAGGTGGAGACAACCAAAAGATGTCACAGACAAAAGGACAAAGAGGTGTTGAAGGTGGTGATATTATCTAAAGGAATGTGCTAATTAAGGGCAGAAAGCAGGACAAGCAAGGTACAGATAGCCCTAGTGGGGGTGGGTTGGGGTGAAGGAATCAAAAAAAGGCTAAAAGGTAGAGATAAAACAATGGATGGAAATACATTTAAAAATAATGGAAATAGGTGGGAAAAGAAAAATCTATATAAATTATTGGAAAAAAAACAAAAAGGAGGGGGAAAAATCAGACAGGGGGTCGGGATGGAGGAGAGAGTTCATGATCTAAAATTGTTGAACTCAATTTTCAGTCCGAAAGGCTGTAAAATGCCTAGTCAGAAGATGAGGTGCTGTTCCTCCAGTTTGCGTTGAGCTTCACTGGAACAATGCAGCAAAAGGACGGACATGTGGGCATGAGAGCAGGGTGGAGTGTTGAAATGGCAAGCGACAGGGAGGTCTGGGTAATGCTTGCGGACAGAACGAAAGTGTTCTGCGAAGCGGTCACCCAGTCTGCATTTGGTCTCCAATGTAGAGGAAACCGCATTGGGAGCAACGAGTGCAGTAGACTAAGTTAAGGGAAGTACAGGTGAAATTCTGCTCCACTTGAAATGAGTGTTTGGGCCCTTGGACGGTGAGGAGAGGGGAAGTAAAGGGGCAGGTGTTGCATCTTCTGTGGTTGCATGGAAAGGTGCCGTGGGAGGGGGTTGAGGTGTAGGGGGTGATGGAGTAGTGCACCAGAGTGTCACGGAAGGAACGATCCCTACGGAATGCCGCTGGGAGGGTGAAGGGAAGATGTGTTGGTGGTGGCATCATGCTGGAGTTGGCGGAAATGGCGGAGGATGATCCTTTGAATGCGGAGGCTGGTGGGGTGATAAGTGAGGACAAGGGGGACCCTATCATGTTTCTGGGAGGGAGAAGAAGGTGTAAGGGCGGATGCGTGGGAGATGGGCCGGACACGGTTGAGGGCCCTGTCAACGACCGTGGGTGGAAAACCTCGGTTAAGGAAGAAGGAGGCCACGTCAGAGGAACTGTTTTTGAAAGTGGCATCTTCAGAACAGATGCGACAGAGGCGAAGGAACTGAGAGAATGGGATGGAGTCCTTACAGGAAGCGGGGTGTGAGGAGCTGTAGTCGAGGTAGCTGTGGGAGTTGGTAGGCTTGTAATTTATATTGGTGGACAGTCTACCACTAGAAATTGAGACAGAGAGGTCAAGGAAAGGAAGGGAATTGTCAGAGATAGACCATGTGAAAATGATGGAGGGGTGGAAATTGGAAGTAAAATTAATAAAAATTTTCCAGGTCCAAATGTCCCCTGTATTTCAAAATCGTATGAGGACAGCCCTGGGATATGTGAAATGGTAAATGGAGCTGCGTGACTAACGCCACATTGGTATTTAGTGGTCAGAGATAACAACTACATTATAAATGTTGACATATGATTTTTACAGCTAAATTTTAAATGTTGACAAGAAAGACCAAAAATTATGATGGCTGGACATGATTGCTATATGCAAGACTTTTAATAATATAGCTATGTACTTAAATACTTGAGTTGCAAATATTGCTGTGCTGTCAGTGCATTGAAATCAGTGGTAACAGTAATACCTGCTGTTCTTGTTCCCTCCAGAGATGGCATTGTAATTTCTTCACTTGCCACATCATAACACAACTAAGGGACACCCAATTCCTCATATAACTGAATAAGGCCGCAAATGATTTGTGTGTGTATGATGGGCATATACAGATATGTATGAGATAAATTTTGAACCAGGTTGTCAACGTTTAATATAGGAAAACCGATATTAACGTTTTGTATTTAGAAAACCTTATGTCAACATTTGGTTTTCATGCTGTAATTGCAGGCTTTTGGCCACTGTGGGGCTGTTGCAGTCTCCCTGTCCTGTGTTTCACATCCTCATTGAACAATGTAAAAAAAACCTCCCTAGCTGTGTTCTGTGCCCCATATAACTTGGGAATAGAGACTGGAAATCAATTATAAGCAATTAAAGTATATAATTAACCTACTTAATACCACCTTTAATTTATTTGAATATGTGCCAGGGCCCCTTCTCCTTCTAGGTCAGCATATAACATGTTAAATTTGTATTTTCCCAGCTCGTCCTCTCGTACTCTTGGTTGTCCTTATGGTTCAGCCTCTTTTTCATTTTTGTTGAAGTGATCTCAAAAGTGCTTCACACAATTATTTTTTGAACCTTAATGACTTATGTAGGCATTCATGGTAACAGGTGCTTGAATCACATTGGAGCTAGATTCATTCCTGTTATGCAAATTCAGGCAGAGCTTGTTGGATAGTGATCAGGAGTGGGAACTCCAAATAATTTCTCTCCTTTCCTCAGAGGCACTGGAGTTTTGCTCTACCTGAGGTTTGCTCAGAGGTCAGATCTGTATGGTATGGTGACTTAGTGGACAAGCTCATCAAATTTAGTTAGGAGTCCTCCATTGGAATTTATAAACAATATAGTACTAGTCAAGCTGCTAGGCTTGATAGGGAACAGTGACCATTGTTGATTCACTGCTGTGTGTTTTTGTGCTAGGCCCTACAGTTGTCCCACCTCAGTATTATGGCGTTCCATGGAGTGTATATCCAGCCAATCTGTTCCAACAGCAAACAGCTGCACCAGCTGCAAACAATACTGCCAACCAGCAGACTGCAACACAGGCACAGCAAGGGCAACAACAAGTATGTGATTCTAATTGATATTTATTGGCTAGTTCATCCTTCTGTTAACATAATGGCTTTAAAAAGACATGTATAAACATTTTATTGAATTCTTTGTACATCTTTTGTGGTCAGATTTATTAAGATTTTGGGTGACTTGCTCATTGCTGGTTTTGGTTGTTGGTTATGCTTATAGCGGAGTAGCACCTTGCCTTTAGAACAAGTCCTGCTCCAATATTTGTATATGCTCAAGATGTGAAACAGTTTATCTGTAAGTTTGATTAGCTGATGTGAATGTGGTAAAACTTCTATTTATTACCTACTCTTAGGTGCTGCGTGGTGGAAATCAACGTCCACTCACTCCAAGTCAGAGTCAGCAAAGTCAACAAGCTGACTCACTGGCAGCAGCTGCTGCTGCCAATCCAGCTCTAGCCTTTAGCCAAGGTCTCGCTACAGGAATGCCAGGTATATAAGTTGATTTTGTTTACTATTTGACAGCCCAGTCATTTGATACATTACATTACTTTTCTCCCTCCCCTCCAAGATACAGTAGCCATGTAATTTCCTGGACCCTGAGAGATCAACACTAATTCACCCAAGTAGTCTTTCCTCATATTAGTGTTGGTAAGCTAATTGGTTGTGGAGGGCATTGCAACCATCCTCCCATGAAATTCGCATCCTCCACTTTTTTAGCAGTTGGCAGTAGGAATTTGGCTCCAAATGCACTAACTAGCTCAGAGTTCTTGCAGCCTCATTGTGGCCCTGATGGAGATCGGCTAGTCTATCAAGGGAATTGGACTTTTCTGGTCTATCTGGCTCAGAATTGCGGTAGGTTTGCTATCATGACATGAGAATATTGGAAAGCAAACCCAGAAAAGATTTTCAATCCATCAAGCTTGTTCTTTCAGTGAATGAGTAATCCAGCCTTGTCATGGACTTTTGTCTAGTCTGCAGATGCAAAGTTCACCAAAGCTTCTCCCTGGCCCTCTTCCTAAAAATAATTAAAATAAAACTTCAGAATACCGATCTAACATATTATCATACATTGAATATCCTGGACCAATTTTTAATATTGATAAGTCACAATGACAGGAGCGTATAGTCAGAATAACACCAAAGATAAAGGAGTAAAAGAGAAGATGCAATTCTGAAAATGTTAATTAACTGATAAGAAACTTGAGTTAAAACATTTATGTTGTAGAAGGAGGGAAAGACTCGGAGGGGTAAGGAGGCCCATTTTTTAGGACCTGGGAAAAATTAGAATGGGAGATACTGTGATAAGCCATGAGTTCCACAGCTGACGTGGAGAGGAATAAAAGTTTTTAGGGTGACTTATTTGTAGTTTAGAAGGAAAATCAGAGCAAAGTTCAGAAGTGTAATGCTTCTACAAATTATATTTTTATGTTCCCAATAGCACAAAAATTATCACTTTTTTTTCCCCTTGAGGTCCATTCATTTGATACTTGTGCTATTTACTTCTACATGAATATTACCCGTTCCTCAGTAGTTTCAAAGCTTTTATTAAACAAATTCAGCTCTGGGAATCTCTTACAGATTCAAAGCCCTTTACTTTATAAAGTTTTGTGTTGACTGACCTCTGTGCTCATTTCATTGAATAGAACCATAGAGTGTTTACAGCACAGAAGGAGGCCATTCAACTCGTCTAGTCCATTCTTAATCCCTGCAAGAGCAATTTGGTTAGTTCCACTCCCCCACCCTTAGCCCTGCAGATTTTTCTCATCAGACGCTTATTCATCTCCATTTTGAAAGCCACAATTGAATCTGCCATAACCTTCTCAGGCAGTGCATTCTAAATTCTAAGCACTCGCTGTTTTAAAAAACAGGGTTCCTTATGCCACCTCTTTTTTTTTTTTGCCAATCACAAATCTGTGTCCTCTGGTTCTTGACCGTTCTGCCAATGGGGACAGTTTCTCTCTGTCTACTCTGTCTAGACTCCTCATGATTTTGAACACCACCTATTAAATCTCAGCTTCCCTAACCCATCCATGTGACTGAATTCTCTCATCCCTGGAACCATTTTTATAAATCTTTACCGCACCATCTCTAAAGCTTTCACGTCTTTCCTAAAGTGTGGTGTCCAGAATTGTACTCCATAACAGCACTCCAGTTGAGGTGTTTTGTGCTCAGAAAGCAGCCAAGATAATGTTCATGCTGCAAGGACAACATATTTCACTAGATAAGTTGGTTTGCTTGCAATTCTGATGTCAATGATAGCATAAATGCAAAGTAACTTGCTATTGGAGACAGCCATGTACTTACCCACCAGAAAACTGGATAGGGCTATGGGGAAAGGGCTAGGGAGTGGGACTAGCTGGCTGCTCTTGCCGAGAGCTGGTATGGCCATGATGAGCCAAATTACTTCCTTCTGTGCTATAACAATTTGTTGTTCTCATTGGAAAATCTCATTGAAGCTCTGGGGGATCACTGATGCTTGCTGCTTTGCAAGTTTCAAAAATCAGATGAGGATTGAGAAATTATCAGTAAATTGGCATCATTTAGTTTGTTTTTAATTTAGAAAAAGGCTGCTGGCTATATAAAGCTGGTCAGCTTAAAGATATTATTGAAGGTGACTGTATGGGAAGTTAATTTAATTCTTGCAGCAGTGTAGTCATGAACCCTGTAGGTGGACCCTAATTATTAACACTTTTGTATGTCATGTCTTTCATGAGAGCATACACAAATTGAAGTTAGGCAACAAAGCACTAGCTGTTTAAACCAAACCTAAATTATACTGTTGTGAAGTTTTGAACCTAATTTTAAGAGGAAATTGGACAGGCATTTGCTGGGAAACTCAGTTAACAACAAAAGATAAAGAGTTGTAGGTTTTCTGTTTTTGGACAATGGCATTTGTCCTTTCGGCAGAAATAACTTTTCACCTCTGTCACTGAAGGTGGGTAGAGGTCATGTTTTCACCTGTCTGTTAGTCTGTTTATCTGTAAACAATATATCTCAAAAACTAATGGACAGGTTTCAATGAAACTTGTATACAGGGTATGGATTAAGGAAGAACCAATTAGGTTTTGGTGAAAATGTGGATCTGGATCCTGGGATTTTTTTTTTTAAAAGATCCATTCACGTTAGGGCGAGCTGGCTTATTTTTAGAATGTTGTGGGTTCTTCTATTTAGAATGTTGTGGATTCGCTCAGCTGCTGTACTGGAATTTGTGGCAGCTGTCCAAAATGTGAGCTGAGTTTTCAGAGCAGGTTGTTGGATGTGGATTAGTCTGCAGCTGCCTCGAGTGAGGTGGAGATTTTTAATAAAAAGACAGCTTTTTTCAGCTTTGTAGTTACAGAGCATCAACCAGATAGGGAAGAGCCTCAAGGAAGAGCTACGTAATTGTAACAATGTAGAGGTATGTGCTCTACTGAGCACCCTCTTGAGCTATGCTCATTTTAGGGAAAGAGATGGTATATTTCTGCATAACAGGCAGATTTAACTTCCATTTACTTCTTGTGTTTAGGTTATCAAGTCTTAGCCCCGGCTGCCTACTATGACCAAACTGGTGCCTTAGTGGTGGGCCCTGGAGCAAGGACTGGATTAGGGACACCAGTTAGACTGGTAGCGTCAACTCCTGTTATCATCAGCTCTGCAGCTGCACAAGCTGGTAAGTCCTGATATGAACATTTGGTCCTAAGAATTCAATGTTTTGAAATAAAGCCTTCACATCCAACAGAATAATGCTGACACTCCACTGGAAGAAAATCACCTCTGAACACAATTCAGTAAAATCCCTCAACTCTATTCTGTATAAGATCTTGTTGTCCGCGCTCTGTGTTAATAGCGAGCATTTCCAGTAATGTCTCATAACAATGCATTGTTTGAGCTAATTTTGGTATTGGTTGCTGTAACTAGAAAGCATACTCTATCATTGCTAACAAATCCGTTTTACATTTGTGTTCATGCAGCAGGCTGGCACCACTTTTCATTGACCATTCAAATTCAACCAACCCAGGACATTTAAGTCGCCAAATGCTAGATCATACCTTAATTGGCATCCATAGCAGTTGCTCAGCAATTTTTCTAAATCTTGGTAGGCTTTTGTATTGAGATTCAGCTGAAAGTGACTTAGCCCATTGACAGCACTTCATGTCTTGTAAAGGAAGCTGTGGTGCCACTCAAGCCGCTTTTAGCAATATGCTCAGCCATTAATAGTGTGTCCTTAATCATACTTGTTGAAATGGCAGCCTTATATAGAACTTCAACCTATATCATACGATAACCTACAGCAACTCCAGTGTTGCCTGATAAAGAAGACTTGCATTTAAATAGTGACGCCCCAAAGTTCTTTACAACCAATGTGGTACTTTGAACTGTAGTCACTGTCATAGAAACTAGGAGCAGGAGTAGGCCATTCATTATGATCATGGCTGATCATCTAACTCAATAGCCTGCTCCTGCTTTCTCCCCATATCCTTTGATCCTTCGCCCCAAGAGCTATATCTAACTCCTTGAAAGCATACAATGTTTTGGCCTCAACTACTTTCTGTGGTAACGAATTCCACAGGCTCACCACTCTCTGGGTGAAGAAATTTCTCCTCATCTCAGTCCTAAATGGTCTACCCCATATCCTCAGACTGTGACCCCTGGTTCTGGACTCCCCCATCACCGGGAACATCCTACCTGCATCTATCCTGTCTAGTCCTGTTAGACTTTTATAGGTTTCTATGTGATCTCCCCTCATTCTTCTGAATTCCAGCGAATATAATCCTAACCGACTCGATCTCTCCTCATATGTCAGTTCTGCCATCCCAGGAATCAGTCGGGCAAACCTTCGCTGCACTCCCTCTATAGCAAGTACATCCTTCCTCAGATAAGGAGACCAAAACTGCACACAATATTGCAGGTGTGGTCTCACCAAGACCTTGTACAATTGCAGCAAGACATCCCTGTTCCTGTACTCAATCCTCTGGCTATCAAAGCCAACATACCATATGCCTTCTTTACCACCTGCTGCAACTGCATGCTTACCTTCAGCGACTGGTGTACAAGGACACCCAGGTCTCATTGCACATTCCCCTCTCAATTTATAGCCATTCAGATAATCTGCCTTCCTGTTTTTGCTACCAAAGTGGATGATCTCACATTTATCCACAGTATATTGCATCTGCCATGCATTTGCCCACTCACTCAGCTTGTCCAAATCACACTGAAGCATCTCTGCATCCTCCTCACAGCTCACCCTCCCACCCAACTTTGTGTCATCTGCAAATTTGGAGATATTACATTTTGTTCCCTCATCTAAATCATTAATATGTATTGTGAATAACTGAGGTACCAGCATCAATCCCTGGAGTACCCCACTAGTCACTGCCTGCCATTCAGAAAAGGACCCATTTATTCCTGTCGTAATACAAGAAGCGTGGCAACCAAGATATGCACAGCAAGCTACTGCAAATGCCAATGTGATAATGACTAGCTAATCTCTTTTTGTAATGTTGATTGATAGATAATTATTGGCTAAGGTACTGGGGAAACTTCCCTTGCTCCTCTTTGAAATAGTGCCATAGGACGTTTACGTCCACCTGAGAGAGCGCTTCTGACAATGCAGCACTGGAGTGTCAGCCTAGAATTTGGGCTGATGACCTGGACCTGAATCCACAGCCTTCTGACTTGAGCAAGAGTGCTAACAATTGAGCTGCAGCTGATATTATTAGTCAGTTAACATTTGCCTCAGACCAGTAATATTTCAAAGAACTATCTTCTCTGAGGAAAGATGCATTTGGAAGCGATTTCCATCACAATTGATATGCAGTCATACTGAAAACTCCACGGGCATCCTCTTGTGTCCAATTATAGACATGTCCCAATACTAGTTAAGGTGCCATAATTAACTTAGTTGTTATCTGGTAGAATAATTTCAGGTTTTCATTACTTCTCTTTTATGTGTATGCCGCAATAATTACCCGAGAGAGCTTGTTTCAAGCTATCATTGTGACTGCAAGACTTTTCACTATGCAGGATCTTTCAGTAAGCAGCAGATATTCCATTTATCAAACTAGTCTTATTGTTGCTGGGGTTGGGCAAAGATGAACCGAAGTTATATTTTCTTGTGCAGTCCAAAATATGGGAAGTGATTCTTTTGCCGAAGATTATTTTGGTTTTACTTGTCTCATGTGATGGAAGACCTCATTCCAGACTATTAAGCAGTGAGGGAATGTTGAGGGCTCATGTTGACTGATAAAAAGCGATATCTGAAAATGTGGGAGTTGAACTTGCAAAGAAAATGGAAGAGCAACTCTGTGGTAGATGATGTAACGTTTTCATTTAGTGCAACAATGGAAACATATAATAGCAGAAACTTCAAGAGCTCTGGTTTCTTATTGTTTGGACAATATCCAATTTTTGTCAGAATGCAAATTGCAGACTCAGCAAATCCAACCTAGTCTTCCTGATACACTGCACGAATCAAAGTAGCACACGTTTGAAGTAACCTGATTTAATAAGTATTTATGCTAATGTTAATTCATCTCTCATTTACTATGAGAGCTGAGATTGCAGGCCGGCTACACCGTCACTGGTGTGTGCTGCTTTAACTATTTACATCGATTATATATTCACGTTACTTGAAATTTAAAATACTGATTGAATGTTCTCCTACAAATTGAAGTATCAGTGATGGTCTGTGGCAGTGGTTTTCAGAGGACATACAAAATATACTATTTTATTGGTGTTAAATTATTGAATGCTGTGTAGAAATAGCATCTTAAGTGCAGTTTTGTATGTTGATGGTTAACCATGCTTTCCTCCTTTAGTATGGCGATACGAAGTTGCTAACCATCTTTGAGAAGTTCAGTTAATTTCAAAATATATGGATTCCTCGGCAGCAAGAATCAAGTCCCCTTATTTACTTAAAGATCATTGAATATTTGCTAATTTTAAAATTATTTAGCTCTAATGTGTTAAGGAGAATTTTAAACAAATGCCCTTTGTTTCTTCCTCATTGCCCACATACTGGCAGGAATAAGCCCAGGCTTACAATCAGGACTAATCCTTTGACAGCAGAGTGTTGGCCATGTTTGTTACTCTTATTATGTTTCAGCCATGTACAATTTAAATATGTTTTGTACATATTTGCCATGTTGCTAGCTGCAAGTTCCACATCCTACAACTGTATGCCAATTTTATTTTTTCATTAGTGCTTCTAGTTTTTCCAAACATAAAGGCTCTTTCAGTTTTGAACCCTGCTCTTTTGTTAACATAGATGGCCATTCTAATATAATGTGACTTCCTAACATGATTCTTAAAATTCTTCAAGAATAAGTGCAGTTCTTGAGGTAGACCTTTTGATGACCTACCTGTTAAATGAGTTTAGCACTGAGTGATTGTTAGATGTTAACAAATAGAGGACTTGAATGTAGCTGAAAAGAGAGACATGTTTGCCGAAGCTTTTCGTCTTGCACTCATCAGGACAAACGCAAGTCAGTTCTTGCAAAACCCAAAACAAAACAGCTACTGTTAGATGCGATTCTCTGATTGGGCAGCACTCGCTGAACAAGAGCGCTAAGCTACACTGACACCCAATCATAAGAGTAATCAGTCGAACTCGTAACATGGCTCATTTATGCTCACTAGAAGCGACATACTTTCATATGCAGGGACCTGTCCTTCGCAAATAAAAGGAATATGTTCATGCCTTGCAACTTTTTTTTGAATTACCCAGAAGCATGGGGAGCCCATAGTTACTTTCTCCATAGCAATGCCTCAGCCAATCAGAATAGACTTGCCAACCACTCATATCCTTTTTCTCCTGTGGTACAAATTGTTGTGATTGTTTGAAATTTGGCATTCTTGTGTTTGTCCTGATGAATGCAAGACAAAAAACTTCAGCAACATGTCTCTCAGCAAAATTGAAATTTAAGCAATGTGCCCTCTGAAATACAGATAAGTAATTCCATTTCAGGTAATATCTCTTTGCCTTTGGAGCTTTCCTTTAATATTAAGCTTGACTTGAAACTCAATTCCTTCCAATCGCCAAATTTTACTTTAGATTACGACACTACATAGCTAAAAACTTGCAGTTGACCAGAATAAAATCTCCTGATCTAGTAGTGTGTCAAAGGTCACCTAGCCTAGATAATAAACTGGTTATTATGGTCATCTTGGTTAATATCTTTATGGCCATAGCTTGGAGCAAACCTGCAGACATTATCCTTGGAATTGGTGATGAGTGGCATTTTTTGTAGGTATGTGTTCAAGGCAGGAACTTCGATCTCACTAAAAGACTTCTTGAAAGTGTTCCTTGGACTCAGATTTCATGCGTAAAATTAGCATGTACTATAGCATGGAATGCAAAATAACAGTCTGCTGCATCTAGAAATCAAGTATAAATTTTCCTACAGTTTAAAAATTGTTGCGATAAACCACACAGCTTTTTTCCACCTGTCCTTGTTTTTAAACGAGATAGGAGCAGGAGTAGACCATACAGCCCATCAAACCTGCTTCACCATTCAATATAATCACGGGCTTCAGTTCCACTTTCCCACCCACTGCCCATATCTCTTGTTATGTCAGTCTTAAATGTATTAAACAATGAAGCATCCACAACCCTTTGGGATAGAGCATTCCGAAGGCTCACAACTCTGAGTGAAATAATTTCTCTTCCTCTGAGTCATAGATGATCAGCCCCCTATCCTGAGACTGTGCTCCCATGTTTTAGATTCTGTGACCAGTGGAAATAATCTCTCAACATCTATCAATTCCATTCAGAATCTTGTATGTTTCAATGAGATCATCTCATTCTTCTAAACTCCAGAGAATATAGGCCCAATTTACTCAGCCTTTCATCTTGGGACATCCCCCTCATTCCAGGGGCCAATTTAGGAACTGCCTCCAGTGCAGGTGTATCCCTCCTTCAATATGAAGAACTAAACCATGCACAGTATTCCAGATGTGGTCTTACCAAAGCCCTGTACAATTATAGCAAGACTTCCTTATTCTTGTACTCCAGTCTTCTTGCAACAAATGCCAGCATGCCATTTGTCTTGTTAATTGCTTGCTGCACCTGGATGTTAACTTTATATCTTCCTTTTACAAGCACACCCAAGAATCTCCGAACATCAAAATTTACAAGTTTCACCTTTTTTTAAGTGTTCTGCTTTTCTATTCTTATGACTAAAATGAATACCTTGAGGCTTTCCCACATTTTATTCCATCTGCCATCTTGTTGCCCACTCGCTTAACTTGGCAATATCTCTTGGTAGCCTCTTTGTGTCCTCCCCACAGCTTACCTTCCCATCCAGTCTTGTATCATCAGCAAACTTAGATGCATTACTCTGTCTCTTTAGTTAAGTCGTTAATATAGATTATAAATATTTGAGACCGCTGCACTGATCCTTGCAGCACTCCACCAGTCACAGCCAGTGAACTTGAAAGTGCTCCGTTTATGCTCACTCTTTGCCTCCTGTTAGTAAACCAATCCTCTATCCATGCCAACATATTATCCCCAACTCCGTGATCCCTTATCTTGCCTATTAATCATTTGTGTGGCACCTTATTGAATATCTTTTGGAAATCCAGATAGACTACGTCTACTGGCTTCTCCTTATCTACCCTACTAGTTGCATTTTCAAAAAACTTTGTCAAACAGGATTTCTGATCTGATGGGAGCATTCCTGAATCTAATGAACCTTGGAAAAACATAGCTGGCCCATCCACTATCTCTGCAGCTAGGGTGTAGGCCATCAGGTCCTGGAGATTTGACAGATTTTAGTCCCTTAAAATTTTCCAATGCTACTTCTCTGCTGATATTAATTACCTTAATTTCCTCACTCGTAGCTTCTCGGTTACTTTTTTTTGTGGTATGCAATATGTGTCTTCTGTGAAGATGAACAAAATATTTACTCATGATAATTTTTCCTGTCTCTGCTTCTGAGGGGCCAATGTTTACTTCAGCTACTGTTTTCCTTTTTATGTACTTAAAACAGCTCTTACAATCTGTTTTTATATTTCTGGCTAGTTTACTCTCTCTCTTTCTATCAACTTTTTGGTGGCTGTTTGCTGGTTCCTAAAACACTCCCAATCCTCATTCTTGCTACTGTTCTTTGCAACATTAGAAGCCTCTTTGTTTAATTCAATTCAATCCTTAACTTCCTGAGTGAGCCATGGCTGGATCTCCCTTGCTGAAATTTCGGTTTTCACTGGAAAGTATTTTTGTTTAACATTTTGAATTGTTTCTTTAAATGTTCCCCACTGTTTATTTACCACCATACCTTTTAGCTGATTTAGGCGGAGGCGGTGGTGTAGTGGTATTGTTACTGGACGAGTAATCCAGAGACTCAGGGTAATGCTCCAGGAACAGAGCATGGTGGAATTTGAATTCCATCAATAAAAATCTGGAATTAAAAGTCTAATGATGACCATGAAACCCATTGTCGCTTGGCGTAAAAACCCATCTGGTTCACTAATGTTCTTTAGGGAATGAAATCTGCTGTCCTTACCTGGTCAGGGCTAAATGTAACTCCAGATCCACAGCAATGCGGTTGACTCTAAAATGCCCTCTGAAATGGCTTAGCAAGTCACTCAGTAACATAAAACCGCTAAAAAGTCTATAAGAAATGAAACCGGATGGCCCATTCGGTATTGACCTAGGCACTGGAAATGAAAACTCATTCCTGTCAACCCTGTAGAGTCCTCACTGACATCTGTGGGCTTATGCCAAAACTGGGAGAGCCGTCTCACAGACTAGTCAAGCAACAGTCTGACATAGTCATACTCACGGAATCATACTTTACAGATAATATCCTGATCATCATCGGCAGGGCAGACCCAACAGGGTTGGCGGCACAGTGGTATACAGTCGGGAGGGAGTTGCCCTGGGAATCCTTAACATTGAGTCCAGACCCCATGAAATCTCATGGCATCAGGTCAAATATGAGCAAGGAAACTTGCTGATTACTATGTATTCCCCCCGCAACTTCAGCTGATGAATCCGTACTGCTCCATGTTAAGCACCACTTGGGAGGAAGCACTGAGGGTGGCAAGGGTATGGAATGAATGTACTGTGGGTGGGGGCCCTCAGTGTCCATCACCAAGAGCGGCTTGTTGGTACCACTACAGACTGGGCTTGCCGAGTCCTATAGGACATAACTAGGAGACTGGGTCTGCAGCAGATGGTGAGGGAACCAACAAGAAGAAAAAACATACTTGACCTCGTCCTCACCAACCTGCCTGTTGCAGATGCAACTGTCCATGACAGAATCGGTAGGAGTGACCACCGCGTAGTTCTTGTGGAGACAAAGCCCTGTCTTCACATTGAGGATGCCCTTCATCATGTTGTGTGGCACTACCACCGTGCTAAATGGGATGGATTTCGAACAGATCTAGCAACTTAAGATTGGGCAGCCAGGAGTCGCTATGGGCCAGCAGCAGCAGCAGAATTGTACTCGAATACAATCTGTAACCTCATGGCCCCCTTTACTATTACCATCAAGCCAGGGGATCACCCTGGTTCAATGAAGAGTGCAGGAGGGCATGCCAGGAGCAGCACCAGGGAAACCTTAAAAATAGATATCAACCTGGTGAAGCTACCACACAGGACTGCTTGCGTGCCAAACAGCATAAGCAGGAAGCGATCCCACAATGAACATATCAGATCTAAACTTTACAATTGTACCACATCACTTGTGAATGGTGATGGATAATTTAACAACTCACTGGAGGAGGTAGTTCCACAAATATCCCAATCCTCAAAAGATGAGGCTGAAGCGATTGCAGCCAGAAGTGCCGAGTAAATGATCCATCTCGGCTTCCTCTGGAGGTCCTCAGCATCACAGATGCCAGTCTTCAGCCAATTCGAATCACTCCACATGATATCAAGAAACAGTTGAAGGCACTGGATACTGCAAAGACTATGGGCCCTGACAGTATTCCAGTAAAAGTGCTGAAGACTTATGCTCCAGAACTTGCCACGCCCCAGCCAAGCTGTTCCAGTACAGCTCCAACACTGGCATCTACCCAGCATTGTGAAAAATTGCCCAGGTATATCCGGTGCACAAAATGCAGGACAAATACAACCTGACTAGTGACCGCCCCATCGGCCTACTCTCGATTATCATTGAAGTGATGGAAGAGGTCATCACCAGTGCTATCAAGTGGCACTTGCTTAGCCAAAACCTGCTCCCTGATGCTCAGTTTGGGTTCGTCCAGGGTCACTCAGCTTCTGACCTCATTATAACCTTGGTTCAAACATGGACAAAAGAGCTGAACTCCAGAGGTGAGGAGAGTGACTGCCCTTGACATGAAGGCAACATTTGACCGAGTGTGGCATCAAGGAGCCCGAGCAAAACTGGAATTACTGGGATTCGGGAAAACTCTCCACTGGTTGGAATCATACCTAGCACAAAGTAAAGATGATTGTGTTGGAGGCCAATCACCTCAGTTCCAGGACATTACTGAAGGAGTTCCTCACGGTAGTGTCCAAGGCCCAACCATCTTCAGCTGCTTTATCAGTGACCTTTCTTCCATCATAAGGTCAGAAGCGTGGGTGTTCGCTGATGATTACAGTGTTCAGCACCATTCACGACTCCTCAGATACTGAAGCAGTCCATGTCCAAATTCAGCAAGACCTCGACAATATCTATGCTTTGACTGACAAGAGGCAAGTAACATTCACGCCACACAAGTGCCAGGCAATAACCATCTCCAACAAGAGAGAATCTAACCATCACCTCTTTACATTCGATGACATTACCATTGCTGAATCCCCCATTATCAACAGCCTCGGGGGGGTTACCATTGACCAGAAGCTGAAGTGGACTAGCCATATAAATGTGACTAAAAGAGCAGGTCAGAGGCTAGTAATCCTGCAGCAAGTAACTCACCACCTGACTCCCCAAAGCCTGTCCACCATCTACAAGACACAAGTCAGAATTGTGTTGGAATACTCTCCACTTGCCTAGATAAATGCAGCTGCACCAAAACTCAAACTTGACACCATCCATAGCAAAGCTCCTGCATGATTGGCACTCTATCCACAAACATTCACTCTCTCCACCACTGTGAATAGTGGCAGCAGTTTGTACCATCTACAAGATGCACTGTAGGAATTCACCAAAGCTCCTTAGAAAGCACCTTCCAACCCCACGACCGCTACCATGTAGAAGGACAAGGGCAGCAGACACATGGGAACACCACCACCTGGAACTTCCCCTCCAAGCCACTCACCATCCTGACTTGGAACTATACTGACATTCCTTCAGTGTCACTGGATCAAAATCCTGGAATGCCCTCCTTAACAACACTGTGGGTTTACTCACACCGCATGGACTACAGCGGTTCAAGAAGATAGCTTACCATCACCTTCTCAAAGGCAATTATGGATGGGTAATGAATGGTGGCCTAGCCAGTGACACTGCCATCCCCTGAATGAATAAAATAAAGTATCCAATTAACCTTAGGCAGTTCCCTCACATCTGTGTAATTGGCTTTATTTAAGGTTAAGTTTCTTTTAAGTGATTGGAGTATGCCACTTAATATTAAAATGGAATTCAGTGGTATTATGATCATTATTTCCCAGTGTATGTTCTACTATGACTTGTATTGAGACATACTCAATATAAGATAACTTTATCTCTAGTCAGTTCCACAACGTATTGCTCCAGGAAAGTCCTCCAAAAACAATCTACAGACGTGGGCATTTTTCCATAGGGACATTTTGCTCGATGCTAGTAAAATGTTATTTTTCCATGGAGTATTTGATCACCTTGAAGGATATTCTTGCCTTAGAGGGAAGGAATATCCACTAGACTGATTCCTCGGCTGAGGGGAATGCCCTGTGAGGGAAATGGAATAGACTAATCCTCTATTACTGAAAGTTTAGAAGACTGAAGATGATCTCGTTGAAATATATAAAATTCTGGATAGGGTGAATGCTGGTACATGATGGTTCGTTCCCCTGGCCAGAAAGTCTAGAATTTGGGGTCACAGTCTCAGAATGAAGGATTGCCAATTTAAAACTGAGATGAGGACCGTGAATCTTTAGAATTCTCTAACTCAGGAAAGTCATGGATGCTCCATTGGTGAGTATATTCAAGATAGAATTCAGTAGGTTTTTGGAATAATACAGGATATTGGAGCTGATGAAGCAGTTCAGGACATCTGCTCGGGGCTGGAGAGGAACTTGCAGTGGAAGGGGGAGGACCCAATCGTTGTGGTCCATGTTGGTACCAACGACACAGGCAGGACAAAGAAGCAGGTTCTGCATAGTCAGTATGAGGAATTTGACACCAAATTAAGAATCAGAACTCATGTTATAATCTCTGGATTATTATCTGAGCCACGTGCAAATTGGCATAGGACAAATCAGATTAGGGAGATGAAAATGTGGCTCAAATCCTGGTTTGGGAGAAGTGGGTTCTGGTTTGTAGGGCACTGGCACCAATACTGGGGAAAGTGGGATGTGTACTTTTGGGATGGTCTTCACCTGAACCATGCTGGGACCGGTTTCTTGCGAGCCGCCTATCTGGGGAAGTAGAGAGTGTTTAAAACTAAATAGTGGGGGGAAGGGTACAATTTTGGGAAAATGTGATAAATCAGAGTAGAGACAAGCCAAAAGAGAAAGAAAAGTATAACAGGAAATGAAAAACAGACCATGACAGGAAGCGATAGAGGGTACAAATCAGTAAATCAACAGATGAGACTAGAGGTTATAAAAAGAATAAAATGATAAAACTAAAGGCTCTGTGTCTGAATGCATGAAGCATTCTAAACAAAATAGATGAACTGAGAGTGCACATAGCAATAAATAAGTACGATTTGATAGTCGCTACAGAGACATGGCTGCAGGAGGACATGAATTGGGACCTGAATATTAAAGGGTATAGGACATTTAGGAAGGCAGGAAGCGAGGAAAAGGTGGAGGGGTGGCTCTGTTAGTTAATGATGGTTTTAGCACAATAGAGAGGGATGATCCAAGTTCAGGAAACCAGGATGTGGAAACAGTTTGGGTAGAGATGAGAAATGGTAAAGGCAAGAAATCACTTGTGAGAACCATGTACAGGACCCCTAATAGTAACCACATGGTAGGGTGGAGTACAAATGAAATAATGGGAGCTTGTTAGCAAGGGACAGTGATAATCATTGGAGATTTTAATCTACATATAGACTGGAAAAGGTAACCTAGATGAGTTCATAGAATGTTTCAGGGATAAGTTTCTTAGAACAGCATATTCTGGAGCCAACCAGAGAGCAGGCTATACTAAACCTGGTATTGTGCAACAAAATGGGGTTAATTAATCTCATAGTGAAGGCGTCTATAGCGAACAGTGACCATAATAGGATTGAATTTTACATTCCGTTTGAGAGAGAGAGGTGTGGGCCCAAGACCATGTTTTTAAACTTAAATAAGGGCAATTATGAGGGCATGAAAGCAGAGCTGGCTAAAGTGAATTGTCAAATTAGGCTAAGGGATAGGTCAACAGAGGTGCAGTGGCAAACATTTAAGGGGTTATTTCAGAATACACAGCATTGATATATTCCAACGAGTAAGAAAAAACCCAAGGGACAGACACGCACCATCTATGGTTAACAAGAAAAGTTATAGATAGTATCAAACTTAAAGAAAAAATATATAATTGTGCAAAGATAGGTGGAAGGCCAGAAGATTGGACAGAATATAAGGAACAGCAAAAGATGACTAAAAGATTAATAAGGGAAAAATTAGGGTACAAGAGAAAGCCAGCCAGAAATATAAAAACAGTAACTTGGAGTTGCAGGCCGACAAGTCCCCTGGTCCTGACAGACTTCATCCTAGGGTCATGAAAGAAGTGGCTAGTGAGATAGTTGATGATTTGATTTTAATTTTTCTGAAACTCCCTAGATTCGGGAAGGTCCCATTAGATTTGAAGATAGCAAATGTAACTCCATTATTCAAAAAGGGAAGAAGACAGAAAGCAGAAACTACAGGCCCGTTAGCTTGACGTCTGCCATAGGGAAAACGTTAGAAGCTATTATTAAAGAAGCTATAGCAGGGCATTTGGATATGTCCAACGTAATCAGGCAGAGTCAACATGGTTTTGTGAAAGGGTAATCATGTTTAACCAACTTATTGGAGTTCTTTTGAGAAAGTAACATATGCTGTGGATAAAGAGGAACCGATAAGATGTACTGTACTTAGATTTCCAGAAGGCATTTGATAAAGTGCCACATCAAAAGCCATTGTGGAAAATAACGGCTCATTGTATAGGGGGTATCATATTAGCATGGGTAGAAGATTGGCTGGCTAACAGGATGCAGAGAATGGGTATAAATGGGTCTTTTTCAGGTTGGCAAGATGTAATGAGTGGTGTGCCACAGGGATCAGTGCTGGAACCTCAACTGGTCACAATTTGTACAAATGACTTGCATGAAGGGATGGATAGGATGGTTGCCAAATTTGTTGATGACATAGGTAGGAAAGTAAGTTGTGAAGAGGACATAAGGAGGCTACAAAAAGTATCGGTTAAGTGAGTGGGCAAAGATCTAGCAAACCAAGAATAATGTGGGAAAATGTGAAATTGTCCATTTTGGCAGGAAGAATAAAAGAGAAGCATATCTAAATAGAGATTTCAGAGCTTGGATGCAGAGGGATCTGGGTGTCTTAGTGGATGAGTTACAAAAGGCGAGCATGGAGGTACAGCAAGTAATTAGGAAAGTTAATAGAATGTTATCATTTAGAACCATAGAAAAGTTACAGCACAGAAGGAGGCCATTCGGCCCATTTGTCCACGCCAGCCGGAGGACACCCAGGTGCCTTTTCTAATCCCACCTTCCTGCACCTGGCCCATAGCCCTGCAGTTTACAGCACTTTAGGTGCAGATTCAGGTACTTTTTAAAAGAGTTTCTGTCTCTACCACCAACTTGGGCAGCGAATTCCAGACACCCACTGCCCTCTGCATAAAAAAGTTCTTCCTCATGTCCCCCCTACACCTTCTGCCACTTATCTTGAATCTATGTCCCCTGGTTCTTGAATTCTCCATCAAGGGAAATAATTTTATCCTGTCCACTCTATCTATTCCCCTCATAATTTTGTACACCTCAATCAAGTCACCTCTCAGCCTTCTTTGTTCTAAGGAAAATAACCCCAACCTATCCAGTCTCTCCTCGTAGCTACACTTTTCTAACGCTGGCAACATTCTTGTAAACCTCCTCTGCACTCTCTCCAGAGCTATTACGTCCTTCCTGTAATGTGGTGACCAGAACTGCACACAATACTCCAGTTGTGGCCTCACCAGTGTTTTATACAATTCCAACATTATATCCTTACTTTTATATTCTATACCTCTGCCAATGAAGGAGAGCATTCCAAAAGCCGCCTTTACAACCTTGTCTACTTGAACTGCTGCCTTCAGGGACCTATGTACTTGTACGCCAAGATCGCGCACTTCATCTACCCCTCTTAGTATATTCCCATTTATTTTGTAATCCCTGTAACTGTTTGAAGTCCCTAAATGTATAACCTCACACTTGTCTATGTTAAAATCCATCTGCCACTTTACCGCCCACTCCACCAACCCATCTATATCGTTTTGGAGATTATGGCTATCCTCTACACTATCCACTACTTGGCCAATCTTTGTGTCATCTGCAAATTTCCCAATTGTGCCCCCCACGTTCACGTCCAAATTGTTAATATAAAACACAAACAGCAAGGGTCCCAACACCAAGCCCTGTGTAACACCACTTGAGACAACTTTCCATTCGCAAGGGCATCCATCACCATTACCCTTTGTTTATTGCAAGGGAAATTGACTACAAAAGTAGGGAGGTTATGGTTCAGTTATATGGAGCACTGGTGAGACCATATTTAGAGGACTGTGTACAGTATTGGTTACCTTATTTAAGGAAGGATGTAAATGCTTTGGAAGCAGCTTAGAGAAGGTTTACCAGACTAATACCTGGAATGGGCAGGTTGTCTTATGAGGAAAGGTTGGACAGGCTAAGCTTGTATCTACTGGAGTTTAGAAGAATAAGAGGCGACTTGATTGAAACATTTAAGATCTGGAGAAGCCTTGACAGGGTGGATGTGGAGAGGATGTTTCCTCTTGTGGGCGAATCTAGAACTAGAGGTCACTGTTTAAAAATAAGGGGTTGCCCATTTAAAACGGAGATGAGGTGAAATTTTTTCTTAGGGTCGTGAGTCTTTGGAACTCTGTTCCTGAAAAGGTGGTGGAAGCAGAGTCTGAGTATTATTAAGGCAGAGGTGGATAAGTTCTTGGTAAGCAAGGGGGTGATAGGTTATCAGGGGTATTCGCGTTGCAGGTTTGAGTTACTATCAGATCAGCCATGATCTTATTGAATGGCAGAGCAGGCTCAAGGGGCCGAATGACCTATTCCTACTCCTTGTTTGTATGAACGTATGTAATGATGGAACAGGTTTGAAGGGCCAGATGGCTTACTTTCTGCTTCTATTCCTTATGTTCACCTGCAACAGTGCATATCCTTATAAATATATTGTTACAAATTATAGGTCTCCCATAGACACTAGTTATGTTTCTGGGAACTCTTCTCAGTGCTCCCTCTAAGGCCACTATATCGTTCGTGAGGTGTGCTGTGCAGTACTCCAGATGTGCTTTAAAGCCAAAGCATGACTTCTATTCCCATGTATTGCTGGCCTCCAGATATAGAGGCCAGCATCCAATCACGTTTTTGATTATTTTCTGTATTGCGTTGGTAGTACTTGGTATTTAAAGGCATGGATCAAGCTTCTTTAATGAGCACAATTTCAGTATCCCTTCGTAATTCAAAGCCCTGATCCCAATACCTGTTGTTTTCACTCCTCTTTGAAACCTTCCCAATAACCCTCTGCAGAGGGTATACAAAACTGTGCAGTATTTTGCAAATATTACCTCAGCAGTGAGCTGCAATAAGTTTAGGATGTTTTGCCATGAGTTGTAATAAGACTTTCTTGAAATAATCCCAGTACTTGTTTAGTCTTGTTGATAACATCCAATTTTAAATGTTTTTTTGAGTGATCAGCAATCACACCTTTTAGTTTTTCTTTGTTAAAGGAAATAATTTCATTATATCAATTTGTTTCATATTTCCTTTTTTGTGGAGGATGCTGAAATGAGGAAGAAAATAACTTTATCTTATAGGATGCTCCTCATTTTCAACTGGAAGCATCCTCCACATGCAACAACACCCAGTCAGCCTTTTTGGGGCATATTTTGCATAATTGTTTCAATCATGTTCCAACTTTTAGCTTTTCTTGGGTAACAAATTAGAAACACCGTGGGTCATTAGGGTGAAGTCCCTTTAAGACTTTTAACATGGTATGATCCACGTGGACCTTCACCCTTTTGATTTTTCCCATTGGTAACCTAGGCTTACTCCTATTGATATGTGAAGGATGCTTCCCTTTGAAGAATGAGGAAGATCCTATGAGGTGGGTAATTTAACTTCTTATTCCTGTACAGTCACTTAGTTACTGAGTTTAATGTGATGGTCTTTGACAGCACCACAAAAAATAAAAATGCTGAAACCTTGCTTACTACTTGGGGGAAACATTGCCAAAGTATTTTTCTAGATTCATTTAGATTCAGGTTTCTGATTTAACTGGAATGGAGGTTCTATAAAGGTTGAGTAACATTACAGAATTCCTAATATAGTTTCCCTGCAAAAGTTTGGTAAGTTTTCTGAGTTTGCTTGTTAAGTAATTTTTGGTACTGTAATGGAACCATTTCAGTGACATGTGATGTTGCAATTTATTTCCAGTTAGAACAGATTGTTTGTCTTAGCACTAATTATTTTGTGCAATTCTGTTAAACAGCTGCAGCAGCTTCGGCTGGTGGGACAGCAAGCAATTTAGCAGCAGCAGCAAATGGCCTTTTCCGTCCAATTGGAACTCAACAACAACAACAACAGCAGCAGCAGCAACAGCAAAACAACAATTTGCAATCAAACTCATTTTATGGCAGTAGCTCCCTGTCAAATAGTTCTCAGAGCAGCTCTTTGTTCTCTCATGGACCAGGTCAACTGGGCAACACATCGCTTAGCTTTGGAAGCACTAACTCTCTGGGTGCTGCTATTGGCTCAGCACTTGGAGGGTTTGGATCAGCAGGTAAACAATTCCTGAATAACCTCTGTGTGTCTGCACTTAACAACTCAAAATAGTCAACCACTCTCTTTTGGAGTAGTTTTTGTCAGCCAGTCACAATGTGGTAACATCAAACTTCTATCTAGTACCACCTGAGCAGTAGGCAGGAATAAAATTGGCCCCTGTTAATTGGAAATAGTGAATAGTTTTAACCATAATTTTGGCTGAAAAAATTATTTGTAATGTTAAACAATATAAAAATCAACAGTTAAATGTATTGTCAGTTTTGCATACAACCTTCTGGCATGCCTACAGGACAAAATGTACACATCTGTGAAAACATGTTTTGAATGTTCCATTCCTACTCAAGTGTATGTGCAGATGTTGGCATGATTTGCCTTTGATCCAGTGACTGTATAGCTTTTGGTTTTTCCAAGGCTTATTTATTTGGCCCTTTACTTGCCAAATTCAAGATTTGCATTGAATGTCAGTATTCTTCATTACAACATAAAAATGTATGGTGTACAAAGTTGATAAGAGTCCAGTGCAGTAATCTTGTTTGGTGCAAGGTTATCCTGAAGCAAGAAAGTTAAACAGTTTGTTGGTCACAGTCACCTGAGTGCTACGTTCTTAAATGTTTCCAGATTGTGGGTATTAATGTTTTTGCAATCAGGGAAGACCAACAAATCTTTCCTTTTTTCATTAATCCCAACCCTATCAACCTGTTTTCTCACCATATCTTTCAACCACCTCTTTTCAGAAACATCTCTGCTTCTTGAACCTATTTAAACTATTCATTTCAGTGAACTCACTGACAACCTATTGCACAAATCTAAATGTTTTGCAGAAGACAAGTTTCGTCTGACTTCCCTTCTTATTTCTAAATATCTTTTTAGCTTTTCATCTGTTTTCTTTATCGTAATAATCTTCACAAAAATTAGAATCTCCTCTTTTTCAAACAGGCGTAGGCAACTTTGTTCATATTTTCTTTTAATCATATGACACACAATCTTGGATGATTATCATTGCAAACTGCTCAGGGCAATAGCATCCATCATATACTTAACTAGAGAGAATTCATGGACTAGTGAGCCTGTTCACTCTACAATCATAAAACCTCTTTTGCAACTAATTATTTGCTATTTTAATTGCATATAAACTTTGTGCTGACTGTTCGGTACACTTGTACACATTAGTACTTCGATTTTGTTTATAACAAGCAAATCTGCGTGACAATTCCTTTTAACATGGATTTTGATTCAGTGACAAAGCGACGCCCCTTGCTGCTTACCTCAAAGAAAGCTGCCCAGAAAGGCCTAGCAATCCCTGTCATATGACTTTGCCTTTTACTGACGTTACTTTGATCCTGGCTTCAGCTTAAGGGCACTCCAGGCATCTAGCAACCTTGGCTGCTTAGCCTACTTGATATCAATCCCACTGAAAAATTCTCACAGACTGCAAACCAGGAAGTAAAAACCACTGATTACTGTTCAGTCTTTAATCGTTTTACCTAGAACAAAATAAAAATTAAAACATCGCATGAGATTAAGGTAGAAGCTGTGATATGTCATAAACTTTACAAAAACTCATTTTTATTTTAAGAGCATTTTTAATCGTAGTGGAGAAATTTGACACTCTGCAAATATAAAATTAGATTTTCAGGGCCATGGAAGTTGTTGAGCAGTAATAACAAATTTAATATGCTGTTGAAAATCCAATTATGCCTCATTCATCAAGGCATAACTTTTTCAAAGGGTTTTTGTAATAGGGTCAGTAGTGAAAAAATGGAAGCTCGCATCAATTCAGGTGATCTCAGATTTCTTTCTGCGAGCATTTCAGTGACCCCAGTGGAGTAGCAAGGAATCACTGCCAGCAACTTCTGGATTTCAACTTTTAACTGTGCATGTGTGGATGCCAGAAGTTTCTGTTAGTTTCACAGCTGTAATTACAGTGAGTGCTGATGGTTTCAATGTCATTATAACTGCAATAGTTGGGCCGTACGCTTGATTCTTTGTTCCAAAGTTATTTTACATTTACCTACATTCAGCTAACTTATTGGTTTAATCATTATAAAGATCCAAATGCTTGAGAGTCTGATTTCACTGTTTTCCAGTATTGGAACTCATTCCTGCTCCTGCATATGGTTTTGTGATTACTTGCCTGAGAATTAATCATCAGTGTACTACATTGTCAATGCTTCTTGAAAATCCAACAATTTACCAGTTGCGCTTTATTTGTCTGCCATGTCTCTTTAAAACTCTAGTAAGTCATTTATACATGACTTCTTCTCCCTGAATCTATGCTGCCTATCTTCTTTGTTTAAAGAAATACTTTTTAGGTTCTCCTTCACTAGGTTGGCTTTTGAAACTCATTTCATGCTTTAAATTATAACCTTGCATGTTGTACTTCTTTTAAAAAAAGGTTACAATCCATAAAAAATATTAATTTTCAAAATTCCCATCTTTAGAAAGTGTTTCAATTATTGTCCAGTGGATGTAAATCAGCCTAATTTAAAAGGCGTAAAAGCTAACAACGAGAAATAGAAATTCAGCTGGAAGCTTAATAAATATTCTTACCTCACTCATAGACACACACAATATATTTCTAAGGTTAAACAGTTTGTGGCGACTCAAATGTTCTGATATCATTATATGCAGTTACCAGCTCCATACCCAAAACCTATTTTAATATCCTGTTCTTACAGTTGGTAGTTCTGGAAGCAGCAATGTATCTAGAAGAGATTCATTGTCTACTAGCTCTGATCTGTACAAACGACCAAACAGCAGTCTGGCTCCTATAGGTCAGCAGTTCTACAGCAGCTTGGGATTCTCCTCCTCGCCTGGTCCAATTGGCATGCCCCTTCCTAGCCAGACTCCTAGTCACTCTTTGACACCACCTCCATCCCTCTCCTCGCATGGGTCTTCATCTAGTCTTCATCTTGGTATGTTTGCTATTATGTTACGTATAAAAATGTGTTTAAACAAGTAATTTAGCATTCGGGTTTTCAGTCCAGCTGTCCTCCTGAACTGGTTTTATATTGGTGAGCAATCCTTTTGTATCTCATTAGTGTTTGGCCTTTGTACACAAAATACAATGCCCTTTGGATGCTGTTGATTTGGATTCAAAAAAATGAAAGGCCATATGTCAACGCTTTCACAAAACTTAGTTTTTGTGCTCAGTTCTGTGTACTTGGCTGTACCAGTTAAAAATACCAAACTGGGATAAGTAGTTTGTTAAAAGCAAAACTCTAAAAGATTTCCTTTATTGGAATTTAGTGAACTATTATCAACTTATGCAACAAAGTCAAAGAATAGAGAAAATCCTCCTATTTCCCCTCTAAGCAATTTAATATATTATCAGAATCTTCCAAAAAAAATCCTTAAAACATTCTATTTATATCTGCTCTACTGCTGATGAAGTTGATCACTTCACTGTTTGACATTTGTTTATTCCTGGCACAGTTTCATTCATTTTTCAGTTTATCAACACGTGTTTTCACTGCAGGTGGACTGACAAATGGCAGCGGTCGATTCATCTCTGCAGCACCTGGTGCTGAAGCTAAAAGTCGCAGTGGGATTGGTTCATCAAGTCTGTTCAGTTCGAGTAGCCAGCTGTTTCCTCCCTCGCGTCTTCGCTATAGCAGATCTGATATTATGCCTTCAGGTCGTAGCAGGCTGCTGGAAGACTTCAGAAATAATCGTTTCCCCAACCTTCAACTGCGTGACCTGGTTGGTCACATAGTTGAATTCTCCCAGGACCAACATGGCTCCAGGTAAACTAATTTGTGGAAATCTATTTTTTAAAAGTGGATGTATGTTCCTAATTTCAAAACTATTGATTAAGATCAGCAGCATGAATTTTGTTTCAACAAGGTTGGTGGTGTCAACGACATTCACTTGAGTTCAGGTGGCCTAAACAGATAACCTGTTTTACTCTCTCTTTTCTGATCCAATCTTCTCAGTGTGCATTTGTCAGAGAAAGGCACTAAAGTCATTTGGTGCACATTATTTTGTCTCATTGTTTTAAAATAAATATGTAGTTATATCAAACCTATAGCACAGAAACAAGTTATTCAGCCCAGTTGGCCTATGCTGACATTTATGTTTCACATGAGTCTAGTTCCACCCTTCATCTATCTAACCCACCAGTATACCCTTCTATTCCTTTCTCTTTTGTGCTCATCTGGCTTCCCCTTAAATATTTCTACTACTTGCCTCAGTTGTTCCTTCTCGTAATAAGCTGCTCCTGAAGTTACTTTCGGATTTATTAATGACTATTGCATATTTATAATCTCTAGTTTTGGTGTCTCTCCCAAGTAGAAACATTTTCTCCATGTCCACCATAATCAGATCCTTTCATTATCTTAGAGACCTCGTCCAGGTCATCCTTCAGCTTTCTGCCCAGCCTGTTCAGTCTTTCTTGATGGTCTTAACTTCTCAGTTCTGGTATCACCCTTGTGAATCCTTTTTGCACCCAATGCCCCTGTCTTTTTTTTTAACAATGCGGAGACCAGAACTTGTTCACAATACTTCAAGCTGCCTCTGAATCACAGGTTTCTGGGTTCAAGTCCCGCTCCAGGGCCTGAGCACAAAAACCAAGTATGATACCCAAATCAGTACGGAGGGAGTGCTGCACTAATGGAGGAGCTTTCTTTTTCTATTCATTTGTGGGATGTGGGTGTCGCTGCCTAAGCCGGCAGTTATTGCCCATCCCTAAACCCTTGGGAAGTTGGTGGTGAGCTGCTTTCTTGAACCGCTGCAGTCTGTGTGGTATAGGTAGATCAACAGTGCTTTTAGGGAGGGAGTTCCAGGATTTTGACCCAGAAACAGTGAAGGAATGGTGATATATTTCCCAGTCAGGATGGTGAGTGGCTTGGAGGGGCACTTTTGGATGTGATGTTAAAATGAGGCCCCATCTGTTTGCTCGGGTGGATGTGAAAGATCCCATGGTATGATTTTGAAGATGAGCAGGGGAGATATACCTCATATCCTAGCCAATATTTATCTCCCACAATCACAAAAATCGATTCTGTGGTCATTATCACATTGCTGTTTATGGGAATTTGTGTGTTATTTGCTGCTTTTCTTACATTATAACAATGACTACACTTCAAAAGTGCTTCATTGGTTGTAAAGAGCTTTGACATCTGGTGATTGTGAAAAGTACTATTTAAATACCTGGCTTTTTAGTACTCCAAGTGTGTTCCATTTAAGTTTAACGTAGCACTTCTGTTTTTCAATTTTTCAATTTTATTCTTCTAGAAATGAACCACAGTGTTTGGTTTGGTTTTTAAGTGGGCCTTGCCAAGCTGTCTTGCTACTTTTATTGATTTTTGTATCTGTACCCCTTGATCCCTTAACTTCTGTACCCTAAATAGGCTCTTATTATCTAAGACTTCTGTATTTTATATTTCTGAGAAGCCCACTTACCCTCATGAAAGTTCTAAGAAAGCCATGTACTTCATTGTAAGGATGAGTGTTACCATCAAAGAACAGTATTGTTCTGCACTTGAGAACAAGAGAGTACTTATTTTGGGCAGTAACCAAACAGCCTGGGCATCTCAGCTATGTAAAGAGCTCATCTCTGTAGTGAGATGAAGTAACTTAATTATATGTTTTAAACAAGAATTACAGTAAAATGCATTTTAAAACGCTATAAGTGTAGAGCCAACTTCATTCTCTTTTTGGGATTGGTAGATTCATCCAGCAAAAGTTGGAGCGAGCTACACCTGCAGAACGCCAGATGGTTTTCAGTGAGATCCTGCAAGCAGCATACCAACTGATGACTGACGTGTTTGGAAATTATGTAATACAGAAATTCTTTGAGGTAACTATATTTTCTGAAATATATATTGGTGTTAGGCGGGGAAGGGGGGGAGTTAATTTAAACAACACTAATTTCTCCTCTCGCCACCCATCCATGAACAGAAGGTATTTTTGATTTGTTTCCCTCTTTATAAGCGGTGGCATATTTCCCAACCCCTCGGTTTTTGTATGATCCCACTTGCTATTAATAACCCCAAAGCAAACTTGAGATAGGGAGATCGTAAAAAAAAGGGTTAGTTCATTGCAAACATTCAATCCGCAAGAGGAGGGTCGCAACTTCACCTCCGCAGTCAGACAGTAGAGAGGGATAGAGAAAATAATGTTTTTTGTACAGAGACCACAGAAGCTAAATATTGGTTCACGTGAGTCCCAGAGTCCAGAATCAAAGTCCATTGAGGTATTCCTTCACGGAGGTCAGAGGGCTGAAAACCAATATCGTATAATTCACTTTTCCGGTGGTGTGGACTTCACAAGATGTCTTGTTGGCGATGGAACAGAAATTCCAACAGAAACATTGTAGATGGGGCCAGGTGTTCAACTGGGCAGAGCTCCTTTTCTGAGAGTCTGCTAGTCAGATGGTAAACAGCAGACTGAGCTTTTCAGTTCAGCAAGGCAATATTACTTATTCCACAAGCCAGATGCCCATGTCACAAGACTCCCACATCTCCTCCATCTTTGACAAAGGATGTGTATCCATCCCTCAGTGCCATGTGTATCTGGATTCCAACAATCGTTAAATGTTTCAGCTATTAGGAATTGAAAGGACGTTGCTAGGCCTTAGTGTTAGCAGATGATCCACCTCCTTCTGGCCAGCCTGGGTCATTAAATGCAGATGGCCTTTGTGCAGCTGTCTTTGAAGTTGGAATGTGCAGTCCACAGGTGGTTGTTAGTGGCCCCTCAGAGATAATGAGGTGTGGGTTTTCTTAAAACTGCCAGGTGGCTTTTTTTGTCCTGGGGTGATAGGCACATTTTCAGCCATTTTAAAGGCCTTTCTTCAGTTTTAAAAATTTTAGAAAAAATGGTGAACATATCTATATTTTATAAAATATACAGTGTGAAGCCTTAGTCCCTCACAGTGGACACCTGCAGCTTTGATGCAAAGCTGTTGCCACAATAGAATGCGCATCGCCATCCTGCCCCGTAAATGCACCTTCCCCACATTTGCTGTTTGATGAAGAGGCATAAATTCGCTAGCCCGCCACCTATGGTAGAAGGGGAAGGATTATTAAGTAGGCAGGTTGAAGTTGCACCTAGTTTTAGCAGTGAAATTGCATCTCCTGAGAACAAGGTGTATGTAGGCATTGCTGGCAAGGCCACATTAATAGCCGATCCTTAGTTGTCCTGAAAAGCTGGTGGGTCTTTTTGCGTCATTGCTATTCTTGGTTAGTGGTGTTGCTCCCACAGTGGTGTTGGTAAGAATTTCCAGAATCTTTGCCCAGCAGTGATGAAGGAATGGTAATGCATATCCAAATCAGAGCGTTCCCTCAGCATTGCTGCTGTTCCCCTTAGTGGCAGAGGTTCAGGCAATGCTGTCAAGGTAAGTTTGTTGAGTTGTTGCAGTACACCCTGTAGATCATACATATTGCAGCCACAATGTGCCAGTGATGAAGATGGAGTACCCACCCAGGCAAGGGCTGCATACTGTTGACTTAAGATTCATATATGGTGAAGAAATTTTGAGGGAAGAGGAACTAAGCCACTTGTTACCTAGTCTCTTGTCTTGCACTTATAACCATAGCCATTGTGTTCATATGACTGACCAGTTAAGCTTCTAGACAGTGGTGACCTATATGATGTTGATATTGAGAGGACTTGGTGATTGTGGTGCCATTGAAACTCATGGGGAGGTAGTGGGCTTTTCAATTTAAGATGGTTATTGTCTGGTACTTGTGTAGTTTAAATGCTGCCTGCCACTTGTCAAGCTAAGCCTGGGTGTTATCCAGCTTCTTCTGTACGCTAGCATGAAGTGCTTCATTTTTTAAGAATTGTGAATTCAGGTGAGCACTGGAGCCGTCGGTGAATAGTTCCATCCCTGAACTTATTATTGATAGGGTGGTGGAAGATAATTAGGCTGCGCATGCTTCCCTGAAGAACTCTTGCATGGGGCTCTAATGACTTGCCTTCAATAACACAGCCATGTTCTTGTTTTTAATCCACATGTATTGAACTTAATGCAGCTGATTTGGTTGAATACATAAAACAGCAACAAATCACAACTGCCATATATCAACTCTTACTTTGTCCATGCTTTTACTAGGCTTCATGTTCTAACTCTCATATCCCTAACCCTGTGCTTAACTCCCTATTCTTTGTTCTGTGGCCCACTTAACCGCTCCAGTCTCAGTCGAGTCCTGTAATGCCATGGGCAATGTTACAGGAAGTTAGAGTGGGTATAGAATTCCTTTAAAATAGATTAGAGGACTAATGTGCACTATAACTACTCATCACTGATGTGTCACATAGTGACAGTGTACCAGCTGATTCTATAATAGATCACTATGAATTTGTAAATTCTTAAAATGTTAAATGGGCAAATATGCAACATTATTAGGGGGATTTCCCTACTAATTCTGCAAATGTACTTCTAGAACTTTTGAGTTAAAAGCTTATTTGTGTCCCATGTATAGTTCATGTACTCTTCTATTTAAATTTTTGCTGTAAGGTCTGGTGTGAGTGATACATTTCTGTGCAAAATCTGCAGAGGATTATTTGATTATAATTTGTAAAATTGATTTACCTTGCCCAGTTATATTCTGGAACAATTTGTATGGCTCTAACATTATCAAAAAATAGTGGGAGTTTATGGGTGGGAGGATTGATTTTCCTTAAATCCACCCCTCTTCCCCAGAGCCCAGTGCACAGCCAGTGTATGATTAAGATTCAGCAGCTATTGTTTTACAGACTTGTTTGAAAATTATTTAGTTGTATGTTTATATCAGCCCCATTACCTAACTTCTGGCTCATGATATTCACTCTGCCTGCAGTACAGAGAGGTGTAAGAAAGTCCAACCTCCTATGGTATTAATTTAACTCGTCCACTGTTGAGGAAGGGATCGATTCAGAAGCCTGAACCAGGAGCAAGTAGCACTATTCAGAGACACAAAATATTGCAATTTTTCAGATGTTGGATCCATATTTGTATATTTCAGTTTGCCTTGAGATTTATGGTTTCATTTTAATATTTTCAGTTTGGAAGCTTGGATCAGAAGCTAGCTTTAGCTCAGCGTATCCGCGGCCATGTTTTACCCTTGGCCTTACAGATGTATGGTTGTCGTGTTATACAGAAAGCATTAGAATCCATATCAGCAGACCAGCAGGTAATTGTAAGTTTGAACAGATTTTTTTTTGCTCTAAGTTAATTGTTAATAGAAACTTGAATAAATCATTGCAGAAATATTAATGTTTCAAGATTTTTCCAATGAATTAAATTTTGTAGTTTTTAAATAGTCCTCTCCTCAATGCAGAATGATATGGTAAAGGAGCTGGATGGTCACGTTTTAAAATGTGTTAAGGACCAAAATGGAAACCACGTTGTTCAAAAGTGCATAGAGTGTGTGCAGCCTCAATCTCTGCAGTTCATTATTGATGCTTTTAAAGGGCAGGTAAGCAGATTTTTGTTGCCTTATGCCCACAGGGGCCTATTTTATAAGCTAGGAAAACTATATCAAATTAGAAGCTATTTCATAAATGACTTCAAGGCGTGATTTCAAATATGCAATTGTATTAATAAAAATGGTTTGCCATTAACACGTTGACCTTGTACTTCACTATTGTATCTTACCCCAGGTGTTTGAGCTGTGATATAAAATAATGGCATGCGAATTGACTAGATTTTTTTTTGAGAGCTGATATCAATAGAATCAGAAAACTGTTTGGAAAACTCATCCTGAATGACCAGATAGCGTAAGATGGAGCATAAAAATGATGTGTAGGACAGATGTTAGGTTAATAATACCAAGTGAGAATCAGGCTGAATTTGGAAATTCAGGGAAATGAAAAAATAAATCATAAAAGCAAAGAGAGGATGAGAAGAGACTAGTAACGTGAAGGGGAATCCAAAATTCTTCTATAGGCATATAAATAATAACAAGATAGAAAGAGGAAAGGTAGGGCTGATTAGGAACCAACAAGGAGATTACGTAGAGGGGCACGGTTAAGATACTAAATGAGTGTTCCATCTGGCGTACCATGGAAGAAGATGCTGCCCAAGTCATAGTGAAACAGGAGGCAGTTGAGATATTGATGATCAAGGTATTAGGACGGCTAGATGTAAGACGCCCTAGGACACTAGGGTGTACTAGTGCATGAACCTCAAAAGGCTATGTGCAGGTACAGCAAGTAATTAAGAAAGCTAATGGAACGTTATTGTTTATTGTGAGGGGAATTGATTGCAAAAGTAAGGGGGTTATGTTTCAGTTGTACAGAGCACTGGTAAGACCACATGTGGAGTACTGTGTATAGTACTGGTCTCCTTATTTAAGGAAGATGTAAATGCGTTAGAAGCAGTTCAGAGGCTGTTTACTAGACTAATACCAGGGGGAATGGGCAGATTGTCTTATGAGGAAGGGTTGGACAGGTTAGGCTTGTATCCACTGGAGTTTAGAAGAGTAAGAGGCGACTTGATGGCAACTTTTGAGATCCTGCGGGCCCTTGACAGAGTGGATGTAGAGAAGATGTTTCCTCTTGTGGGAGAATCTAGAACCAAGGGTCACTGTTTAAAAACAGTCGCTCAGACAGATGAAGAGAAATTTTTTCTCTCCAAGGGTCAAGGATCTTTGGAATTCTCTTCCTCAAAAGGCAGTGAAAGCAGAGTCTTTGAATATTTTTAACGTAGAGCTAGATAGATTCTTGATTAACAAGGGGGCGAAAGGTCATTGGGGGTAGGCAGGAATGTGGGGTTGAGGTTACAGCCAGATCAGCCATGATCTTATCGAATGGCGGAGCAGGCTCCAGGGTCCGAGTGGCCTACTCCTGTTCCTATTTCGTATGTATGTACTTAAAGTTGATAAGTCACCAGGACTGGCGGGTTTGCATCTGAGGATGCTGAGGGAAGGAGGGTTGAAAATTGTTAAAGTACTAGACAATCTTCGACGGGCTCCTTGGATATGGGGATGGTGCCAGAGGACTGGGTAAATTGCAAATGTTAAACCTTATTCAAAAAAGGATTTAAGAATAAACCCAGCAACTACAGGTCAATCAGTTTAACCTTGCTGGTGGGAAAACTTTATAGATACAAATCCAGGACAAAATTAACAGACACTTGGACAAGTGTGGATTAAGTAGGGAAAACCAGCACGAATTTATTAAAGGCATGGTTCACTAACTTGATTGAGTTTTTTGATGAGGTAACAGATGTTTGATGTAAGTATATGGACTTTCAAAAAAGCGTTTCATAGTGCCACATTACAGACTTGCCAGCAAAGTTGCAGCCCATAAAATAAAAGAGAAAGTGGTGGCATTGATACGAAGTTGGCTGAAAGACCTAGTGGTGAACAGTTGATCTTCAGACTGGAACTAGGTATACACTGGGGTTCCCTGGGGAGCACTGGAGCCACTGCTTTTCTCAATCTATATAAATGGCTTAGACCTGGGTAGGTAAGGCATAATTTTAAAATTTGAAGACGGCACAAAACTATGAACTGTGAGGAGGATAGTGATTGATTTCAAGAGGACAGAGGCTGGTGGAATGGGTGGACGCGTGAAGTAAAACTTAATGCAGAGAAGTATGAAGTGGTGCATTTTGGTAGAAAAAATGAAAGGCAATATAAAATAAAGGGCACAGTTCTGAAGGGGATGCAGCAAGAGAGAAACCTGGAGGTTTATGTGCACAAATCATTGAAAGTGGCAGGGCAGGTTGAGAAAGTGGTTAAAAAGACATAAAGAATCCTGGAATTTATAAATACGTGCATAGAGTACGAAAACAATGTCATGCTGAACCATTATAAAGCCATGGTTCAGCCTCAACTGGAGAATTGTGTCCAATTCTGGGCACTGCACTTCAGAAAGGGCTTGTGAAGGCTTTTGAAAGGGTGCAGAAATGATTCATGAGAATGGCTCTAGGGATGAGGGACTTCAGTTAAGAGAAGCTGAGATTGTTCTACTTGGAGAAGAGAGGAGATTTGATTGAGGTGCCCAAAATCATGAGTGGCTTACACAGAGTAGATAGCAAGAAACTGTTCCCATTGGCAGAAGGGTTGAAAACCAGAGGACACTTGATTAAGGTGATTGGCAAAGGAACTAATGGTGAATTGAAAAAATTTTTTGTGCAGCAAGTGGTTAAGATCTGGAATGCACGGAAGAGTGTGGTGATGATGGATTCAATTGTGGCTTTCAAAAGGAAATTGAATAACCACTTGATATTTGCATTGCTATGGTGGAAGAGCTGGAGAGTGTACTAGTCGAGTTGCTCTTGCTGCGAGTTGGCATTCACAAACCAGGCCAAATGGCCTCCTAAGCCATAATGCTTCTGTAATTAGGCTAGCGTTACTCACAAGGACAAATTTTTCAAAACCATTGTTCCAGTTAGGAACCTCACCTGCCAGGAGTGCATAACTAAGAAATTATAGTGAGGTTATTGTAATTTTCTGTCAGTTAATTTTAATTGCAAGAGCATTACAAGAAGAATGCTCACACTTTCTCAGTATGCACTCCTAGTTGGTGAGACTTGATGCCAGGAATACACATTTGTAAAATTGGCTCCATAGAGTGGGAGACTGCTGTACTCAGCACTTGCTTACCCTTGCATGTCCCCAATGGATTTATTTAGGTTGGCAAGATAGTTACAGGTAATCAGTGTGAAAACAAGATTTTTCATTGGAACAATGCTATCAGAAAAATAAGTGCCGCCACTCATTTTGAAATGTACAATGATTTGTATTTTGAGAGATTTCTATAGTGGAGGAATGACAGTTGAAGAAACCACTTTTTCCTTGTGAACATGTTGGCTCTATCAATCTGAAGTAGCACCTGATGGGATGAATTATATTTGGAGTACAAGATATCCCACTTAAGCGCATGTCTGGTAAAAGAATAGCCCGATTAACTGAACAAAATAGTATAATATGTATTTTTTCTTCAAATACTCATGTTATAATTGAGATTAATTCTAAAAGTTTTCCAACAAACATCAAAAAAGTCACCTCCATGGGTGAGCACTTTCTCCCTATGAACTCAAATGTAACCCTACGTGTAAAGTAATCTGCGTAAAACTTGAACTACATCACACATCAGTTCAGGTAAATAGCTGTCAGTCAACAACAATGCTTTCATAACAGAAAAAACTAACAACAGGTTTAATCAATAAATAAATACTTATCGAAGATGGCCTGTAGTCGATTCAAGTAGTCACTTGTTAGTACAGAACCTGTGTACTGTCGAAGAATAGAGACATGCTATCAAAGCTTTTTGCCCTGCACTCATCAGGACAGATGCAACAGTGCCAAATATCTAAGGGAATAACAATTCATCTTGCAAGAGAAAAAGGTACTGATTGGTTGGCAAGTTGACTCTGGTCAAGTCATTACCATGGAGCAGGGACAACTGTTGTACCCCATGCTTTTGTTTAATTCATAAAAAGGTGCAAAACCTGGACAAATTCCTTTTGGCTGCAGAGGACACGTCCCTGCGTATGTAGCTCCTAGCAAGTGTAAGTGAGCTACATTGCAAGCCCAACTGATAATCTTAAATTGGTTGTTAGTGTAGTTCGTAGCACACTTGGGATTGTTCAGCAAGCGCTGTCCAATCGTGGAATTGCATCTAGCGTTGGATATTATGTTCTGAGTTTTGCAAAAACAGGCTGGTTGAATACGGTCAAAACCCTGCCTATTGCAAGCACCCCAAAGGAAGTGTTGATTCCTTAGTGAATCAACAAGATGCAGTCTGTGCAGGATTTATATAGTCATATAACTAAAGAATTGCGTTCTGCCTCTACTGCTAGACAAAATTAAATTAAACCGAAAGTTGGCAGTAGTGAAATGTTTATGCTTAAGATTCCTTTATGATGTCAAGTGATTCTCTATAACCCATGCAGATCAGATTTGCAATGCAAATGCATTGTTTCCCAAAATATTTAAGGTGATGAGCTAACAGGATATAATGGATTATTTGAACAGTAAGCAAGAAATATTAGAGTGGGACATTGGTAGTTAGAAACTTTGCATGTAAAGGTTTGTTGTCATTTCAGAGTGTTGCTTACAGATGTCTTCTATGCATAACTTTGATTTTGTATTTGGTATTTAAAACTAAAAGGTGCAGCAAAGAGATAATAATGGAGAAGATGCTTTATTTATTCCACATGAATAAAGGATCACTACATAAATTCCTTTCTTCTATCCAAATATTGTGCAACTTGTTTAAACAAATTGATCAACCCATTTAAACGAATGGAATAATTGAACAAATTACAACAATGATTTCCCCATCGTCTCCGTAGAGTATCACAAATCAATGATACTGCACAGAAGGAGGTCAGCCCGTTGTGCATGTGCTCTTTGGTAAAGTTATCAAATTAATCCCACTCCCTGCTTTTTTCCCATAGCCATGTAATTTTTTTTCCCTTCAAGTATTTATCCAGTTTCCTTTTGAAAGTTCCTATTGAATCTGCTTACCCCCACAATGCTGCCAACTTTTAGAAAGTCCATTTAAATCACAACAATTCGCTATCTTAAACAAAAGTACTTCTTCGTGTTGCTTCTGTCTCTTAATCTTTTATCTTAAATTTGTGTCCTCTGGTTACCGATTCTTCTGCCACTGGCAACAGTTTCTCTTTATTTACTCTTATCAAACAGTTGATGATTTTGAACAACTGTCAAATCTCCTCTTAACCTTCCCTGCTCTAAGGAAAACAACCCCAGCTTCTCCAGTTTTTCCACATAACCAAAGTCCCTTGGCGCTGGTACCATACTAGTAAATAATTTTTGTACCTTCTGTAAGGCCTTTCTGAAATGTGGTGCCCAGAATTGAACATACTATTTCAACTAAGGCCAAACAAGTGTTTTAAGTGACTGAATTGGTAGTCTCATCACTGAGTCAGGAGATTGTGGTTGAAGTCTAATTCCAGGACACAGTATGGCTGGCAAATCAAGGCTGGCACTCCAGTGCATTACAGTGGGAGTGCTGTACTATTGGAGGTGCAGTCTTTTGGATGAAACATTAAGCCAAGTCCATGTTTGCCCTCTTAAGCTGGACGTAAAAGATCCCAAGGCACTATTTTGAAGAAGAGCAGAGGAGTTATTCCAGTGTCCTGGCTAATATTTATCCTTCAATCAATGTCACTGAAACATTATCTGGTCGTTATGACGATCGTGAGAGCTTGTTGTGTACATATTGGTTGCCCTTTTCCTACGTTACAGCAGTGGCTACACCTCAAAAGTACTGGCACTTTGGCATGTCATAAAGATGCTATATTAATGTATGTCTGTTTTATTTTTTTATAAAGGCTTAGCATAACTTGTTTGCTTTTGTACTCTGTTTTTCTATTAATAAAGCCAAGAATCCCAAATGTTTATTTAACAGCCTTCTCAACTTGTCCTATCATCTTCAAAGAAATGTGCACATACATCCCAAACTGTTCTTGCATCCCCTTCAAAATTTACCATTCAAATCATATTGCCTCATCACTAACACTTGTCTGCATTAAATCCATTCACAAGTCTGCATCATTTGAAATTATGCCTGGTACATCCAAGCCCAAGTCATCCCTGTATACCTCCTGTCAGAAAATCAGTAGTCACCACTAACTCTGTCTTCTGCCTCTTAGACAATGTTGTATCTATGCTGCCGCTGTCTCTTGAATCCTGTAAACTTAAATTTTGCTAACAAGTCTATTGTGCAGTACATGATGTCAAATGCCTTTTGAAAGTCCATTTACATGTCACCAATTGCACTATCCACATTATTAAGTCACGGTTTACGTTTAACAAATTCATCCTGATTTTCATTTTATTGGCCATTATTTTCCCAATGCCAATTAATTTTTGTCCCATATTATTGCCTGTAGAAGTACTGGCATTAGGCTGACAGGCTTATAATTGCTAGGTTTAGCCATCTCCCCCTTTTCTTAACTATAGGTGTAACATTTACAATCCTCCAGTCCTCTGGCACTGCCCCACTATTCCAAGGAGGATTGGAAAATTGTGGCTAGAGCCTCTGCAGTTTCCCCCAAACTTCCCTCACTAACCTAAGATCCATCTTATCTGGACCAAGTACCTTTTCTAATTTGAAGACTGCAAACCTTTTAAATACCTCTTTCTGTGACTGAATAAAATAATTTCAAAAGCAACAGTTTGTCTCATCTGTGAAGTTCTAACAGCATGGGATTTAAAAGATGTCAGGTTGGATGAGCTGGTAGAACTGCACTATAATGCCAATAATGTCAAATCTCAAACAACACTGGTTTAAGATGGAATTGAGACAGTATAAGAAACAGAGCTTGCATGTCCTATAATATTTCACATACAGCATGTTACTATACAAATAATATCGGCAAGCATTATAAATAAAGTAGAAAATGCTGGAAATACTGAGCTGGTCTTGCAGCATCTGGAGAGAAAAGCAGAGTTAACATTTCAGGTCAGTGATCTTTGTCTTCCTGAATTAACTCAGTACTGGATTTCTTTTTTCTCTATCTTAAAAACTGTTTTAATGGAGCAGCTATCTATTTTGTAAAATCTTTGTTTTTTTTCCTAACAGCAAAGTGTCATTTCCTCATCAGTTAATAATTATTTTGTGTTAAATTCCAGGTTTTTGTATTGTCAACTCACCCTTATGGTTGTCGAGTTATTCAGCGTATTTTGGAGCACTGCACACCTGAGCAGACTCTCCCGATCCTAGAGGAATTGCATCAGCACACTGAGCAATTAGTGCAGGTAACGGGAGCAGTTAACATATGAGCATAAAGAATACATGAATCCATTCAAATTTGTACCTTTCATTACAGAAAATCAGACAAAATAATCAAATACTTTTTCTTTTACATGGGATTTTGAGATCCCTACCAGTGTTTTGAGATCACATTCTACAATTCTGTCCATTTAGAATCACTGATTAATGATGGCAAAATAAGTTAAATTCTATTCTAGAGCTTCCAGGATTTTTATTAGTGGTTTTTAATCAGTTCTAATGATCACATTCTTCAATTCTAATCATTTATCCATTTTAAAAACAGCAAACCCATGGCCTTGTTTATAGGTGTATGAATATAGGATTTGTGTCATTTGCATTATGATGTATAGGGGATACTATTTAGGAAAGGGAGACTAGTATTTTGCACTTTCTTACATAACATGCACTACTTATAATCACCACTGACATCATACATCCATTGTCTTTAATTGCAAACTGTCTGCTTACCTGTGCAGAGTACTCACCGTGACATGATGCCAGTCATCTTTTAAGAAACAAAGTAAGTAATTTAAAAAAATAAGGAAAGTATGCTTTATACAATACTTAAAGCAGGTGATCAGTAATGACTCACAAACATTTATGCACTTTATTTGTTTTGACTTGGATGTGCACTTCTGGCACTGGTACGTATCCAACTTAACTTTTAAGAATCACTCAGGACAGGTTCTTCTTACTCACTACTGGGCCCACACTCTTTAGTAACTGGGGAAATGCAAAAATAAAATGCACAGATTGGTTATATAAATAAATGAAAAGATGCAAACAAGGAAATAAATATAAGAATTGAGGAAGAAACAAAGGAAATTGAGGGAGAAGATTAGAGAAATGACAGAAAAAGAAAAATAAGGAAGAATTTTCTAATACATACATCCTAAAAGATTGCGAGAACAACTTCCTGCTATATACATTAGATATGAATTTAGTTTTGACAAATGAAAATTTGAGGCTTTCTTTCAGCGTACTTGCTCTCACACAATTCTTGTAAATCAATTACAAAAATTGTTTTGCAAACTAATTAAATTAATAGGTAGGAAAAGATCCAGAATATCATCATTAGATATGATTAGATTCCTAACTCCTGCAGGTGTAAAACTGAGAAAAAACACAGACCCAGTCAGGGATTTAAAAAAAAAACAACTTCTGGAATATTCCTCTTCAGGCATTTGAAACTGCTCTTGGAGATCTCATTGACCACACGAGTATTATCTGTCAATCCACTTACCTTGCCCCCCAGCCATGAATGGGTTCAGTTCCCTCTTGAAGGCACACAAAGTCAGCACAGAAAATAAACCAGCAATACATTCCAGAGACTACCTGAGAAGAGGAGAGCTGCCTACCCATCCAGCCTAGTCCTACTCTTGTGTAGTTTAAATACGTGTCCTCTGGTCCTCCCTAATCTATCAACAGGCATGCATTCCAGCCCTTCCACTATTTTGTATACATTCACCAGCTCACTTCTAAGTCTATGCTGCTCTAAGATAAGTGGACAGCTCTTTAATGCTGAATGTTTAAGCTATGAATCATTCTTGTAGCTCTCCTTTTAATCTTTTCCAAGGCCACTGTATCACGAAAAACCGGGTGCAGTACTCAAGATGCAGTCTAACCAACACCCTATATAATGGTAGAATGTTGTCCCCTGATTTGCATGTGTAAATTGTGTATTACTGCACAAATAGTAATCAATTTGTATAAAAATAACCAAATAGTACAAAGTTTCTCTGAATTTATTTCTCAGGTTTCATTTTCTTTGTTTAATTAGGATCAATATGGAAATTATGTCATCCAACATGTTTTGGAGCATGGGCGTCCTGAAGATAAGAGTAAGATTGTTGCTGAGATAAGGGGAAAGGTTCTTGCTCTAAGCCAGCATAAATTTGCCAGGTATAAGAATTTGCATTTCATGTAAAAGCATGCTTCAGTACCAGATGATATTAATACCAGAAAAATGTTCCCTTCTACGTTCTTTTATTGAAGATGCACTTAATTGAATAACGCTCTTCTTGAACAAAAGATTTGGTCAAATACACATGATCAGAGGTAATGTTATTGTAAACATGCAAGCAGCAGTAGTAAGGTCTAATATTGCAAGTGTATCTTTGACTACTGAGATAAAAACAAAAAACTGTGGATGCTGGAAATCCAAAACAAAAACAGAATTAACTGGAAAAACTCAGCAGGTCTGGCAGCATCGGCGGAGAAGAAAAGAGTTGACGTTTCGAGTCCTCATGACCCTTCGACAGAACTGTCGAAGGGTCATGAGGACTCGAAACGTCAACTCTTTTCTTCTCCGCCGATGCTGCCAGACCTGCTGAGTTTTTCCAGGTAATTCTGTTTTTGTTTTTTATCTTTGACTACTATTTATCAAGTCATATCATTAAAGGTTCTCCCTTCCCCACCACCATTTTAAGTTAGAAATAACGTTTTTCAGATTTATCTTTTCTCTAATCCTTCAGCTTGGGATACTGATTAAACTTGCAATGTGGATTTTTTTTAGCAATGTTGTTGAAAAATGCGTCACCCATGCCTCTCGTGCTGAACGTGCTTTACTGATTGATGAGATCTGCTGCCAAAATGATGGCCCCCATAGTGCCTTATACACAATGATGAAAGATCAATATGCCAACTATGTGGTTCAGAAAATGATTGATGTGGCAGAACCTGCTCAGCGTAAAATTATCATGCACAAGGTATATTTTGATATTTTTGCATAACTCTGAAATTGGCTGCTATTTAATGTGCAAGATCAAATGGCTAAAGTGGCAGAAGTACTAGTTCAGTGCCATTAGCATAAGGTTAATTATTATTACTGCCTGGGCCAGGAAACTACAACTTAAACCATGCCTATTTGAAGATGTAATTGTTTAAATTTTGTCCATATGTATATACCATTCCATTAGAATGAACAATCACAGATACTAAAGATTGTGAAAGGCCAAAACTCACTCACTTTTCTAACTCTGTATTTTACCTTCTTATGGAGGGCAATGTTAATTTACATTTACTAATCTTGGTTAAAAAGAAAGGTGCAAGTATAAACCTATGGCCAAATCTCTGCTAAAATTAACAAAAGGGGGAAATAAAGACTCTTGAACTTATAGTGGACACTAATCTTTAATGCAAATTGCTCCCATTAAATACTTGAGCTGTTTTAAAAGAAGTTTTTTTTTTAATTTGTATACAGATTCGACCTCATATTACAACCCTTCGGAAGTATACTTATGGAAAACACATCTTAGCCAAACTGGAAAAGTATTACATGAAGAACAGCACTGATCTGGTGTCAATTGGAGGACCACCAAATGGAATGTTGTAAATTTAAGTGATGCACACAGAAGAACTGTTGAAAACTGTTCTGCTTAAATATTGTGTGTGCCAAACCAGATAGACTTAAAACACAACTTAACTTCTAATTATCCTCTCTTTTCTTCTTCCATTAATTATGATTTGTGTACCAATCAACTCTACTTCAACTCCTAAATGTGTCCTGAGTTTGTGTGCATTTTGTTTCTCCTTAAAGTACCTTTGCTGGGGGTTTATTGGAAAACCTAGGTAAATCGCAGAATATATGAACTTAATGTAATAGTATCAAACTAACTTTTGTGTGTTTTGCAAGTTAAACCTTACAAAATCGTTTGGTAGAGAGAAGAATTTTAAGTATGTATATGAACTACTTCACATTCTGATAGTTTTAGGTACTTGCTGCGTAAAAAAGTTCTCAGGCCCAGACTTGGGGGGGTGGGGGAGGAAATATTGTTAAAAATACCACATTAATCATATATAACAGAAATTGTATAAAGTTAAGTTGTGTTTCAGCAAGTTACTTTTTGACAACAATATTTAAATAGCACAACAGTTATGGTCTGTTGAAATATGTAATTCAGGGAAGGCTTAAATTACAGGCTGATATGTAATGTAACTCCTGATGTTTACTATGGAGATGTCAATACTCAATAGGTTTTATTTTTTGAGGTAAACACTGCCCTGCTTTTCTATTTCAGTGATGTATAGAAGCATTGTACATACATATGTATTTAACCATTGTAGAAGAGGGCAGTAAGGAATCATGATGGTACACATACCTAAATTTACAAATTGTCTGAAAAGTTTTTTTTTGCTAGATTTGGCTTTTCAGTCTATTTTGCAAAGAGATGTGGGGATTTGTATTTTTCAATACCTAAATTTAACGTTTATGAAGGTGTGGTGGATTTATTTTTAATTTCTCAGTTTAAGGTTTGGCAATCTTGGGCAGATTGGAAAATTAAGGGGCCATTGAACGATAAGCTTGATAGCTCACCATAACGCATGCAAAAACTAAGGAATAGACTTTGTTTTACTTATAAATATGTAGTGTATATGAGTAGACCTTGCAATTTATAGGTGTAAGTTTACAGTTTGAAAAAATGAAATTTATTGTTTGTGTTTAACCACATGCTTCGCTAACTTAGTAATGCATAGTTTGTTTGTACAGTTGTACATTTGTAAACCTGATGCTGTAAATGTTAAAATGTCTTCTACCCTTCAGAAAACAAAGTTTGCATTTTAGTGTATATTCACTAATTCACTCCTCTGCCCTAGCATAGTGTTGTATAATGTAAATTTCTTTGAATCAAGATTTTTTTTAAAATTGTATCTTTATATGACTTAAAATTTAAACTTGCTTTCTTTTATCTATTAGGATGGTAGGATTTGTTTATAATCGGAGCTGTTGAAATTCTGTTAATATGATAATTTTTGAAAATTTTACAAGTGTAATGTTGTACAAGTAAAAGTTGTGCGTAGTCAAATTGAAAAGTTTGAACTAAATCATCTAGTTACCATGGAAACCAAATGTCCTTTCCATCTTTAAAAAGTGGCATGATCTTTTTTGTACAGAAGAGTACTGTATTTTGGAATTGTCTACCTACATGTAAGTGGAAGTATGTATGATATTGTCAATTTTTCATTTGAACATAAAATTGTAACACTACATATAGATGATGTACATTTTACAGGAGGCCTTGTGTACATTTCCTGATGACATTTTGCAGGCAGAATTGTGACCATATGTGTATAATTAATAGTTATTTGTATTCTTTGCCTCTGGAAATATTTTGAAATATGCTTTGTATATTCAGTTTCTGAAAGATAAAAGATTGTGCTTTGTATTTTGATGATCCTTGAAAGTCAGTATTTTGTATAAACAGAATATCTTGTGGATTTGGAACAATCTGGAATTATTTATCTTGAGGCCTTTGGATGTGATGTCCTTAGCATTGAAGAGATAAAAAGTTGTTTTCATTAGGGCTGTGCAGTCAGATATTTTTAAAATGAACTAAAGCATCAGTGATCTTAAATTATTCAATGTTAAAGCTTTAATATTTTTTAATTATTTTATACTATTAATTTGTGCAGCCCTTTTTTCTGTCACAACATTAGATTTTCCAATCTAATATTGTTAAGCTGCACTATGGCACTTGCTGATTTTAAAATTGCTTTGCAGTACTTATCTCATCCAAGAACTGCAAAAAATGCATCATCAGGAAAGAGTATGTTGGCCATGTTTAAATAACTGGCTGTTAGCCTACTGTGTGCATAAAGCCAGTAGGTTTGTTTCAGCACAGCCCTAGTTTCCATGGCAACTATTTATTTGTTGTGTAAAGGAGGTCACTGTGTGAAATTGTTCTCTGGTTTTAGCTTGGGAAGCAGGAGTCTGGGTAAAAATGCAGATCAAGAAATTTTAAATTAGCATTGATAACAAATGGAACAAAACCACTAGGCATTTTACTGATATTTCCTCTAACATGGATTATTGATGGACCATTTTTATCTTATGTTTAATCAGGTCTGCTGCCAGGCTCCTTGGCAATTAAGATGGAGTAATGTTATATTCATTTAATTGTATATGCTGTATAAAAAAATGAAAAAAAGTGTGAATAACATATGTAATAAATCTGTTCTGTTTTCTGTAGGAAAATATGCCTTTTAATCCTTAAATATACCTTTTACCTTGTGTTATATTGAGAATTTAGGAAGTATCTGCCAGTATTTTAATTTGCCCATTTCTCATTTCTGTGAGATGGATTTAGGATAATGACACTGAACAAATTTGGCTCCACATATTTTCCCCTGTAGCCTGAGTATATGTATATATATATATATATATATATATATAGGCTTTACTCTGCAACAATCCTCAATTTAAAATTACATTTTAGCACCTTCTTTATACAGTTTTGGATGCACCTTTGTTAGGTGGATAATGACTGAAGGAGGAGAGAAAAACTTATAAATCCTTAGAGGGCTTGATGATATAGGTAGATGCTGGGAGGCTGCTTCTCCTGGCTGGAAGTTCAGATCTCGGGGTCTACTTTCACGATAGGGTATCTGCCATTAGGGATAGATGAGAGAAATTTCTTCACTCAAGGGTTGTGAACCTTTGGAATTCTTCACCTCAGAAGGCTGTGGATGCTTTAGTCATTAAATGTGTTCAAGACTGAGAGCAATAGATTTTTGGATGCTTTGGGATTTGAGGGATATGGAGAGCGGACCTGAAAGTGGAACTGAGGTGGATTGCTGATATTGAATTGCAGAGCGGGTTCAAAGTGCTTATATGGCTTAATCTACTATTTCTTACATCAATCAAAATGTTTGAAAATGCAAGTTCAGCAAATATAGGGGAAATAAAACCAGAAAAAATGCATTGCCAGTTCACAAACATGTCAGATTAAAGAAGCAATACAAAGTTTCAAGATGTGTGTTACATTAGTATAATTGAAATAATTTAAACAAGTGATCATGCATTCTTTTCATTGCATCCTTATATATATATATATATATATATATGTATATCATCAAGATCCGATATACTCAGTGAAATAATTACTCCTTGGTGCCATCCATAAATATTATATGATGGAAGTCGTGACTATTCAGGGAAGAGAAGTTTCTGCCATTAGGTGGAATTCCAGCCTTTGAAAATCGGAATTCCACCCTTTTAATTTTTTTCCAATCTCCCCTCCCCTTGGCCTAAGCCTTGGCAGTGTTTGTCAAGCCAGGTTGGGGGGGAAAGGTAGGTGGTGCTGCGAAGCCAGAGTATGGGCAGGGTTTTTTTTGGGGTTGGGGGGGGGGTGGTGGTGGAAGGAATCTGAGTCTCAGAGGGATTCAGCAGCTCAGGAGAGTTGGGAAGAGGGGCTACTGAGTGATGAGTGGGGCTATGGGCTTTCAGAAGAGGGACTGAATGAGTGGGGGGTCGGGGTTTAGTGAGAGGTGTGTGTGCATGGTTGGGGAGGGGAGAGGAGGCTTCACTGAGTTGTCTGTCACCAAGGAACATAGAGAACTTAGCTGGAACCTGTATATAAAGTAACATTTTTACATCGTACTTTAAAAACACTTTTTGTATTTATATAATGTATTTATATGTTGATCTATAATACGCAAACTTTATGCTGTTTTAATTTTGCTGGTGTCTGGGGATCATGTTAACCATTAATAATTTCTTTGCATATTCTTTCAAGAGATGTGGGCATAGCCTGCAAAGCCAGAATTTGTTGCTCACCCTTAATTGCCCTTGAGAAGGTGGTGAGTTAAAATGGGGTTACATTGGAAAATAGTTTGCAAAACACTGCCTTTGTGTCACTTCACATGTACCTAATCCAGCAAGGTCACGTTCTGTTGTTAGTATAGATTTCATCCCATATTACATGCACCAACTACATTGAATGCTGAATTGTAGAAGTCACTTTAGTGATTTTATACAAATGCATTGATCCACAATCTTGGTGGTAATAGAAGGTAAAAATAGGAAAACTAATATTTCTAACTATTTGAAGTGGCCTAGAAGCATTTGCATTCACTACAGATCATACGTGCTATAATTACATGATTCCTTGTCACAAAAAAATTTCTTCGGCCTTGAATTTTCAGGCCTTTTTGTCTTTGGCCACACCCATCCCTGATTATTTGACTGTTGCTCTCCCTCTGTCAATTTAGTCTTTAATAGCCTTACAAAAGTTGAAACATTTTTAACCTCCTCCATTGCCTCAAAAAAAATTTAGACTTCCTGCGACTACCAGATTTCCCCTCCCCCACCCCCTCACTGAACTGTATCCCAGAAATTAAACTAATTTCTTAAGATACATTTATTTAAAATTAAGTCATAAAAGATTCCTCTTACCCTAATTCATAATTAAACCTCTAAAATTAATTGCCACTGTTCTACCTACTGGAGTAAATTTATTTTGCAATGCTATTGTGCCAGCATAAAATAGCACTTCTGCTCTCATTGTGTATACTTATAGGAACAGGAGTAGGCCATTTAGTCCCTCGAACATATCCCACCATGCAATGAGATTATTTGCTGATCTGTGGCCTAACTCCATATACCACCTTTTCCCCATATCCCTTAATACCTTTAGTTAAAAAGATCTATATTTTAAATCTGAGATTGGCACATAATTGATCTAACATCAACTGCCTTTTGCAAATGAGTTCCGAACTTTGACCACTCTTGGTGTGTAGAATTGCTTCCTTACTTCACTCCTTAAAATGCCTAGCTCTGATTTTTAGGCTACTTCATGACAGTCCCTTTGAAATAACTCTGGAACACAATGCTATACAACATCAATGTAGTGCAGCTGCAAAGTTTCACACGTTTAAAATTCATGTACGATTTAATGTGGCATCAATACCTAGAATATCCAGAAGGTGTCAGCATATCTCCATGTCAGAAATTTATCTGCAGATTTTGTAAAAGGAAAACACTGACATTTTGCAAAACTAATTTTTCTTTGGGGTAATGCTTGAACATCTCCAGCAGTGCAGCATCCCAGCAGTACTGCACTGGCGTCTACCTAAATTATATGCTCATGCCTTTCTGCTGTGCACTTGCCACCCTTTAACTTGCTGGGTTGCCAACATGGCTTGTGACCTGTGCGCCATTGAGAAAGAGCCATTGCACCCATAAAATGGCTCTTTATTGGCTTCTTAATTGTCCTAATCGTCTGCGTATTTCACCCATGGGGGTTTCCTATCTCTCAAACAACCCCACCCTGGGAAATCTGAAAGGAGGCGGAAAGATGTTGGATCCAGCCGGACGGCTTTATCTTGCATCTTTTCCAGTCCACCTACTCACCTGCCCCTTGCCCCATCTCCAACTGCCTGGTAAAATTCTGCCTGAACAGTCAGCCTAGATTATGTGCTCCAGTCCTGGGGCTGAATTTTCCCAGAATTGTACTAAATGTGGTAGCGGGCAGGTAAAATGGAGCTCTACCCGCCGATGAAAATGGCGGGTTTTCACGTATCTTCTCGAGCCTGGCTCATTATATATTCACTGCTGTGAAACACACCCTTTCCATGGCAGGCGGGTTCTCATTTGCCTTTGCCTTCACCCCGCTGTTGCATCACGCCAGCCGCCATCTTTAAAAGGCAGGCGCCAGCAAAGCGCTCATCGCCAGCAGCTCACCACCGCTGCCTGGGAGACATGGCCAGCAAAAGCAAAAAGACTGCAGCAGCCTCCCCCCTACCCCCAGCCTTGAATGACAGGTCCCTAGAGCGACTGCTGGAGGCCCACCACTGGGATGTGCTCTACCCCTGGCTCTGGCCACAGGATGGGAGCAATATCACCAACCCGGCTTGGGAGGTGGTGGTCAGCATGAATGCCCTTCAGGAGAGGACAGCTACCCAGTGGCGCAAAAGGATGAATGATGATCTCCGTTCCACCACGATAAGTCATTATTTTCATCAATCTCAACTCTCTCACTCTCTAACCTATAACACATCCACAAAGCCCTCGCTCACTGCCAGTGCAAGGGACATCACCATTCATTCTCTCACACCGTCACTGTCCTCATCCCGTCCATGCGACCACTCACCACCCACACAGGCCAGGCTACTATCATCTGGCCCAGCAGGAGTCTTGATGCATTCTCCCCATCTCTATCCATGCAGGACAAACTGGCTCACAACAGGAGGGAAACGTCGCAAGCAGGTGGAGGGATGCCGGAATTCAATTTTCTCAGAATTTGAAAACAGCCATCCAGCTGGCCAGCGATGACCAGGACTGGTCCTGTGCTGATGGTGGGATCAGTGGTGCTGTACGAAGCCAAGATCCAGCAGTGCCAACATCCATTAGATAACCATGCCGTGAGTGACGTGTCCTCTTTCACAGGCCACTGCCATGCATTAACTCTCTCCCCTTGCTTTTGCAGGTACGTCTAGGAAGCAGCAGACGGAGTCCACGGCCCACAGCCTCCAAGCAAGCTCCGAAGAAACCTCCGAAGAGGAATCTGAAGGCACCCTCCCTGAAGTCCCGTCACAGCACTCACCCACACCCTCCACCAGCGCAGACACGCACCTCGGTGGGACCTAGCTTTAGAGTAGCCTCAGGACCACAATCTGGTGAGCACAACGCACTGTCCGATCCACAGAAGGCAGCAGCAGGGACTTCTCAGGTCCCTGACACTCAGATGCCTGCTGGAGACCAGAACGTTGCTGAGTCCAAGTCAGATGACGAGCCTCTGGACTCAGTCATGGCACAGTTGCTGGAGCTGCAAAGGCAAGCTCGGGAACATCTGGAAGGGATGGCCACTGCAATCCTCAGATTGTAAGGCACGATGGAGGAGTCTGTCCACCTTCAGGCTGAGGTGATAGCTCCGGCATTGTAATGCACAGAGGTCAACACTGGCAGGATGGCAGCCACCATGGAGACCTTGGTCCAGGGCATCACACCTGCACTGCTGCGTGGGCTTAACTCCATCACTGATGCCATAGTTGGCCTCCAACAGTGTGTACATGAGAGGGATGCTGGGCAACTCGATCTCACTAAAGCTACCCCATCTGCTCACGGAGTCAGCCAGGGGCCCTCGGGCACCCATAAGGAGGAGGATCAGCAGGTGCTCCGGGGCCACCCACCCAGATGTCTTTAGGAGTGACCGGCCCATTTGATTCCCCTCTTCCTGTGACCCCCACAGATCCAGCTTCACAGTCCGAGGAGGGTGCCACTGCTGCCAGCAAGACCCTGAAAGCAGGCCAGGGCCCTCCAGAGGATGCCTGCCAAAGTCATCACAGACAGGGCATCACAGTCAGCAGGCTGTGTCCATCTCCCTGTGGTTGTCTGGGGCACACCAAGACATAGCGGCAGGGTTAGGAAAGTTAAGGAGAATTAACTCTTTTGAGTCAACCAAATAAACTAAATTAGCAAAATGAGGGACAATTAAGGAGAATTAGTTGTTCAGGTTGGGCATGGGTGTTAATCATTTGTACATAATGTTAATTATTGTCAAAAAATTCCCAAGAATGTCTCCCTGCCTATGACTCCTTGTTCTGCTGAGCAGTGTTCTTGTCACTCAGGTGTGAAACCTTTCTGCACAAGATAAAAGGCAGGTGTCTCGGTTCAGGGCCTCTTCCCTGTGCTCTGTGCAGCCTTCAGACTATATTGATGGTCCAGCCTCCCAATCCCTGGAAACATTACTGAAGCCTGCACCTTGACAGTGCTGTCATTGCTGCCAGAATGTAGTGGGCAGGCTGCAGAGTTCTCTCATACTCTCTGCATGCTCTTAGCACCTTTAAGGTGGGGCTGGCCCCCATCACACCAGCATCTGCGACCAGTGATGCTGTGCACCAATTCCTGAAGGGCTGAGGTGCTGAAGGCGGACACAGCATCATTACATCTAAAATTTCATGGCTGTGTCTCTGAGATGGCCCTGATCGTAGAGGGCAAATGACACCCTCGACCAGACAGGAGTCAGACGTTCTCAGAGGCTATGTGAAGATCTATGGAGTGTCCTCACTGCATGTTGTCGTCATCCTCCTAAAATTAGGGTCTCCATTGCATCTCCGTGACAGGAACATTCTCTGAGGGTATTGAGATAAGCCAGACTAGGCTCAAACATTCGCTACTGGGATGTGAGGATCTATGGTGTCTCGTCACTGCATGGCGTCATCATCCTCCACAAATCTGGCAGCTATGAGGGCCTCCCGAGTGCGCGTGCCTTGTCTAGCCAGTGCGAGAGCCTCATCACTGTCGTTGTCATCACCGAGGACCCCCTCACCCTCATCCCCCATTGGCAGCGTCCTTATCGGAGGAGACGTGCAGCTCCTCCTCAGCCAGCTCCTCTCACATTGCAGCGTCAAGTAGTAAAGGGTGTAGCAGATAATGACGGTGTGTGACACCCTCTGTATTGCTGCAGGGCTCCACCAGACCAGACCAGCCCAGGCTCTGGAACCGCATCTTCAGCCTCCCAATGGTCTGCTCCACCAAGTTGGATGAGCTTCTTTATAGCGTCGCTCTGCTGCAGCCTGAGGCTGCCGCATGGGTTTCATCAGCCACGTTCTCTGTGGGTAGCCCTTGTCCCCAAGGAGCCAACACTGCAGCCTCTGTGGACCCTGGAAGACTGCAGGGTTCTGCATGCGACTGAGAATGTAGGTGTTGTGCACACTCCCTGGAAACCGTGTACATAGTGCAGGATGAGTTTCTGAATGTCGCACACCACCTGCACATTCAATGAGTGGAAGCCCTTGCAGTTGATGGAGACCTGAGCGCCACATGAGTGCACTCTGCACCTGTGGGACTCCCGAGATCAGGGTGCAGAGCGGACGTAAGGTATGGTGCGCTTGGTGGCCCTTTGGCGCCTCCCTGTTGCTTGCATGGGCAGGAAGGCGGGCTAGGAGCCGGACTCCAATCATATCACTGTGGCTGAGCCTGATCTGTCTCAGTTGCAGAGGCACGGTCAGTTTATACGGTTGTCCCTAATGTGTGGCCACTCCCCTCACTTTCTCTGCCCGCCACCGCGATTGCCTGTGCACGGAATGCAGCGCCAGGGCAGCACTTGACCCCCCCCTCCCCACCCCCTCAGCAGTCATCTCCTAGGCTGGCCAGCACTTACCCCCCAGACAGCCCCCTCCCTCAGCAGTCGCCTCCGAGGCCAGATTCCCCCCTGCCCCCGGGCACTCCTGAGGTCTGTAAACAACAGTCGAGCTGTGGTGAACGTTGCTGCTTGCTCACCTCAGTTCCCCCAAAGTGAAGGCCGCCGAGTGCAGATCCCCTGCGTGCTGTTGTGAAACACGTCGGGGTGCTTTCCCACCGACGTGGACAGACGATTTGGCCGGGTTCCAAGAGCCTGGCAGGATGGCCTTTTAATTATATGCTGATGTATTACAATTAGCTGCCCACTGACCGATCGCGGGAAAGATGGTCTGCTGTCAGCGGGCTGAGTGGAAGATCATGACCTGCCTTCGCACTATCATGAAGTGGGTCCCACCATATTCTCCACGCACGCCACCTATCACACCCACCAGCAACAGGCTTGGAAAATTCTCCCCCTGTAGTGGGGCTTGAACCCTTCACCTTTTAACTCTTGAATGTGAGTTTTACCAATTGAGTCAAGTTAACACTTAGAAAAACAAGGAACAGGCAGTGGGGAGAAAAAGGTTTAATTTTTTTCGGCTTTTTATATTGTTTAGATATAAAATCTTGTTTGGGATGAGATTTTGTTTTGCGCTACTGAGTGGTTAATGCTTGTGATGGAGCCAGAAGAGAGTGCGATGTGGTTGATGGGCTTTGACGCTGAGTTGGGACATTACAACTGGAGTAAGTCAGTCAGCCAGACCAGACCAAAGCAAATGACCACCTGTTCCAAGATTCCAGGTTTCTGGAGATTCAGTGGTTGGGAAAGGCCTTCCTCTTGCACTATTATAATGATAGCTTCCAAAAGACCAACCAATTCCATGAGAATCACAAAAGTAAATGATAAAGAAAATATTTTGGAGAGAAAACTAAAAAAAAAAATCAGCCTACATCATAAATACTTGTTGCAAATTCCCTGTGGAAGGTTCAGCTAAGTAGTTATTATGAACTCAGACAGTTAATATCAGCACAGTACCGCAGGTAGTCCAGTCCTCTCACCATATCTATGCATGTTTCAGCTGAGATAAACTCATACCAATCAAATAGGGAAGCCTGCTTGATTTCTCATCTCGATCCCGGGGATGATAAAATCAATTATAACACTGCTATGGTTGAATCAGCTAATACAGCATGAACTAAGTTGAATCGGGAATTTTTCTGGTCTGTTTCCATTTAGCTAATCATTGTATTAACCACTTTAAGTATAAGGGGAAAGTAACTACACCTTATAAAAACGTTCCATAGTACAATTTCACTACTAAATATGTGTTTATAACAAATTTCAACACCTGATTGATGGTTACTGCTGGAGTTCAAAAGAACACAGCATGCTCTCACACCCAGTGCAGATTGGCTCCTAGTTACCCAGCCATCCGGGAGCTGGTCTGAAGTAAAAGCTGGCAATTAAGTTGAACAAAGCTGTGTGCGGAAGGTACGTAGTCTTCTTGAGTTCTGTGATGTTTAGTCCCTAATTCAAGACAGTCATCAGTTAAGAAAAATGTAGAAACATTGTCTAAACCTAAATCTCTCACCGTAAGTGTAATTGAACCCAATGTGTTGTTAAGTAATTGATAAGCTATATAGTGGTACAAGCAAAAGTTGGAATTGACAAAAAGCCACATTTACATCAGTATGATCCTAGTAAACTAGTGAAAACTGATCAGCTGCTTCAAAAAGGCTTACTCAGACGTGAAGAAGCTGATCTAAACAGCTCTGAATGTGTGTCCAGGACATGTAATTACACCAAAAGTGCAGTAGTGCATGAACTTGCCATAGCTTAAATAGCTGTTATCCCCAACACTCCGTCACTTGTACAGAAGATTGTGATAAACATTGCAAGGATTTCCTCCAATTTCCTACAGAAAATTTGCAGACTAGTGTGTTTGTGTATTGGCTTTCTCTTGCTTTCTCTAAATCTTAATTCTATAATTTTAAAACAATTTAAATATCAGAATTACACTATATGAGCTTAGTATATACTCTTTTTTATCTTCACCTTCACCCCAACTCCACATTGGGATGTGCTGGAACTCTCCACCCTTTCCCCCCCCCCCCCCCCCTCCTTTAATTCTGACACTCCCTTTTTTCTTGCCCCAATTCACCTTTGTGCTTTTCCTGTACTTTCCCTGCTCTACGTTTCAGTTCATAGTGGAAGCCTTCACTTATTCCCCTGACCCCTGCTCTCAGCTCCTACTTGGTATTGCTGTTAGTCTACAGAGTGGCTCTGTGCTGAGAGTGGGAATACCTGTGAGCCTCCAAGCGAGTGGCAAACCTAGGGATGCAGAGAGCTGTCCAGTCTTTATTGCTGCTTATTTACATAAATGTTACCAGGCTCCTATCCAAGCGCAGCCAAAACCACCTGGCTAGCAGGCTGGAACAGCAGTTGTAGGACCTGTCGAATTGGTCACTGGCACTCGCAGGAAGAGTCTGGGGGCAGGGTTGGTAAATGCGATTGTGAATCTGGTTGAGGGGGCGGGGTGAGTGGACGCAATTGGGGATCGCAAGGGGCTGGGGGAAGAGGGGTGTCCACTGTAATTGTCAAAAGGATTTGTTAAAGGACAGAAAATGTAGGGTAGGGAGTTGGCAGGCTGTTATTAGTGGGATGCTGCAAGGATCAGTGCTGAGGCCTCTGCTGTTTACAATCTATATTATTAACTTAGATGAAGGAACTAAGTGTAATGTATCCAAGAATGCTGATGATATAAAGCTAGGTGGGAAAGTAAACTGTGAGGAGGACACAAAGAGTATGCAGAAGGATATAGCTAGGTTAAGTGAATGGGCAAGAGGTGGCAAATGAAGTATAATGTGGGAAAATGTGAGTTTTATTGATTTTGGTAGAAAGATGAGAAAAACAGGTTTTTTTTAAATATTGAGAAAGTATTAAATGTGACGTTCAGAGGGGGTTGAGTGTCCTTGTACACAAAACACAGGAAGCTAACATGCCGATTCAGCAAGCAATTGGAAAGGCACATAGTATATTGAGCTTTATTGAATGGGTCTGGAGTATAAGAGTAAAAAAGCTTTGCTGCAATTGTTACAGGGCTTTAGTAAGACCACACCCGGAATACTGTATACTGTTTCGGTTCCCATACCCAAGGAAGGATATACTTAGTATGGGTGCAGTGAAGGTTCACTCTTGATTCTTGTCCTATGAGGAAAGATTGAACAGAATGGACCTCTCTGGTGTTTAGAAGAATGAGAGGTGATCTAAGTGAAACAGCTAAGCTTCTGAGAGGACTTGGCTTGATGGTGGCTGGAGAGTATAAAACTAGACGGCATGATCTTAGGTCAGATATTTAGGACCGAGATGGAGAAAAATTTCTTCACTCAAGAGGGTTATGAATCTTTGGAATACTCTATTTCAGAGAGCTCTGCATGTTCAGTTGTAAATATATTCAAGGCTGAGATTATCAAAAGATGGCAATTGGGCGAGTCAGTGAGGTTAAGGCCAGATCAGTCATGATCTTATTGAATAATAAAGCAGGTTCAAGAGGGTGAATGGCCTATTCCTGCCTATTTCTTTTACTCTTATGAGCCAGAAATGGCACTGAATAAATGCTGACTTCCAAATGTTGAGCATCTGTATGCTGAGGAGATAGCATCAGTGCTGACATATTATTTTTGATGTTGCATTTATATTAATACAAAACCAGTTCAGACGAAAACTGTGGATGAGGAAAGCCATTTGGCCCATCTGGATTCATCCATCCAGAAAGATCCAAAAGTGTCTCATTGACAGCATCCATCTGTTTCTTAATTAATTCCAGGGTTTTTGCTTCATTTACTTTATTTGGAAGTCTATTTAGTGAAATCACTCCTGATATTATGCCTAAAATCACCTTTTACTAGTTTGAACCCATGTCCTCTTGTTTTACTCCTCTAATTCTAATCCTCTAAGTTTAAATTAATATTCTGGCTTTTTCCATCTCCTTAACAATCTGAAATACTTCTCTAAGATTATCTCTCTGGGTTTTCTAGGCTGAAATGTCAAGTTTCTCCAGTGTTTTCTTATAACTCAGACTTCCGCCACTATCAATCAGGCAGTGGCTGTTCTCTGCGTGGGTTCCATCATTGAATGTCTGTCTCCCATATTCCTTGAATTCTTTTGGAGAGAATATTTTAAATTTTATTTGCCGTTTATCCTAAATCACTAGCTTCATTACAATGAGGAAGAGCTGGCATGATATCACTCATCTAGTTTGTTCTTATTATTTATTCCAGGATATACTTCAATCATTGTTTTTTGAAAAAAACCCTGGTTCTAGTAGTAGGGTTGTTGATCATACAGCATACTCATTGTCATAGGTTGATTTGTGTTTGTGATTGGCCTTGCCAGAATGCCAAAACTTAAAATTCAGAAGAACTATATGCAATTTGGCTGATCAAGCTCACTCCTTCCATAGATAGTCTGCTCTGTCATGGATTCTGCTCCACTTATTTAATTATCTACAGAAATCACTTCTACTAAGGCAAGGTCATCAACTTGAAGTTTCTCTCTCCACAGATGTTGCCCAAACCTACTGAGTATTCCCAGTATTTTCTGTTTAGGTTTCTACTAAAGTTGCCAATTGACTGATTTTGAATTGTTCTAATATTCCTCTTTTGTTCAATCAAAATATACAAAGGGTTTTTTTTGCTGTGATAGAAAATGAATTTTCAAACTTCAAATTACATTTATGTGAAAATAAATGATCTGTTTTAATCATTTTTTTGAACCCTGGAACGTTAAAGTTTGTGTTTTTCTTATGGGAATGTTGCTTTCCATTCTGCTTTCTTTATGTTAACAGCTACATATGCGGAATTTATCCACAGAAGGTTTTTGCTCGGCTTTCATCTCTTGGCTATTCCTCAGCCCTTCAATAGAAGTTAATAGCTGGCTGCCCAGTCAGATTCATAACTCAGTTATTTGGGCCATCAGAGATGAGATGCCTGACCTTCCGATGTATAGCATTTCATCCAGACCACAAGTTCTAAATTGCTGTTACTTTAAACCAAAGTCAACTCGGGGGCTGTTTGCGCTTGGACACAAACTCAGGTGTCAGATGGACTTGATGACTCTTGGGGATCAGGAAGTATTTATGCATAGCTTTTCCTCAGGAAATTAAAGAAATTGATAAGCTATACGTGATTTGTTGAAGGACCAGGCTTGATAGATTGAATAGTCTTCTCCAATCTACCATTTCCTTTTTTTCAAAAGTTTCAACTTAATTAATTGATCCTCCCCATTTCTACTGATTGAGTCTGAATTAGGGAACCAAGCTTTTGGGAATTTGTTTACCTGAACCCTGCGTTTAAAAGCACATTCCTGCCTACAGTATGTTTTACAAATTCTATGCTTAACTGTTTGAGGATAACATTGGAACTTGGTATTATAACAAATAGTGTCTGCCCCAGACAAATTAATAAACTTTAGTATGAAAGTGAAATAAAACAAACAAAAATTTCTGGAGTTCAAATTTGGTAGCAGATTTGTAGTGGAGATTTTTGTTGTGAGTTATTCCAGAATCTTTAATCTGTCTGAAAAACTCCAGAATGAGGTAGTACTATCCCCAAACTGTATATAGTAATATTGTGTAGCCTGTAAAGTTGTACTATAGAGTATTTTTGTTACTATAATTATGTTTCCATAGTTATAGTTTTAAGTTGCATAATTGCCTACCTTGATACTTCTTTCTGTCTCGAGCATCAAGCATGAATTATGATACAGCTGGCATCAAATGTAACCTTGAATAAAACCTATTCTATATCTCTTGTCTTTAGGTGGGTCGGGGAGAGGGCATTAGAGGTGGGATTGGTATGAGAATCAGTGATCATGATCAATTACTTTATTACGCTAATCTTTTTCTGGTAAGTAAATTGTTGTCATTATTGTGGATAGGAAGCTATTAAATCCTGCACAGAGACTTACATCAAATTACATAGCATATATTGCACAAAAACAGGCCACTCAATCCAACCATTCCGTACTGGTGTTTATGGTCCACTCGAACCTCCTCCCGTTTCTCCTCCTCTAAATCTATCAACGTAACCATCTATTCCCTCCTCCCTCAAAAGCTTGTCTAGCTTCCCTTTAAATGTATTTATATTATTTGTTTAATTCAACCACTCCACATGGTAGTAAATTCCACATTGTTGCCACTCTTTGGCTAAAGAATGAATTTCCTATTTGTTTTCTTGGTGATTATCTTATATTGATGGTCTCTAGTTATGCTCTTCCCCTCAAGAGGAAATTTTCTCTCCTATCAAAACCTTTCATAATTTTAAAGACCTCTATTTGGTCACCAGTAAGCCTTATTTTCGAGAGAACAGAGACCCAAACAGAAAATTATTTCCTGATATGTATACCCATGCATTTCTGTTACCATCTTTATAAATCTCTCCAGTGCCTCTATATTCTTTTTATTATATGGCAACCAGAACTGCACACAGTACTCTTTTAAGTGTGGTCTAAGCATGGCTCGATACAGTTTTGGTATAACCCCCTACTTTTTAATTCTATTCTACTGAGGCAAGTTGGAGACATTTGAGGCAGAATGAATACAGGGCTTGAGAAAAATCTAATTCACAGAAATGCTTGGGAGCAATTAGCAATTTTCAGCGCAGAAAAACCTGAAAAAAATTAGAGATATTTTTGTGAGAGACCAAAAAATAGAAATGCTAATCATAAGAATTTGCAAAAAGGAGTACAAGACAGAGGCTGTGCTGAAGCATCAACTACTAACCTCTCAGCTAAGAGTTTATTGCATTGGATTTTCAACTTGATTTTAATAGAAATTAAGTTGGGGTGATCTCTGTAATAAGCAAGCTTATGCATAATGCCAGGACAAAATATTAAGCATTTTTAAAAAAATTAACTCAGACGTCAATTTATTAACGGTGGTATTGTATAATAAGATAAGCTATAGACACAAGTTTTCAGAGACATGGGCCTAGACTCTCCCTTCTTCGGCAGGCCAATGGTGGCTGAGTGGGGGTTCTATTGCCTATCAAAATCATACTGCCAGTAACCCACTGTAAATCCCCTCCCAGAGCCAACAGATGAACTAGATAGAGAAACCGTGTCTGCTGGTTGAGGAATGTAGGATGAGGGAGTATAATCTAAAATTCAGAGCCAAACCTTTCAAGAATGAAATTAAGAAACACTTCTATACGCAAAGGATGGTAGAAGTTTGGAACTCTCACAAATGCAATTGATACAAGATCAAATGTAAATTTTAAATCTGAGATTGATAGATTTCTGTTATTGAAAAGCTTAAAGGAATATGGGCCAAAGGAGGTATATGGAGTTAGGTCACAGTTCAACCATGATCTCATTGAATGTCGGGCAAAACAATTTTGAGGGGCTAAATGGCCTTCATCTGTTCCTATGTTCCAATGTGCAAGCTAGTCTGGAGGCCACAAAACTGCTCTTTGTTAGCTAACTGTCTCTGGAAGCAGGTGAAATGCAGTTCTGGCAAAACCTTTAAAAGGTTGTAGTCAGTTAAGATGCAATTTCACACTTCAACAAGATGACAGAAGGAACAACAGCCTTGAGAATGACAGTGCCTGGAAGCGACCGCAGATCTGCCAGTGTGGCTTTGGAGGTACCACTGATCAGAAGTGGGTCTTTACATCTAATGGGTACTGAATGCAGAAGGGGTCATAATAAAGTGATGGTGACTGTCTAGAGGGAGGTGAAAGACGCAGTCAGTGCAACTCTTATTTCCCATGTACTACCACACAATACAGAAGAGCTTAATTAACCTCAAGGTTAATTATGGCAAGTCAAGATTCTGGTCCCAATGAATATCTTCCATTACTTATATAGTTCCACTCACCTCCTTACCTAGCATACCCTTCTTTTCTCATTACCTGGGTGTCAGAGAGGGCAACTTGTCCAAACATTCAAGTACCTTCTTTACTCAAAACCACTCTTTCAATTCACTTTGGCTGCCATGAGTGCATATTTTAGACTTCATTTACGCTTTATTTAAAGGACCAAAGCGTGCTTACCTCTATTCATCACCTATGGGGCGAGTCTCCATGAAGCTCATAGGTTTGTAACATTGCCTTCTCTCTCCAAATGATAAAGGGTGGCCTGTATCTAATATCACTATAAGAGTTCGAAGGTGGAGTGGACAAGATAAAGCTGGTAATGGTTGGATGAGATTCGTTATATATCATTTCAATTTCATGTGCTTTCTCAAAGTACTCAGTTTCTATTTCTTCAAGAGAAAATGTCAATGTATCCAGACAAGCTCTTCTGTATTTCACATCAGAATGGTTGTGTCGAAAAATCAGTCATTCTGATCGTTCCATTGTGTAACCCACGATTTTCTGCTCATTGTGATTGGGGCAATGCACAAATTCTGTACAGTGGGGCCAGAAAAGTCAATGATTCCTGCTCAATGGATGGGAATTCACAATCCTAGACCAAAGGAGTAGTTGGATTGTCAGTTAACAGCTGGGGAAGATTTTGGTTTTGTTTCCCTATTACTGCTCCTTATGTTTGGATAATAATACTTCCACATTTCAATAATAGCTTCCACACCTAAGATATTGAGCTACTTTGACTGACTTTTTTCTTCAACAAAGTTTTGATGTTATTCCATTTCTGGTTCTCCCTCATCTTGGTGAGGAAATCCCTGGATTTTATTCTGTTGGGTTAGGGGGACTTGCTTAACAGGAGGAAGAGAACTTGAAGGCCTTGTTCAATAATAGGAGGAGCTTGGAAAATTTGGGATGGAGGGATGGAGGGGTGCTGTTGAAGTAGAGGGTGTGCAGCAAACCTACTCATTAAGAGGAGAAACTTCCCCACTGAGGGTGCTGATGCTGAAAGCTGATGGGGCAGGATGAATAATCAAGGTTAAGGTTTAAAACCTTTGATGCTGGATGTCACAATGTCTTGTCTGATGCTAATTGGCCTCAACCATGTCTTTGTCATGTAACAGTATGTTGACAGTGCCACTTACTGGCACAGAGCCTTTTGAATCCTGAGACAGCTCACGATTTTAACATAGATGACTGCTAAATTTACATCTGTCAGCTCAGCAATGACAATGGGACTGCTTCAGTCAGAGTTCTGGAATTTGCCATGTATGATCATTACTCCTTGGCTACTATCACTGGCAAATTCCCTGGGTGTGGCATTTGGAGCTACTAGTGAGAGTTAGGTAAGTCATTGGGACCTATTATTGGTAAAAACCACACTTGTTGGGTGCATTGTTTACCATTCAATGGTATGATCTTTAGGAATTACCCCATGCAACCTATTTTCAACAATCATACCATAAAATAAAAACTTTATAGCACAAAAGGAGATCATTTGGCCTATTGTGTTTGTTCTGATGCTGCCTCCACCCTAGAGCTACTTGCTCCAATCCCATATCCTTGCTCTTATGAGGTGAAATCTAATACCCTTTAAGAATAGTAATGGGGTAGGACCATTCTGAGTCCTGACCCTTCACTTGCCAGTAATGCACCCACCTGCATTATCATGTGGGAGATGGCCTCCTAAATGGCTATCTCTGCCTCCACCGGCTAATTAAGGATGGTGGGCATGTTCCTGAGGCTGCAACTCCATTCAGAGAGCCTGCAGTATTTACTTCTTTGAATTAAAATGTGGCCACAGCTGTCAGGCCACCCCTTATATCCGAAAATCTCTCAGGTCATCCCCAGTGTATTTTTGTTTCCACCCCAGTTCCCCTCCATAGAAAGTCCTATGGCTGCAGCTGTGGGGTGGGGAGAGGAAGGAGGAAGTGAAAGACACCTTGCAGCATCCAAACCCGTGCCACCTTCACCCAACCCCCCCACTCCCCCTCCAGAACCAGCCAGCCACTGACAAGCCACTTCCAGGCATCTTAACAAACTTTGGCCTTAGCAGGAGACACATCCACCAGCAGAATGATCCTGGCTGTGCCCCATTCTGCCCACAATTTGGCATTTAATTCTTCAACTTGGCTACCTCACTGCCTTCGATGACCTCCCATTGGCTAGATAGCCCAGAGGCCAAAATGAATTGGGCTGCTGACCCAATACCCTTATATTGTTATGATCTCAAGGGAGACCATTAACTTTTAAAAAGAAATTCAAACTCCAAGTTATTAATTGAAAGAGTCACGTCACAAGATTTCACATATTAGATCACCTTTACTGTACAAGAGTTAAACAATGCAAATACTATAAGCTTAACACTATATTTTGTAGACACGTATTCTTCATGTCTGAAAATCTCACAGGTCATCCCCATTCTACATTTATTTCCACCCCAGCTCCCCTGTACTTTGCAGGATCTTGAGGGTTCTTTCACTTCTCCTAGAACCAAACCAAGGTTCGAACTCCAAGTGCCAGCAGCTCTCTCTCTGTGCCTGCACTGGCTCCAGATGTAAACTGTCTGTATTCTGTGAAAGATCACACAGATAAATCCCAAAACAAAAGACTCCCAACCTGCAATCTATCCCCATGGTAACATGGCACACCTGGGATGTCCCGGATGGAGATTTAAACTAATTAACTTGTTATGACGCAGCAGATGATGTGTGCCACAGAGACCAAATCCACGAGGGAAACATGGCTGCACTAACACAATGGTTTTGTAATTTGTATTTATTTCGAGATGTGTGCACTGAATTCAGAAGTAATAAGTTCACCAAAACTTTGAGATTTAAAAAAAAAATAATTTAATATTTATTACCAAAAGAAAAGATTTCAAGCATATACATAAGACTGCAAGCTACTACTATAATAACTCCTAAAAGTCCTAATTTAGCTGACTCCCAACTACACCCTCTTTAAAGCAATGGTCCAAAAATAAATGTTAGATTTTAAACAGCAAATTAACACAATTTCATCAGATGCACTGGCCTAATTATGAAGCTAAGAAAGGGCCACCTAATGTTTATTGTTTTTCCCACTTCCAACTGTGACCTTGAAAATTGGTGAAAAGAGAGCCCTAATGCGAAAGCTTTTCATCTTGCACTCATCAGGACAAACACATGAATGCAAAACTTCAAACAATGACAAGGATTTATACTACAGGGGAAAAGGGTGCTGATTGGTTGGCAAGTTGACTCTGGCAATCAATCAACATTCTTTTCTCCTGTAGTGTAAACTGTTGTGATAATTTGAAATTTGGCACTCTTGTGTTTGTCCTGATAAGTGCCAGATGGCAACATGTCTCCCTTTTCAACAGGATTCAAGTGCTGTACACCAAACTCTGACCTTTTTAAATAAACATAGGCCACTCTTTGAATTGCATTTACTTTAAGTCTTTTTACTAGCCCCGGCAAAGCAGGTGCTTCCATTATCTTACATTTAAAAAGTTCAACACCCCCTTAAAGTTATATTCAAAACATATGAATCATGAAATTAGACATTTTCACAACAATATACAAATTTCCTCCTGGTCCTGCCTTCAAGTTTGCTTCAGTGGAACCTGGAAGATTCCATCCATGATGTTTACAAAAGCAACAGCTAAATACCACAGATGCTGTAAATCTGAAATAGAAACAGAAAACGCTGGAAATGCTCAGTGAGTCGGGCAGCGTCTGTGGAGAGAAATAAGCAATGTTAATGTTTCGGGTCTGTTCGGATTAAAGGTCATAGGCCTGAAGCATTCACACTGTTTTTCGCTTCACAGATGCTGTCTGACCAGTTGAGTATTTCCAGCATTTTTTTCTATGTCTACAAAGCAGTCTTTTCAGTGAACTACTATCTCCAATGTTTCTCCTCTGCCGCATAGGCAATACTGTGAGACAGTTTAGTGATATGGTTCATGTGTCTACAGCTGTAGGGTGAAAAAATATCACTACCCATCTGGTTCACTAATGTCGGAGAAGGAAATCTGCTGTCCTTAACTGGTCTGGCGTACATGTAACAACCGCCCCCCCCCCCCCTCCCCAAACCCACGGCAATGCGGTTGACTCCTAAAATGCCCTCAGAAAGGGGCAATTAGGGATGGGCAATAAATGCTGGCCTAGCCAGAGATGCCCACATCCCACAAATCAATGAAAACAAATATTGCTTACCCTTCACTCATTGAACGACAGTGACAAGCTGTCCGTAGTATTTTGCTTTTATCTTAATATTTCAGCGTTAAGTTGTCATTGAATTCGGCTTTAGATGAAGTTACACTGCTCCCCTGCTGTGTCTTTCGCAGAGTTAAGTGAGTGCCTTTTCTAAAAGATACAGACAAAAATGGGCACTAAACCTAAAAAAGGAAAATTATAAACTTACGTAATAACGCCACATTACTAGTATCCTGTATATATTCTAGTTCATTTAACTAGGTTATTTTGCCATTTGATTTGTTTTTAAATACAAATTGATATGTGGAGTTTTTTTTAAAAAAAATGAATGAAGTTTAATTTCCTACCCAGGTGACTAATACACTTCGTCAGGTTTGCTGTAGGCTAGTACTTATCTCCCTAAGTATAGTGTGGGTGGTTGAGTGCTCCGCGGTGACGCTAGGAGCCGGGAACTTACATTAGTCGGGAGTTCAGAGAGATTAGTTCAGTTTGGAGGCAGCTTCATAAATTGTTGAAAGGGACTTTCATTTGCCGGGGAGGGACAGATAAACCAAGATGAAGACGCCAAATTTCAGCCTTAAATTTATTTTGGCCATGGGATTTCCTTTCGTCCTGTTGGTAAGTTTTGTATTTTGCTGAGGTGTTTGCCTAAAGTGTGGTAATTAATCGAAAGTGATTAAACTCCACTAGGATAGGAAGTTAAGCTTTACACTCCAATAATTTCGCCTCTAGATCGAGAGTAAATGTGAAAAAAAAGTGTTTAACTTGCAAAATAAATATCTCGTTTCGTAGCCTTTAGCTCGAAGTTTCCTTGCAGAGGATCTGAAATTAAGCGCTGAGTTCGGTTCTGATTTCCGTTTTGTCTCTAAAGCGTTATTCCCGAACCTACTGAGGATCACGGAGTTCCCCTTGGCCATTAGTTAGTTACCTGCATATTTCAAGACGGATCTGGAGAGTACATGGGCGAGCAGAGGAACGCACACATACACAGCAATGGAAACACGCATAGCTAGAGAGAGAGACAGAACCGGAGACATACACACGCACAGTTAGAGGCGACAAGACACACACACACACATCGAGACAGAGACAATAAGTTCATTATCAGCGTGTTGCACGTTTCTAATTCCTAAGATCTTGCCTCATAGTGTTAAGATATTGTGCCAATCATAATCTGTAATTAAAGAATACATGTTGCTTCGATGTTTTCAAATTGATTAACGGCTGCCGTATGCACCGGGTTATGCTCAACTGTTACTCATCACTGTGGGTGATCGTAAACACAACTTTTAAGTGAAAATCATACACCTGTGAATGTAACCTGTGTGTGTGAGACAACTGGAATCTCACCCGGAATATTAAATGTGACCCAAGTCTTATTCTGAATGGGACCCTCCTGTGACGTCAGCTGACCAGCTGCCATTGTGCTAAGTGGCGAAATCACCATTTCCCGCAGCAAGTTCAATAAGATATCACACCACCAGTTCATGTGATGGAAGTTGCGTGTGCAGCTGTGAATTGGCCCATGTGCGCATTTTCCGGCTTTCCCCCTTTGATTATAAATGGGCCGCGGCAGAGCTTGATTTGGTAAACTGAGTCAGGGTGATGCAGGGAGGAGGAGGAATCAAACTCAAGATTTGCCAGCTTGACGCGAGGGAGACTGAGCTGGGAAACGGGGAATGCTGAAATACCTGGTCTAAAGGTTGTACCTGGGGACTGCACTGACTTGCAGACTGAACCAGGTGGTTATAAGACAAGGGGTCAAGAGCAAAGTGGAAGAGTTCCCCCAAAGCCACGTTTGAGAGATTGAGAGGGGTGGGGAGGGGGCAGTGTGGGCTAGCTCATTGGTATAGGTCAGCCTGGCTCTGTCACTGTGTACTGTATATCTATTTCTCTGTAGCACTCAATGCCCAACCCTGCCTGCACATGCACTGCAAGTTCTGGAAGAAGCCAAAGTATTGTTTTATCCAAAAAAAAAATAAAATACTGCAGATGCTGGAAATCTGAAATAAAGACACAGAATGCTGGAAAAACTCAACAGGTCTGGCGGCATCTGTGGAGATCCACAGATGCTGCCGTACCTGCTGAGTTTTTCCAGCATTTTCTGTTTGTATTATTGTTTTATGAAACCTTGTACATGTAATGAGGGCATACATGTCCTAACTTTTCAAAAATATATAAAGTTCAGACATGTCTAGCCCTACAGAATGTTTTAATTTGTGTTGAGCTGCCAAATATTTTATCCTTAGATTATTACTTCCAACTACTTTATTAAGAGAGCTGTACTCCTTCAAATTGGTATCGCTAGATATGATTTGAGCAGTAACTGTCAAATAAAAATGTGTTTATATTGGAGGATTGTAAGGTTCAGAGGTTTCAGATATCTCCTGCTCCCTCTGGCAAATCCATCTCTTGGTTTCCTTATTTTCTGGTGTGTGTAGGATCATAATTGAGTCTGAACAGCCTAAATCCAGATGATAGGCTTAAGTACAGTATTTATGAAATCCCAGAGATAAGGTGAGGGAAAAGCACAGTTAGGGATGTTGTTCTGTGTTCAGGGCAGCTGATGGAGCACATAGATCATGTTTTACCTTTTCTCTGACCACGGCGTGTTCTTAAACCTGACATCAGTTAACGAGTGAACAGAATCTTCTGTTTCTAATTTAGTTGTGCAGTACCTTGTTAACCATTTTGTTTAAATGGTGAGTGCTTAAACAAAGCTGCACTGCCTGTTCATACTCGCCTAGAGCTTGTTCAACAGCACCTGTTGTGGCAACAGTTTTGTAACCTTGAAACTTGTGTGGAAGGAAGTGAGACTATCTGTTTTGAAGAATTGAATTCCTAGTACCTTCCACATAGGAACGCATGAAAATACAGGCTTGGAGTAAGCACTGAAAACCACCTGTCTGGTCTCCAACGTACTATCAGGGGTATAGAGAATGTACTAAAATTATTTTTTTCTAAATAAATTTTGTATTTTCTATCCAAAGGTACAATATATTTTGGTTCTTCAAATATTTCAGAAATATTTAACTTTTTTAAAAAGATGCAACTTTGCAAATAAAATGATTCAGGGTCCACTTAGAGCTATGGTATCAAAATCACCACTAATTTTATAGTGTGAATTCCACCTAGGTCTGGACTCAGCTCAGGAAAGTGTGTCACAACAACAATAGATCTGTAGTATAAATGCACCCTTGGCATATAGCATCTAGTTTGTACTTAGCTAGGGGATACAAATTAGAAAATTGTGCATACATTAAATTAAATATGGGGCATTTCTATCCCTTTTATAAAGCCTAATGCTGTAAACAAATTTAGAGCCTAACACCATTGTACATCAGTCCATAATTCACACAATTCTCTGGTAAGTGTAATTTTGTTGCTTGTTTCCATACTTTGCTTTTCAGATGCTATTATCACTCTTGTAATATTTTGCTATTGTACGATTACTTTTACATGCAGTTGATTGTTATTAGACAATTGACATTTGTTATGTAATTAAAACCAGCTCTGTAAAGTTCGATGTTGCTGATGTGGGGGAGAATTGGCATGTGTTGCAGCTTTGAATTGGTTTTAATTATCTCGCATTCAATGAGAAGTGAAGCAATAATCTCAAAGGAAACCCTTATATGGTTTTACCTCTTGAGTACCTGTGGGAAAGAGATAAAATTATATTGTAAATCTACCACTAGGTGGCAGACCTTGTGGTAAGCATCAACATCTTGTAATGTATGTGTGTGTTGAGGGGGAAGAAACACATTTGTTCACTTACTTTTGATTCCAGTCCTTCCTGCTGCCTATTATTTTCAATGAAATTTGGCTACTATTGCATTAGAAAACTAAACACATCTTTAGTGAAAAATGCTCTTAATTCTCTGTCTTCTGTTCCCTGGTAGATATAATGTAGATTTGTGTAGAGTAATGGTTTTAGTCAGCTTTTGCATCAAATCATGTTCACAATATTAAAAAATCAGTTTGTATACAATTTGCCTTGGTGGAAAAGATGAAGGTTTTAAAACAGCTGAATCTGCTTATTTATTCGACATCATTGACAAGTGAAGCAATTTAAGTGAATGCTTATATTTCAAACTGTTTCTTGTTAACGATTGCTGGAGGCAACTTCTACCCTTTCATACTTCAATCTTCTTTATGGGTGTGGTGTCTAATATGCATTAAAACTCCTCTCCAATCAAATAAATGTTTATTTCATGGCTACAAGAAAAGCACAAACCCTAATTAGTTGACGTAAGATCTAGGTACCAGAATAATAAATAGAAAAAATTCAGGGAAGTGGTGGCATAGTTGTATTTGTTAATGGACTAGTAATCCAGAGACCCAGGGTACTTCTCTAGGGAATAGAGTTCAAATCCCACCACAGCAGATGGTGAAATTTGAATTCAGTAAAAATCTGGAATTATAAAATCTAATGATGACCATGAAATCATTGTCGAATGTTCGTAAAAACCCATCTGGTTCACTAATGCCCTTCAGGGAAGGAAATCTGCTGTCTTTACCTGGTCTAGCTACATGTTACTCCAGATCCACAGCAATGTGGTTGACTCTTAAATGTCCTCTGAAATGGCCAGGCCATTCAAACTGCTACTGAAATTTGGTTAAGGAATGAACCTGGAAGGACGACCTGGCATCGACCTAGACACCGGAAATGACAATGGCAAACTCATCCCTGTCGACCCTGCAAAGCCCTCCTTACTAACATGTGGGGCCTTGTGCCAAAATTGGGAGAGCTGTCTCACAGACTAGTCAAGCAATAGCCTGGCATAGTCATACACACGAATCATACCTTACAGATAATATCCTGAACACTACCAGCAGGACAGGCCCAAATGGGCTGGCGGCACAGTGATATACAGTCGTATAGAGCACTGGGAGTCCTCAACATCGACTCTAGACCCCATGAAGTCTCATGGTATCAGGTCAAACATGGGCAAGGAAACCTCATCCAACTGATTACAACGTATTGCACCCCCGCACCCCCCTTCAGCTGATGAATCCTTATTCCTCCATGTTGAACACCACTTGGAGGGAGCACTGAGAGTGGCAAGGGCGCCGACTGTACTCCAGACAGGAGCCTTCAGTGTCCATCATCAAGAGTGGCTCGGTAGCACCACCACAGACCAAGTTGGCTGAGTTCTAAAGGACGTAACCATTAGACTGGGACTGCAGCAGATAGTGAGGGAACCAACAAGAAGGAAAAACATACTTGATCTAGTCCTCAACAACCTGCCGGCTGCAGATGCAACTGTGCATGACGGTACCGGTAGGAGTGACCACCGCGTAGTTCTTGTGGAGACAAAGTCCCGTCTTCACATTGAGGATACCCTCCATCATTTTGTGTGGCATTATCACCGTGCTAAATAGGATGGATTTTGAACAGATCTAGCATCTCCAGACTGGGCAACCATGAGGCGCTGTGGGCCGTCAGTAGCAGCAGAATTGTACTGGAGCACAATCTGTAACCTCATGGCCCGGCATATCCCCCACTCTACCATTACCATCAAGCCAGGGGATCATCCCTACTTCAACGAAGAGTGCAGGAGGGCATGCCAGGAACAGCACCAGGCTGTTCCTAAAAATGAGATGTCAACCTGGTGAAGCAATAAAACAGGACTACTTGCATGCCAAACAGCAAAAGCAGCAAGCGATTGAAAGAGCCAAGCGATTCCACAAGGAACAGTCCTGCCACATCCAGTCGTGAGTGGCGGTGGACAATTAAACAACTCACTGGAGGAGGAGGCTCCACAAATACCTCCATCCTTAATGATGGGGGAGTCCAGCATATCTGTGCAAAAGAAGAGGCTGAAGCAATTGCAACCATCTTCAGCCAGAAGTGCAGAGTGAATGACCCATCTTGGCCTCCTCTGGAGGTCCACGGCTTCACAGATGCCAGTCTTCAGCCAATTCAATTCACTCCACATGATATCAAGAAACGGTTGAAGGCGCTGGATACTGCAATGGCTATGGGCCCTGACAATATTCCAGCAATAGTGCTGAAGACTTGTGCTCCAAAACTCACTGTGCCCCTAGCCAAGCTGTTCCAGTACAGCTATAACACTGGCATCTACCCAGCTATGTGGAAAATTGCTCGGGTATGTCTTGTACACAAAAAACAGGACAAATACAAACCTGCCAATTATTGCCCCATCAGTCTACTCTCGATCATCAGTACTGTGATAGAAGGGGTCATCAACAGGGCTACCAAGTAGCACTTGCTTAATAATAATCTGCTCACTGATGCTCAGTTTGGGTTCTGCCAGGGCTACTCAACCCCTGACCTCATTACAACTTTGGTTCAAACATGGACAAAAGAGTTGAACTCCAGAGCTAAGGTGAGAGTGACTGCCCTTGACATCAAGGCAGCATTTGTCCGAGTGTGGCATCAAGGAGCCCTAGCAAAACTGGAGTCAAAGGGAATCAGGGGGAAAATTCTCCACTAGCACAAAGAAAGGTGGTTGTGGCTGTTGGAGGTCAATCATCTCAGCTCCAGGACATCATTGCAGAAGCTCCTCAAGGTAGTGTCCTCGGCCCAACCATCTTCAGCTGCATCATCAATGATCTTCCTTCCATTGTAAGATCAGAAGTGGGGATATTCGCTGATGATTGCACAATGTTTAGCACCATTTGTGACTTCTCAGACACTGAAACAGTCCAGGTCTAAATGTATCAAGACCTAGACAATATCCAGGCTTGAGCTGGCAAGTGGCAAGAAACAAAGAAACATTCAAGCCACATAAGTGTGAGACAGTGACCATTTCCAACAAGAGAGAATCTAACCATCTCCCCTTGAGATTCAATGGCATTACCATCGCTGAATCCCCCGCTATCAACATTCTGCGATTACCGCTGACCAGAAACTGAACTAGACTAGCCATATAAATACTGTGGCTACAAAAGCAGGTCAGAGGATAGGAATCCTGTGGTGAGTAACTCACCTCCTGACTCCCCAAAGCCTTTCCACCATCTACAAGGCACAAGTCAGGAGTGTGATGGAATACACCCCACTTGCCTGGATGAGTGCAGCTTCAACAACACTCAGGAAGCTTGACACCATCCAGGACAAAGCAGCCCACTTGATTGGCACCACATCCACAAACATTCACTCCCTCCACCACTGACACACATTGGCATCAGTGTGTATCATCTACAAGATGCACTGCAGGAATTCACCAAGGCTCCTCAGACAGCACCTTCCAAATCCATGACCACCAACATTTAGAAGGCCAAAGGCAGCAGACACATGGGAACGCTCACCATCCTGACTTGGAAATATATCGGCCATTACTTCATTGTCACTGAGTCAAAATCCTGGAACTGCCTCCCTAACAGCACTGTGGGTGTATCTATACCACAAAGACTGCAGCGGTTCGAGAGGGCAGCTTGCCACCACCTTCTCAAGGGCAATTAGGGATGGGCAATAAATGCTGGCCCAGCCAACGAAGCCCACATCCAATGAATGAATAAAAAAAAAACACAGCGAGACCAAATGAGGCTAATCTAAGCTTGTTTAAGACATTTTCACTAGCATGCTCTATTGTGAATCTGTGCTTTTTTTCCTCCGGCTCCGCTTGGCAATAACAGGAAGATGCCCGCTAAAGGTCCTTTGCAATCGGTCCAGGTTTTTGGGCGAAAGAAAACAGCGACTGCTGTTGCCCACTGCAAAAGAGGAAATGGCCTTATCAAAGTAAATGGAAGGCCTCTGGAACAGATTGAGCCAAGAACTTTGCAGTACAAACTGTTGGAACCAGTTCTACTGTTGGGCAAGGAAAGATTTGCTGGAGTCGACATTAGAGTTCGTGTGAAGGGCGGTGGTCATGTAGCTCAAATCTACGCTATCCGTCAATCCATTTCTAAAGCATTGGTGGCATACTACCAGAAATACGTAGATGAAGCCTCCAAGAAAGAGATCAAGGACATCCTCATACAGTACGACAGGACTTTGCTGGTTGCTGATCCACGCCGTTGTGAGGCCAAGAAATTTGGTGGACCTGGTGCCCGTGCACGTTACCAGAAATCTTACCGTTAACTCTTTTATTTGATTGTGGAAAATAATTGTGAATCTGTCACTAATGTATGGTTACCCATGACTTGTAAATACATTTGGCTGTTTTAATACAAGTTTTAGGAAAGTGATGTAATAGCCATGATTGAAGGTGTAATAGTTTTTACTATGGTTCACCATCCAACACTGAATTCCTCTCTTTTTCCCTGGCGTCCATTTTTGCCACTCTTATCGCATCATTAACTAACAACTCCTGCATGCAGCTAACCAACCTTATTGCTCATGATCTGTCCCATTGTAATCTTGCCAAATGTGTGCAGGGGTACTTTTGGAATTCATGCCATTAAGAAATTTACAGCTTGCCCACTTGCTGTTATTTTTCAGGACCATTCCACTGCTTATTAGATTTTCAAGATTATCTAGAGCTGTGCGGTGAGATCCTAAGCTGTCTGTGCCAGGTCTAATCATTACAGGTCTTATCAATGATCCAGGTTAGCCAGTCAAAAGTCCACTGTCTGGAGTTCTGTATGCTTAACAGTGTCAAGCCATTGATCGCTGAATTTGCCCCAAAGAGATAATTTTCCATTGAGAAGTTTATCATCCCTGAGCTAACTCAATGCTCTCAGGGATCTTGCTTCTCTTTTGTAGATGAATATTCTTCATGTAGAAAGAAGGTGAGATTATTTAACTATGTAATTCCAGATCGAACAATGTAAAATATTTTAGCAAATTTTTCAGCAGGTTGCATAAAACCTGCTAGGTTGGAACAACGTTTTCAGTCTATAAGACCATAAGACATAGGAGCAGAAATTAGGCCATTCGGCCCATCAAGTCTGCTCCGCCATTCAATCATGGCTGATAAGTTTCTCAGCCCCATTCTCTCGTCTTCTCCCTGTAACCTTTGATCCCCTTACCAATCAAGAAGCTATCTATCTCGGTCTTAAATACACTCAATGACCTGGCCTCCACAGCCTTCTGTGGCAATGAATTCCATAGATTCACCACTCTCTGGCTAAAGAAGTTTCTCCTCATCTCTCTTCTAAAAGGTCTTCCCTTTACTCTGAGGCTGCGCCCTCGGGTCCTAATCTCTTCTACTAATGGAAACATCTTCCCCACGTCCACTCTATCCAGGCCTTTCAGTATTCTGTAAGTTTCAATCAGATCCCCCCTCATCCTTCTAAACTGCATTGAGTATAGACCCAGAGTCCTCAAATGTTCCTCATATGTTAAGCCTTTCATTCCTGGGATCATTCTCGTGAACCTCCTCTGGACCTTCTCCAGGGCCAGCACATCCTTCCTGAGATACGGGGCCAAAATTGCTCACAATATTCTAAATGTGGTCTGACCAGACCCTTATAAAGCCTCAGCAGCACATCCCTGCTTTTATATTCTAGTCCTCTCTAAATAAATGCCAACATTGCATTTGCCTTCCTAACTACTGACTCAACCTGCAAGTTAACCTTAAGAGAATCCTGGACTAGGACTCCCAAGTCCCTTTGCACTCCAGATTTCTGAATTCTCTCCCCATTTAGAAAATAGTCTATGCCTCTATTCTTCCTACCAAAGTGCATGACCTCTCCCTTGCCCACGTTGTATTCCATCTGCCACTTCTTTGCCTATTCTCCTAACCTGTCCAAATTCTTCTGCAGCCTCTCCGCCTCCTCAATACTACCTGTCCCTCCACCTATCTTTGTATCATCTGCAAACTTAGCCAGGATGGCCTCAGTTCCTTCATCTAGATCATTAATATATAAAGTGAAAAGTTGTGGTCCCAACACTGACCCCTGTGGAACTCCACTAGTCACCGGCCGCCATCCTGAGAAGGACCCCCTTATCCCCACTCTCTGCCTCCTGCCAGACAGCCAATCTTCTATCCATGCTAGTACCTTGCCTCTAACACCATGGGCTCTTATCTTACTGAGCAGCTTCCTGTGCGGCACCTTGTCAAAGGCCTTCTGGAAGTCCAAGTAGATAACATCCATTGACTCTCCCTTGTCTAACCTACTTGTTAGCTCCTCAAAGAATTCTAACAGATTTGTCAGGCATGACCTCCCCTTGATGAAACCATGCTGACTTTGCCCGATTTTACCATGAACTTCCAAGTATTCTAAAATCTCATCCTTAATAATGGACTCTAATATCTTACCAACGACCGAGTTCAAGCTAAACAGCTTGTAATTTACCATCTTTTGCCTCACTCCCTTCTTAAACAGGGGGGTTACATTAGCAATTTTCCAGTCCTCTGGGACCCTCCCTGACTCCAGTGATTCCTGAAAGATTGCCACTAATGCCTCCACTATCTCTTCAGCTATCTCCTTCAGAACTCTGGGGTGTAATCCATCTGGTCCAGGTGATTTATCCACCTTCAGACCTTTCAGTTTTCCTAGCACCTTCTCCTTGGTAATGGCCACCATACTCACCTCTGCCCCCCCGACTCTCTTGAACTTTGGGGATGTCACTCGTGTCGAGTCACACTCATATTAAAGGGAGAGGTGGTGGCATAACAGTATTGTCGCTGGACTAGTATTCCAGACACTCAGGGTAATGCTCTGAGGTCCCGGGTTTGAATCCCATCCTGGCAGATGTTGAAATTTGAATTCAATAAAAATCTGGAATTATAAGTCTGATGATGACCATGGACCTATTGCCAATTGTCGTAAAAACCTACTTGGTTCACTAATGCCCTTTAGGGAAGGAAATCTGCTGTCCTTACCTGTTCTGGCCTACATTGACTCCAGAACCAGAGCATTGATGTTGCCTCTTAAATGCCCCCTGAACAAGGGCAATTAGGGATGGGCAATAAATGCTGGCCTAGCCAGTGATGCCCACATCCCATGAATGAATTAAAAAAAACAATAAGACCTGTTTAAGTCTACCCAGAGCCTGGGTAGAATTCATATCATTGTGGAGTCTATATTTATTTATTTCAAGGAAGTGAATAACTGTAGGTGAAATTAAACTAACCTGCTTCCGATATCCCTACTTCCAAAAAAAACTCCAACAAAATTCCAGCACATTATTAATATGAAATTCAAATCTACAATGCAGTTTTCATACTTGACCTTACAAAATTCCCAGCTGACCAGGAACCATCAATTACCATAGATCAGTTGGCCAAACCTTCTGAACCTTAGAGCTGCATATGATAATCTTCAGGCATTCGAGAGCTGCATAACACGGCCAACCTTTACAGACACGTTTTTATTACTATTGCACATACTTCTGTGAGAAAACCTTCAGATTTTTGCTCTATTATCTTCCAGGCTTCCTTCACACAAAATGCAGATCGTGACAAAATAAACCCTGTTTCACTGACACACATTGGAGCCAGCACATGCTCATTGCTTAACTGACTTTGGCTGTCTTCCTCTCCCAACGTGAAGAGTCAGCCAAGAGGTTAAAAACAAGATTGACTTTACTTGGAAAAAAAAGTTGGAACCACCTACTGAACAACAAATTGAAATCAGCTTACCTGTGTCCGAATGTAGTAGATTCTCACATTCCTTTTCTGTATTAAATTGTTTCCTCCCAGTCTAGAAAGAGGCTACAAGTTGGAGGGTCAGTGGCGTGAGCGTGGGTTAGGGAGCGCTGAGGGTCACCTACATAAGATCAGTGGGAATCCACAAAAAAAAAATCTCCCAAAGGCGCTGGAACATATTGTTGACCTTAACCCTCCTCCCTGCCTCCTCCCAGTGTCCTGCTTGCCCTCCAGTTCTCTCCCTCTGCGAAACATTTCATGGCCAAGCCTGCACCTTGCTATCTACCTCCCTCCAATGCATGACTTAACACATTTCACAGGACAAGGAATGAGCCGTACTCTGAGCATCAAAGGGCCACGTACAGCTTGAGACCCCGTTTTGGCCAACCCTGGCATTGACTGTGTGGCAACATAAATCTAAAGAGCTGAGTTGGATCTTTATCAATTTAGTTTGAAAGGGCTGTTAATGTTTAAAAGCTGCAGAGCAGCGTCTAATATTTGGGCAGCATTCAGTTTAATTTCCATCACCAATTTTTAAGTTAAGCTTATTCTTATCTTTCAAGAGCCGAGGATACTTTGAGCAATATATTTAAGGCTAGTGTATGCAGCAAGCCACTGGTCCAAATACTAATCTTCATATGCTGATTTTTATCAATAGCCATTTAGATTAGTGTCTTAAGTGTGCACATAATTGAACTAGAGCACTGTGTATTCTCTGATCTCTTGGGCAACAAAGGGATATTATCCCTAAGTGCTGACAGTAGACTCTGGAGCTCAGGTTTTGCAACTTTAGCTCCTTAAGGAAAGAAACTAGTTCTCCCTTGTTGGAGTTATATGTTCAACTGCTGCAAGGTCTTTGTTCTATGTTTGCAAGGGAATACATGAGTGGTTAATGTAATATCTTGCTTTTCAGTTATACTATCTCCTCACACTGCTATGGTTGATGTATCTTGACACATGTGCAGTTATGGGAGTTTTGTGTGGGTTTTGCCCAATGTGATTTTTTTTTATTTAGAAATGACTTTAATTTGATTTAACTACTTTAACTACCTCATGGATGTTGATTATTAAAAACAGCTGAACTAAATGCAGCAGCACCTCACTTATATGCCTCTAAGGTTATCTTAATTTTCATCATTACAATTCAAGAGAGTGTTATAGTGACACCACAATGCAATTGGGAGCAATTTTACAAGCTTAATTGCTCCCTTAAGCTCAGTATTTTTTGAATAAACCACAGCTAGAGAGGCAGCACAGATAACACAGAGCGTGGACAACTGCAGCTTTAAGTGCCGCTTTCGTCAGTTCCTGATCTGAACCATATTTCACCAAGCATTGGTTGGGGAAATCAGAGGGAGGGTTGTGAATGGTTTTGGGCATTAGTGCCAGCTTGTGCTCTTAGTTATAGATGGGAAAGGGATAATGGGTTGAATTTTATGTTCTAGCCGGGCGTGTTTCCGGTTGGGGGGGCACGTAAAATAGGGTGGTTCAGTGGGTGCCCACCCCAATACCTTCCCACCTACCCACCCCATAATGTGGGCACCTAAATCGGCAGGCTATCCACCACTTTTAATTGGTAATCAAAGATCAATTAGGCTTGTTGCCAAGCCAATTGACCCTGATAATACGCTGCCCACACCATAAAATGTTTGATGTGGGCAGCCAGACAGAAGCGGGCAGCCTGATTTTTTAACTACATAAAGGCGAGAAGGAAGAGGGGTGGTTTGATCTTTGGGGGCTTGGCCACCTAATATAAAACTCTGATTTTCTTCCTCATGCCCTATAGCCTTAAACCCAACTGCCACCACCTCCACCCCAAACCACCCTCCTCCTGGACCTGCCCAAAACCTGGGCTTACTGGCTCCTGGTCCTTCCTCTTCTTGCAGCCTCGGCATTGCCCATTAATGTCCCCTTGGCACTGCCGGGACTGATGGAGCTGCTGGCCAATTGGATTGGCCGGCAGCCCTAGAGGGCGGGACTTGCTCCCCAGTGAGGGGGCGGAAATCCCACTTGACCCTTGTTAAGCCCGTCCGCAATGCGTCCTGGCTGCGTGGTGGGCTGGCATGAAGCTGACTTTGCTTCTGGGAAGTGGGGGCACAGGGCGGGGGAGTTGCGAGCCACCGGCCCCTCCCCTTGTTTTTTCAGCCCAATATTATAAGAGAGAGGGGGGAAACAAGAAATCGTACCCAAAAATAATGCCATTTAAACAGAGTCCTGGTCATTTTATATGTAAAATATTAGGCCTTCAGTTCCTAGCAACCTTTAACTGGATCAAAGGGTGGTTTTCCTACAGTATGTTATTTAGATTCAGGTATTAGTTGTGAATCATTAACCGTCCCTTGTTGAAGGGTGAATATTACAGCTGCGTGTATATATAGGCCCAGATTTTATGGCGCTAATGATGGTGAAACTACCAGTGTTTGCTGTCATTACTCCACTGAAACCGACAGAAACCACGCATGCAGAAAATGACTTCGAAATCCAGAATTTGCTATCTGTGCTTCTGCAGAGAATGTGCTATCGAGGCACCCCAAGACAACGATAAATGGAAAATCTTACGAATTGACAAGAATTTCAATTTTTACGCTATTAGTCTTGCTGTAAAAACTCTGGAAAAGATTACCCCTTTGTCGAATGAGGGTTTTTAATGACATTCTAATTCCATAATTACTGCTAAACACTCTCACTGGCCACGAGAAGCTAATTTTCTATTTATGCAATGTCAAATTCCATGATGGGCTAGTGGAAGGGAAGGACACTGCAGAGGCAGCAGATTGAATACTTCAGTGTGAATGACTCTTTGCCTGATTGCTGCTGCATGCAAAGATATCCTCTTTACTTGGTACCAGGTTTAAACTGCCATTGGAAAAGGGGAAAACCAACTCACAGAGGTCGCTAGGTCTTTACTCTTCAAGGTCAGCAGCGATGCAGTTGTTTTACCACTGACTGCAAAAGCTGGACCAGTAATTCATACAGTTGTCTTTGAGTATTGCTGAACAAAGAGACATGCTGTTGAAGCTATATATTCATATGCAGGCACCTGTCCTCTGCAGGCAAAGAATATGTCCAAGCTTTGCACTTTTTTTGAATAAACAAAAGCATGGGGGACAATAGTTCCTAGTGCATTCACCAAGGCAATGTCTCAACCAATCAGAGCTGAATTTGCCAACCAATCAGCACCCCTTTTATCATGCAGTATAAATTGTTCTCTTTGAAATTTGGCATTCTTCCATCTGTCCTGATGAGTACAAGACAAAAGCTTCGACAGCATGTCTGTTTTTTCAGCAAAATTCAAGTTCTGTACTGCCAGGTGACAACTGCCCTTCTTGACTCAGCACGTGGATCAGCAGTGTGAATACTTGGAGTTAAACTCTCTAAGTTTAACTCCAGCCAACTGCATAAAAGCTATATTTAATACTGGAGATAATTGGATTAAAAGATACAATGCTGAGCTCGAGATGATTACATTTTCTTTGAGGAGCAATTAAAATGCAAGAAACTTATTGTTGTGTACAGGATGTGGCATATTATTACTAGCATATTATTACTAGCATATTATTACTAGCATATTATTACTAGCTAAATCTGTATTCAAAGCTTCTGAATGCATAGGTGATAAAATTGCTTTTTCAAAATAGTTATTTTCTTCTCCCTCCCTTCTTCTGCCCACTAACCCAAAAGAAGATTATTGGGTTCAGGTTTCTCTCTAATCAACTTTCCTTCCCTGCTTTGGGGGTGCTGGTGTTTTTTGGACAGGAATGGAAGAGGATAGATTGTGTCAGATTATGTTTGGAGAGTGTGGGAAGGGAGGATTAGGGAGGAGTAGCTCCAGAAGTGTTGATCCACGTTGTTTGTTTGAATTATCCTCTATTATTCATTCCCACCTATTACTGGAATTGTGGTGCATTCATAAACAAGTTTTAGTTGGAATTGTATAACTCTCAAAAATAACAGTTCAATGAATGCAAGTGGTGTTGGATGAGTATAATTCAAGGGTATTGTCTTTTTATAGAACATGTCTGTATCTTTACGTCTTATCTCCAGGTTCCTCAATGAGAGCTGGCTCCTTCCCAGAGTAGTTAATAATTACGGAATAACGCCAGTGACAGCACAGAAAAGAAACTTGGAGAATACAAGTTAACCTTTAAAAGCATGTCCCATATTCCTGTTGTCTGTATGGTCATTCAGGAAGGTAAATGTTTATGGTGGCTGCCCTTTTGTTAGTTCAGTCTATAAGCTCCTATCCAAAAAGACCAATAAGTTGGAACTGATCTTAAAAGAAGTGTTTTTCAATCATGCCAAGGAGCTAGCTAACATCTGGACCATAAAACTTGATCTTAAGTGACCTAAGCATGGCAGTTTAGTACAAACACATCAATTTAAATTGGCCAGACGATTGTGTGTGAATAAAGGCAGGTATTCCAAATTAAAATGTAAGAACTGTCTCAGTAAGTGAGACAACAATTATCCTTCATTCAGAGTTTAAAAGCATTTTATTAAATATTTTTTGTATTCAGAAGTTATTGGAGGACCACACCTTGCATCAATTGCTTATTTAGTGTGTTTGTCTTGTGCTATTGCAATGGGGTTTGTATCACAGATTCACTGGGCAGATGTGCTGCCTCAAAGGCCCGTAAAGCAATGTCACCTTTTGAATGCTGCAATTTATATTAAAGTGCTGCATCAGTAGTTCTATATGTGGGCTGAATTGAAGCCCTGATCTTGCATTTCCTAGATTAAGATGCAGACTTTTGCAATCTTGCTTTTACCAAGCCTTGGCTAGAGCGCTAATTGTTAATAGCTAACTGATTTCCAATATCGAGCTTTCTCTTTTTACCCCAACAGCAACAATTAAAGGCTACAATAAAATATTTATGATGTATAATGTTCAGATGTATTTAAAACGTGCTTATTGATGTGCTTTTGAAGTGTGAACCTTGATTGTGATTTATAGACACCTAGAAAGACAATAATTTCAGATATGGAAATCAATAGCAAATGGATAATTGATAGAGTTGGCATTTTTCTGCCTTTTGCCACCTGTCCATTCCAAAATCATAAACTTTTTTATGTAAAAGGTCTTTTTTTTAATATATATGTTATGCATCCTATAGACAAGGACTGCCATTGATGTCACCCTGAGCTGACAGTACAATTTTTGAAATTAATAACAGAATCATAGAATGATTGCAGCTCAGAAGGAGGCCATTTGGCCCAACATATCCATCTTGACTCTTTGCAAAAGCAATTCAGCAAGATGCCCCCTCTCCCCTTTTCCCCTGTAGACATGCAAATTTCTTCTCCAAATAATTATCCAATTTCCTGTTGAAAACCACGACTGAAACTGTCTCCAACACACTCTCAGACAGTGCATTCCAGACCCTAACCACCCACTCAAGTCACCTTTGCTTCTTTTGCCACTTATCTTAATTTGTGTCCTCTGGTTCTCGACCCTTCTGCCAATGGGAACAGTTTCTGCATATCTACTCTGTCCAGTCTCTTTATGATTTTATAAACCTCTATTAAATCTCCTCTTAGATTTCTGCTCTCTATGGAGAACTGGCCAAACAGCCCCAATTTCTCCAATCTGTTTATGTAACTGACATCCTCATCCATGGAAACATTTTCATAAATCTTTTCTACACCGTCTCTAATGTCTTCTCACCCTTCCAAAAACATGATGCCCAGAACAATACTCCAGTTGAGGTGTTTTATAAAGGCTCAACTTAACTTCCTTGCTTTTGTACCCTATGCCTCTATTTATAAAAACCAGGATCTCGTACGCCACATTAACGGCTTTCTCAACCTGTCGTGCCACCTTCAATGACTTGACCACCTCTTCTCCTGCACCCACTTTAGAATTGTAATCTTAATTTTATATTGCCTCACTTTGTACTTCCTGCCAAAATGCACCTGTTCACACTTCTCTGCAATAAATTTCATCTGCCATGTGTCCATGTATTACACTAGTCTGTCCATGTACTCTTGAAGTCTATCACTATCCTTGTTACAATTCTCAGTACATTCAAGTTTTGTGCTGTTTGCACATTTTGAAATTGGGCCTGGCACACCCAAGCCTAAGTTATAAATATATATCAAGAAAAACCATGGCCAAACACAAACTCCTGGGGAACCCCACTATTTACCTTCCTTGAGTCTGAAAAACAACCATTCACCACTAGCTTCATTTCCTGTCACTCAGCTAACTTCATATCCATGTTTCTACTGTCCCTTTTATTCCAGGCTTTAACTTTTCTGACAAGTCTATAATGTGATGCTTTTCAAACATCTGTTTGAAGTCCATGTGCACCATATCAACCACAATATTCTCATCAACCCTCTCTGTTACCTCTTCAAAAAAACTCAATCAAGTTCAGTTAAGCATGAAATAAAAGTAAAATACCGTGGATGCTGGAAATCTGAAATAAAAACAGAAAAGGCAGGAAACACTGGAAGAGACATTCAGACTTGAAGCATTAACTCTATATCTCTCTCCACAGATACTGTCAGACTTCCTGAGTTTTTCCAGCACTTTCTGTTTTTATTTCAGTCAATCATGATTTGCCCTTAAAAAAAATCCCTGCTGGCTTTCCTTCATTAATCTATATTTGTCCAAGTGACTGTTAATTTTGAACCAGATTATAATTTCTAAAAGCTCTCTCACCACCCGATTGTAGTTGCTGGGCCTATTCTTACAAGCCTTTTTGAACAAGGATTTCTCCAGTCCTCTGGCACCACAACTGTATCTAAGGAAATTTTGACGATTATGGTCAGGACCTCCGCAATTTCCATCCTTAGGCTCCTGAGATTGCATCTCATCTGGTCTTGGTGATTAACAAACTTTACGTACAGTCAGTCGATTTAATACTTCCTCTTCATCAAATTTTAGCCCATTTAGTTTCTCAGATACACTTTCTATCACTATGGCTTAGGCAGCACCTTCTTCCTTGATAAAGATAGATGTTAAGTATTCATTTAATACCTTAGTCAAGGCCTCTGCCTCCGTGCATAAGTCCCTTTTTGGGTCCCTAATTGACCCCACTCTTCCTTTTACCACCCCTTTACCATTAATATTCCTATAGAAGACTTTTGGATTTCCTTTTATGTTAGTTGCCCGTGTCTTTTCATACTCCCTTTTTACTTCTCTTATTTATTTTTCATATCCCTTCTGAACTTTCTATATTCAGCTTGGTTCTCACTGGTATTATCAATGTGACATCTATCATACCTATTGAATCTGATGTGTTTCTCAAGTCAGCATGAATTGTAACAACTTTTGGATAGTACAGTCTTCAGCCTGTCAATAAGTTTGATCTTATTACCATACCAATACTGCTGTAGTCTTTTTTGGAAAGTAAAGAATGTGATCCTAAGATAGACCAGTTTCCTCCAGCTAAAGTAAGATGTATACTTCAATTTTTAGAACAGAAAACTGGCCGTATCTTGTCAGGTGGGATGTATGATAGGTGGCCATTCCAGTTTTTCACCCTTCCAAAGTTGCAAATTGCTGCATTTGTCTTTTTGTTTTAATGATTTATGTAGATGTGGCATTCTGGCTGGATTCACCAGATTTAGTTATTCTCGGAGACTCATTCCATTGATTCTAAAATTTCTTGTAGCCATTAGGAATTGCAGTTAGTCCATTTAGTTTCTTGGCAATTTGGATGGTGAAGGTGTACTCCCATTTTATGGTAAGCTGTACTATTCACCTACCAACATGGGGGTTTATACCTAATTGAGCAAATAATAAGTGATTATTCTCAAGGACAATCAGCTGGCATCTGTATGGGTTTAAGTGACTCCAAGATGACCTGCACGATAATGGAAGTTAGGAACCACATGAACAAGTTTGCAATGTTCCATGGCATTGTTCATTATTCACCTTCCAGCCAAGTTCCGGAACCTAGGGGTAGAGCTGCCACTGGGACCTGGGATGTTTCCTCTTAGTTCCCTAGACTAAAGGTTGAATAGATGATGTGTTTCCTTAGAAAACCGCCTAGCGATCTGCTCCATCAAGCTGTACAATCTGAGCTGGCTACCATCCGGCAGCCCAGGGGATATTCGAGCCTGCTGGGCCAATCGGCACTTGAGCTCCGTAGTAATAAAAGCAAAATGGTGTGGATGCTGGCGATCTGAAATAAAAACAGAAAGCGCTGGAAGGATTCAGCAGGTCTGGCAGCATCTGTGGAGAGTCCAATAGTATCACTCTTCTTCGGAGCTCTGTGGACTTGGAGAAACTGTGCTGTGTCAGTGAGGAGACAATCTCCAGATGATATTGGGCCAACAGAAACTCTGCATTTGCTGGGGTTCAGAATTTCCTATAAATTAGCACCAAAAGATGGTGTAATGCTCAATCCCGGTGAAGACAACTGGGGAAATTCACTAACACACGTTGTTACGCCATGCCCAGATTTACTCAATCTTTAATACCTATCTGTGGGATTTCCACTGAAATCCTCTGCCACTTAGCGAACATGGCTTTGCCTGCTTCCCACACCAGGTGCTAAACTGCAGCTCACAAGAATCCCTTGAATTTATGCCCATTTCGAATGGGCTGAAGGATTTAAATTCATATTTCTGGTGTTATATGGTGCCTTTATATATTTCTCCTCAGAGACCTAAAATATATTTTCTGTAACTGTGCATCTTTATGACATCAAAGCGACTTGCATTAAATGTTGGAAAAGCATCCGCGATTACATTTTCTGTGCCTAATGTGTATAAATGATAGTTTGATGACTTTAGACCTTAATTCGCATACATAATGAGGGACATGAAGACGGAATATGGCATAAGTTTGGCATTTATGCCATATTATTCTCCGACACCATTTGTTTACACTGATTTCCACTTGATTTGTGCCAGTTTTTTACTGTGCCACCATGGTACTTGTGCGATTTTTTTTTATGACGTTTTGATGCACAGACTGGAACTTCAAGTGACTTGCTGGTTATGTGATTTTAGAAAATTTGGATCCGCTGTGTAGTTTGCCATTAGGTTGCGTTAGCTACTCTGTCTAAATGTGCCTTGAATATGTTTCCATGTCACCCAGCTGATGAAAGAAAAATAAGGGAACAGCACACATGGAAGTGTCAAACATTCAGAGGTTTTATAGGGTTAAGAACATTGCTGTCTATGACTGATGTATGGAGGAGGAAGTGACATCAATATGTCTAAGCCTTTGCAAGTCAGAACATGGGTTGCCTCGTCACTGGGTGGTGACAGCTGAGGTGTTATTGTGAAACAAAAATGACTCTTTGTAGGCTAGAAAGTGCTGTAACAACAATCCACCCATCCTAATTGTTTGAGCATCAGAAAGTTAGTCAGAAGTGAGATTTCCATGTCACTAATGTTGCCAAGCAACCTGAACAACAGAGGATATTGTAACAGGCCCTGGCTTGTGAGTGTATTTTTGTTCTAAGGGCAGGTGCATTTAGGGTACAGATGTGGTGCATTAACAGGCACATCATGTAATCGTTTGTAGGGCCTGACCCACTTGCAGCAGCATGCCCTGAATTTCTGCGGTAAACTGTAATCATGCATACATGAAGTGCGATTGCTTCTTGAACCTTTGCAATATGAGAAGTAGCTAAGTTATATGACCGTGGAGCTACTGGGCTTGGTATCTTCTTAAGTCACCTTAAGACAGATTTGGAGACGGCATGGTCTCGTGCGCTCTGTAATTAGGCAAGCATAATGATGTTCGATGACGTTCTGGTTGACCTCTCTTCAAAAATGTTTTTACAATTGTCTGTGCATTGAGCTTCCATATATATCCTACATGTGCATTTTTAATTAAACACAAATCCTAATTAGAAAGTTCCAACCCATCGGCTCAAAATGTGACACAACAAGAGCTGAGAACTATTTTTGATCTAAATTGACCAAGTAATGACAATTAGCTTATCCATGTACTGGGGTCAGGGGCTTGGGAATTGCCATGGAGCAAGCTATAGATAAGTTGATGGTGGAGGCAGTGAATGTTAAAGCTGGTGGATGGGGTCCCAATCAAGCAAGCCATTTTTTTTCTAGTCACTGTGGAGCTTCTTGTATGTTGCTGGAGCTCCACTCTGCCAAGTACATGGACAGAATGCCATCACATTCCTGAGTTGTGCTTTAAGAGGTGCAGGAGCTTTGGGGAATCAGAAGGTGAGTTACTTTCTGCAGAATACACAGCCTCTGACCTGTTCTTTGATGATTTGATAATTAAGGGCAAGCTAGATAAATACATGAGAGAGAAAGGAATATAATAATATGTTGATATTGTGAGGTGAAGAAAATAGAGTGGGAGGAGATTTGTGTAGGGAATAAACACCAGCACAGACCAGTTGGGGCAGTTGGCCTATTTCTGTACTGCAAATTACAACTTTGAATTAAAAGCAGTAGACTAATGATTTAATTAGAATGTGACATTCAGCGACAATTGTCTGCAATTATATGGTGCCTCTAAGATAGCAAATTGTCCCAGATTGCACTGGTGTGTAGGAAAAAATGGATATTCAGCTAGAGAGAGATAAAGAGACAGAAAAAATTGTGTTAAATTTTAAGATGGAGAGGTGGAGTAATTAGGGAGAAGAATTTCAGAGTTTGGAACCTAATGGCTAAAGGCACAGGCAGGGCAAATTAGAGAGGAGATAATCAGAAAGTTTGATTAGAAATTGGAGTGTGCAAGGCAAAGAAAGTATAAATTTTGGTATTAAGTGGAGCTTATCTTATTGAAGTGCATTATGATTATATTCTGATGTTCAGATGTGTAAAATAAGTAATTTGTAAACTATTGGTTAATTCAAAAAGCAAGCTTGTTTTTAACACACACATTATACTTGGGTCTCTAGCTCTACTGGTAATTTTTTTGTTTTCTTTCTGAAAGGATGATGTTTGATTCTTCTGAGCATGTTTCCCTAGCTTTCAAGCAGACAGCTGTTGAGTAAGAAGAATGTTAACATGACCATCTCACGCCACAGAATCCTTGTAATGTCATTCCAAAGAAAACCTAACCTTTGAGTGGTATTGGTTGAATGGTGACAATATGAAATCTGTCCTCCTGGCTCCTGGATCAAAAGCAAGTACGATGAGAAGGGGGAGATGTAATTTAATGCTTTCAATTCCTGACATTTACAGATTTCTCTTTATGTTTTTAGATACTTCTCAATGCAACTTATATTACAGAATGAGTTAGACGAATCTTTTTCCTTTTGTTAATGAGCCTTAACATTTGAAGGCTTCAAAGAATCTGCAGGTACTCTTCCTAACAGAGCTGTGAGTGTACCTACATCACATGGACTGCAGTGGTTCAAGAAGGTGATTCAGCTCACCATCATCAGCTCAAGGGCAATTAGGGATGGGCAACAAATATTGGCTTTACCACCAATGCCCACATCCGAAGAAAGAATTAAAAAAAAAATTGGCACTGTTGGCTTGAACTAAAGAATGCGTGATATGCCAGTTTGCTGAAAGGTCATTTCAGTCATTGAATACTCAGACGTAAATGAGGGACTAGTGCAGTTTTGGCAACAGAATTATTTTAAGTTGTTCAGAAGTGTGACTTGTGCTTAAAAGTTATTCTTTGAATATGAAGCAAAAGCCACTTTCAAGTAAAACTTGAGAATCTAGACCATACTAAGGTTTTTAGGAGAGTGCCAAGTGCTGCCAGCTTAGACTGATTTTGCATTTGGAGCTGCTTTTAGAAATATTGTAAGCGTGTTCTAGGTATGCTCCGTCTTTATTTGTATGAATAAGTATGTTAAGATTTTACGCAGTAAGGAAAACAATTCTGCAAATCCTTTGAAATGGTCCATCTTGAATAAAATGGAGGAGTGACATATTAACATTACATTGAGAGTTTTTGTTTCTCAAATTGCAAACATTTATTTGTAGTATTGCAGATAATTGCATGAAAATGTGGTCAGTTATGGTTATAAGCCTTCTTTAAACAAATGTTTAGATACTTTGGTGAGTAAGGTACCTTCGGTGACCACAGGTATCTCAATTTTTGATTGCATGCTATACTCTGTTAACAATGCTGCTGATTTTTCATCCTTATCTGTAGATGAGTTTTCAACAAAGGATATGATTTGAAAAATTATTTTGTGGGATGTGAGTGTTGCTGACAACGTGCAAGCTCAGCATTTATTACTGATCCCTAATTGCCAGTGAGCCTTCTTCTTGAACCGCTGCAGCCCGTGTGATGTAGGTACACCCACAGTGCTGTTAGGGAGGGAGTTCCAGGATTTTGATCCAGCAACAATGAAGGAGCAGTGGTATTGTTCCAGGTCAACTTCCCATGTTCTTATAGGTGGCAGAGATCATGGGGTTGGCTGTCAAAGGAGCCCAGGTGAATTGTTGCTGTGCATCTTGTAGGTAGTACACACTGCTACCACCATACACTGATGGTGAGGGAGTGAATGTTTAAGGTGGTGGATGGGGTGCTAATGAAGTGGGCTGCTTTGTCCTGGTTAGTTTCGAACTTCATGAGTGTTGATGTAAGTTATTTGCTGCAGAATTCCCAGGCTCTGACCTGCCCTTGTAGCCGCAGTATTTATATGGCTGATCCAGTTAATTTTCTGGTCAATGGTAACCTCCAGCTTGTTGATGATAGGAAATTTGGCAATAGTAATGCTGTTGAACTTCAAGGGGAGATAATTTGATTCTTTTTTTTTTGTAGATTGTCATTGACCAGTGCTTGTGTGACACGAATGTTACTGGTAATATTTTGCAGCTAGTAATACGTTGTTTTTGGGCAGCAGGATAACTAAATGGCAAGCACTTATAAAGATTCTGAGCTTAACTTGGCTTATTTTGCTTAATGTTCAAATGTTAGGGTATTGGTGTTTCTCACCATAACTAGAATGATAGCAAGTGTAGGGAAGTGAGCCATGAGGAGGTTGATACATCCAGATAAGTATTTGATGAGGGGCCGGACTGACCAGAAGAGAGATCAGTGGATAAAATTTGGGATGGAGACTTCAAGCTTGGGTTCAAAAAAAGTGGAGTAGTACATTTGATTGGGCTACCCTACATTACAGCATCTGGCAAGGCAATCCCAAAGCAATTTTCAATTTACTGTAGCCTGGTGGATGCAGCATGGTATTGGATTTATTCTTATGGTTGGCTTCTGGGTCACACAATTCTGCAATCTGCATTGACATTGTTCATCTGTTACACCTATTGTTTTATAGTTGGTTATTTCTTCCTTTTAAAGTATATTGTGGGGAAGTGGAAACAAACCCTTGTTCTGCTGCAGTTAATCACAAATGAAAATTGCTCATTGTCTCGGTACAATGGAAGGATGTGTCCATCTAATCATACCAGCCATGTTTGTACATACAGTGTCAGTCTTTGTGAACGTTTTGGAAACTTTTTAAAATTATTGAAAATTTCATTTGTTTGCCGCCCAACACTGATTTTTATATTTTCAGGGCTGAACAATTCTCTTTTGTTATCAGCTACTAATTAGGTTGTGGGTAGGGTATTATCTTCTAACTAGGAGACTGGTTAGATGCTAATTATGTGACTATAGCGGCTATTTTGAACTGTGAAGCTTTAAGAGCCTCACTTCATAACATGACCTGGCATTATATTTCACAATTTACTCAGCTATTTGCAATAAAATATGACTAAAGTATAAAACTGTCCCACTCATCACCATGGCTTAGGGTAAGTCCAATCTAGAATGATTTGGGTAAAAAGTATCTTTTCTTTGCTAGCTGTGGGTCTCTCAAAATAGCCATTCAGCTTGTTGAGTCTGCTCCACCATTCAATATGATCATGGATGATCATCCACTTCACTGCCTTTTTCCCACACACATGACTTTTTGTCATTGATATTTGGAAATCTGTCAATCTCTGCTTTAAGCATTCTCAATGACTGGGCTTCCACAGCCCCGGCTCTGGGGTAGAGAATTCCAAAGATTCACAACGCCCTGAGTAGAAAAAGTCCTCCTTATCTCAGTCCTAATTGGCTTCCCCCTTATTTTGAAATGATGTCCCCTGGTTCTAGACTCCCCAGCCAGGGGAAACATCTTACCTGCATCTATCCTGTCTATCCCTAAATATTTTGTAGTTTTCAATGAGATCACGTGTCATTTTCCAAAACTCTAGAGAATACAGGCCCAGTTTCCCCAGCCTCTCTTCATAGGATAGTCCCGCCAACCCGGGAACAAGTCTGGTGAACCTTCATTGCACTCCATCAATGACAATAGTATCCTTCCTAAGGTAAGGGGACCAAAACTGCACACAGTACCCAGGTGCTACCTAACCACGGTTCTGTACAATTGAAGCAAGACTTCACGACTCCTGTACTCAAATCCTCTTGCGATAAAAGCTAACATATCATTGGCTTTCCTAATAGCTTGCTGCACTTGCATGTTAGCTTTCAGTGACCTATTAACGAGGACACCCAGGTCCCTTTGTACATCTACATTTTCTAATCTCTACCATTTAAAAAATGCTCCGCACATCCCTTCCTCCTACCAAAGTAGATAACCTCACATTTTTCCACATTATATTCCACCTGTCATGTTCTTGCCCAGTCACTAAGTCTGTCCAAATCCTCTTGAAGAGCTTTGCATCTTCCTCACCACACACATTCCACCTAGCTTTGTGTCACCCGCAAACTTAGAAATATAACATTTGGTCCCCACGTCCAAATCATTGATATATATTGTAAATAACAATATGTACATAGTTAGGTGTTATCAATAAACACTTCATGTTCATACAAGACTCAGAACCTCAAGGCACAGTAGAGTGACATTTGATCATGTTATAGTTGATCTGAGAATGCTCGACAGGTGTCAAAATAGAAAAAAGTGTTTATTCTTCATCTTCCCCATAATAAAAAAACACTATGGAAATGCATAATGGATCCCTGTTTTAGACAAGGAATCTTGGCCATGAGCATTGTAAAACAGCATTCACTATTTCTGCTTCCACTGAGAAGTTGCACTGAACTGAGCTGCAGTGTGAATAAGAAAACAGCATAAAAAACATAAAGTTTCTATGGCTTCTGGGGACTGTACACAACTGCACTCAAATTGATTGCGCGGACATCTCTGGAAATAAACACCAGTGGATATCTTCACTGTTTGAATGTTGGATTGTAAAGCTTGATGTGTAGCCTGGGCATCCAGTGTTCAAATGATGAGAATTGTGGCCCAGGCTGTGCTTTCCTCATTTCAACATTTTACATTGCTTCCCTGCATATGAGTGAGTATATTACTTTGTTGCCAGGCACACCCTCCAGGAAGGAGGAAGGTGAAGATTTAAGGAATACATATCCAATTGATTTTTCTGCTCTGTTCGCCCCAGATCTCCTGGAATAGCAGTGGGTGGGGTTGGAAAGTCTAGGTGTTGAAATTAAAGTTTCGCTAGTGGGCATGAGAAGTAGTATTTATACAAGTAATCGCTATGCGTTGGAATTTGTGGTGCTCGTTTCAATTATATAGGGCTTTGGTGAGACCACACCTAGAGTACTGTATACAGTTTTGGTCTCCTTACCTAAGGAAGGATATAGTTATCTTAGAGGAGTGCACCATTAAACTGATGCCTGGGATGAGAGGGCTGTCTTCTGAAGAGAGATTGATTAGAATGGATCTATATTCTCTGGAGTTTAGAAGAATGAGAGGTGGTCTCATTGAAATACATAACGTTCTTAGAAGGCTTGATAGAATAGATGCTGGGAGCTGTTTCCCCATCTGGAGAGCGTAAAAGTAGGGGTCATAATCTCAGGCTAAGGAGCTGGTCATTTAGGATTGTAATGAGGAGAGAGTTCTTCACTCAGAGCTGTGAAACTTTGGAATCCTCTACCCAAGAGAGCTATGGATGCCCAGTCAATGAGAACATTCATGACTGAGATCAATAGATTCCTGGGCACTTAGTGAATCGAGGATTAGGGTGGGAAATGAAATTGATGTATAAGTTCAACAATGATCTTATTGAATGGAAGAGCAGGATCAAAAGGACCAATGGTGTAATCCTGCTCCTTTTTAAAAATGTTCTTTTGGTTCTTAGTAATACAGAGGAGTTGACGGTGTTACTGCATAATCAAATTACATTTAGCTCTGAGGTAGTGGAGGTGGATAGTTCTGATTCAATAGTTACAAGCTACTGGAAAATGGACTAATTGCATTATGAAGTTCTAGTAGTGTGAGAACAGAATGAAATGTTATGATAGATGTGCAGCCATTACAGAATTGATGTGCGCTCAGTAAGGCTATATACTTTCTGTCATGCTGTTAACATGTTGCCTTCGTTATGGGAGATGGAGAGTGGTGTTAGGAGGCAAAGCTGGACTCCTAATGATGTTATTTGCTCTCCAGAAATTATATTAACTATCGTCCCCCTTAGCTCTGCTTGCAATTTTAATAGAGCATGAGGCTTAAAAGCTGCTGTTACTACTGCAAGGTTACAAAATACACACTTTGGTAACTATGGTAAGCGTTTGCAGCTCGAGGAACTTCGGATCCATGTTGAGGAGCTGGAGTCCAAGCTGCAGATATTGCACCACTTTAGGGAGGGGGAAAGTTACCTGGACACTTTACTCCAGGAGGCAGTCACACCCCTCAGGTTAGGTCATTCAGATTTGGTCTGTGATCAGGGACAGGAGGGTGTGACCGCAGGTGAGGCAGGTACGAGGACCCAGGGGATAGCATTTGAGGAGCCTCGGACCCTGCAATTATCAAACAGTTACGAGGTTCTTGCAAGCTGTGTGGATGAGAGTGGGGACTGCAGGGAGGATGAGCGAATTCACCACGGCACCGCGGTACAGGGAACCATTCAAGTGGGGGGAGGAAATAAGAACGTAGTAGTAAAGGACAGAATAATTAGGGGGATAGATACTGTTCTCTGCAGCCATAAGCGTGAGCCCCGAAGGCTGTGTTGCCTGCCCAATGTCAGGGTTAAGGACATCTCCTCAGTGCTGGAGAGGAAGTTGGATTGGGAGGGGAGGGATCCAGTTGTCATCGTCCATGTTGGTATCAACAACGTTGATAGGACTAGAAAGGAGGTTCTGCTGAAAGAATTTGATCAGTTAGGAGCTAAATTAAAAAGCAGAACCTCAAAGGCAATAATCTCAGGATTACTACCTGAGCCACGGGCACACTGGCATAGGGTAAATAAAGTCAAGGAGTTCAATGTGTGGCTCAAAGATTGGGTGTGGGAGGAATGGGTTTCAGTTCTTGGGGCACTGGCACCAGTAGTGGGGTAGAAGGGAGCTGTTACGGTGGGATGGGCTTCACTTGAACCGTGCTGGGACCACTGTCCTGGTGAATCGAATAACTAGGGCTGTAGAGAGGGCTCTAAATTAAATAGAGGGTTGGGGAGGGGAGAGGGTTCTGGAGAGGGGATACGTAATCTTACAAAGCAAAAGGATATGGCAGCATTGCAGGGCAGCTATTTAGGTATTGATACTCAGTGTGACAGGAAGGGACAAAGTGTACAAACTTAAAAAAGCAGCAGCAAGTAGGGCCAAAGGGGGAAAAAATGGTAAAAAGGCAAAATTAGTGGCTCTTTACTTAAATGCACATAGTATTCAGAACAAGATAAATGAATTAAAGGTACAAATAGAGGTTAATGGGTATGATCTTATAGCCATTACGGAGACATGGTTACAAGGAGATCAAATCTGGGAACTAAATATTCAGGGGGATGTAACTTTTCAAAAGGAAAGGCAGGAAGGAAAGGGTGGTGGGGTAGCTTTGTTAGTACGAGATGGAATAAGTACAATAGCAAGAAATGATCTTGGATTGGAAGATGTAGAATCCATATGGGTGGAGGTAAGAAATAACAAAGGGAAGAAGACACTGGTGGGAGTAACCTATATTCCCCCTAACAGTAGCTATACTGTAGGACAGAGAATAAATCATGAGATAATGAGGACATGTAAAAAATGAAGTATATTAATTATGGATGACTTTAATATTCATGTAGATTGGGAAAATCAAATTGGCAGAAGTAGCCACGAGGAAGAACTCAAAGTGTATTTGGGACAGTTTCCTAGCGCAATATGTTGTGGATCCAACCAAGGATCAGGCTATTTTGGATCTGGTAATGTGTAATGAGGCAGATTTAATAAATGATCTCAGAGTAAAAGATCTCCTAGGAAACAATGACCATATCATGGTAGAATTTAGCATTCAGTTTGAGAGTGAGACATTTGGATTGGAAACAACTATGCTAAACTTAAATAAGGGTAATTACAAAGGAACGAGGGCAGAGTTGGTTGGAGTTAACTGGGAAAGGAGTTTAGCAGAAAAGACAGTTGATGGACAATGTCAGGCGTTTAAGAAAATAGTTCATGAATCACAACAAAGATATATACCAGTGAGGAAGAAGGATCCTAGGAAGGGGATAAACCAACCATGGTTAACCAAGCAAGTTAAGGATAGTATCAAATTGAAAGACAAAACATACAATGTGGCAAAGATTAGTGGTAAGCCAGAGGATTAGGAAAGTTTTAAAAACCAACATAAGATGACCAAAAAATGAAGAGGGAGAAAATTAACTCTCAGGGTAAACTAGCAAGTGATATAAAACGTACAGTAAGAGCTTCTTTAAATGTATAAAAAGGAAGAGAGAGGCCAAAGTGAACATAGGCCCTTAGATAATGAGGCTAGGAAAATAACAATGGGGAATCAGGAAATAGCAGAGGAGTTGAATAAACACTTTGCATCAGTCTTCATGATAGAAGGCACTAATAGTATTACAAAAATACTAAATAATCAAAATTGGGGGGTGGGGGTGGGAGAGGGGGAGGAAATAAATACAATAACTATCGCTAGAGAAAAAGTACTAGGTAAACTAATTCAGCTAAAGGCCGATAAGTCTCCTGGACATGATTGGTTGCATCCTAGGATATTAAATGAAGTAGCTGCAGAGATAGTGCATGCACAGGTAGTAATCTTCTAAGAATCCTTAGATTCTGGAAAAGTCCCAGAGGATTGGAAAACTGCTAATGTAATATCCTTATTCAAAAAGGGAGGGAGACACAGAAGCAGGTAACTATAGGCCAGTTAGCTTATTAGCTGTCATTGGGAAAATGTTAGAGTCTATTCTAAAGTGTATAATAGCAGAGCATTTAGAAATACATATTCTAATCAAGCAGAGTCTGCATGGCTTCATGAAGGGAAAATCATATCTGACGAATTTGTTAGAATTCTTTGAGGAGGTAACAAGCAGGACAGATAAAGGGGAACCAGTAGATGTAGTATATTTGGATTTCCAAAAGGCGTTCGATAAGGTACCACACATAAAGTTACTTAAGGGCCCATGGTGTTGGGGATAGTATATTAGCATGGATAGAGGATTGGCTAACTAATACAAGACAGAGAGTTGGGATAAGGGGGGCATTTTCAGGATAGCAACCTGTAACTAGTGGAGTGTCACAGGGATCAGTGCTGGGGCCACAATTATTTACAATATATATTAATGACTTAGATGAGGGAAGTGAATGTACTATCGCCAAGTTTTCAGATGACAAAAAGAGTCTACAGAGGGATATAGACAGGTTAAGTGACTGGGCAAAAACTTAGCAGATGGAATATAATGTGGGAAAATGTAGGGTTATGCACTTTGGCAGGAAGAATAGAGGAGCTGAATATTATTTAAATGGAGAATGGAGAAAGACTGCAGAAAGTTCAGGTAACAGGGAAGGCAAATAGAATGTTAGCCTTTATTTCAAAGGGAATAGAGTATTAAAATAGGGAAATCTTACTAAAACTATACCAGGCACTAGTTAGACCACACCTAGGATACTGTGAACAATTTTGGTCCCCTTGTCTAAGGAAAGATATAATGGCATTGGAGGCAGTCCAGAGAATGTTCACTAGGTTGATCTCGGGTATGGAGGGATTTTCTTATGAGGAGAGGGTGAGTAGGTTGAGCCTGTACTCATTGGAGTTTAGAAGAATGAGAGGCGACCTTATTGAAACATATAGGCCAGGATTTCCAGGTTGGCGAGTGGGGGGAGGGGCCTGCTCGCCGATGTGGGATGACGTTGGGTGGAACTCCTGACATCACCCCGCCTCATTTCAATTTTCAGGTCGGCGGGGGCTCAGCAGAATCAGCTGTGCACCTGCCAACCTGTCAATGGCCAATTGAGGCCATTGACAAAGTTGTTAAAGTAACCTTAAGGTGGTCGGGCAGGCCGGGAGCCCTGGCGCGCTTAAGAAAAAGCAAGAAACCTCATCCACAGGGGGAATGAGGTTTCAAGTAGGTTTTAAAATTTTTAATAAGATTGTCAATGAAAGTGATGGACATGTCCCAACTCATATGACAGTGTCACCTGAGGGGGACATGTCAGGGAAATTTATCTGTTCTGTTTTCAAAATTTTTTTCACACAGGAGCCAATCTCCCTGATGAATCACTTAGCCTCAGGGAGATGAGTGCACTCTTTTGCGCACTTCCAGCTCAGGGAATCCAACCCCCACCACCCCCCCCCCCCTCCCTGCCCGCATAGGGAGCACATAGAGCTTCCTTGCAGACATCACACTGGGCGGGCCTTAATTGGCCCGCCCACGTAAAATGGTGGCGCGCCCCTGATCGGGGGTGCCGATCGGAGGTGCGTCTCCATGCACCCGCTCCGAAACTTACCCCCAATGGGGGGGAAAATTCTGCCCATAAGATTCTTAGGGGGCTTGACAGGGTAGATGCTGAGCAGTTGTTTCCCCTTGTGGGAGAGACTAGGATCAGAGGGCATAATCTCAGAGTAAGAGGTTGCCCAGTTAAGACTGAGATGAGGAATTTCTTCTCTTAGAGGGTAGTGAATCTGTGGAAAGCTTTGCGACAGAGGGCTGTAGAGGCTGGGTTGGTAAGTATATTCAAAGCTGAAATAGACAGATTTTTAATCAGTAAGGGAATCAAGGGTTATGGGGAAAAGGCAAGAAGGTGGAATTGAAGATTATCAGATTAGCCATGATCTCATTGAATGGCAGAGCATATTTGATGGGCCGAATGGCCTACTTCTGCTCCCACACCTTCTGGTCTTAAGTGGGAGCTCACTAAACATCTTTGCAGTATTGAATTGCAAGTGAATCATTGTCCTCCATGCACTAACCAGCTACTGTAGTTTGCTCTGCTTTTTAGCGTTGCCTGTATTCTCAGTGTGACAGGATGTTTTACTATGTAAAAGCTGCTATATAAATGGAGGTTATTGTTGTAGTAATGACTTCAAATAGACCATTTCTGAAACCTCATGGGCAACTTTGCAAGTATGTAGCAGAAGGATTTAGAACTCGGTCTGGTTTGGAGCATAACATTTAATGGGTCAATTTATAGCAACCTGGCTGAACATGAAGGGAACTTCAGAATTTTGGGCAATCACCATAGCGTTAATTCCCTCAGCTCTGAAAATGCTTCTATGATGATGAGATATTGGAATTATGTTACCTGATTACCCGTGGTACCTTAATACCAAGTCTCTAAGAAGAAAAATCTTAAACTGGGAAGCATTCTTTTTAAAAAGCTGGCATCTAGCTTTTAAAGTGTCACAGAATCATTGCTTGAGGAGGGAGAGATAGAGGAGAAAGTTCCAATCTGTGCTACATGTAACAGAATCGTAAAGCTGTTCTTAAATTGGTTTACAATTTTGTTACATGTAATAAATAGAAGATAACTACTATTCTCTTATCTTTTCCTCACCGCATGATTAAATGAAAGGAAAAAAGCCTTTTCCGTGAAAGGAAAGAGAAGTTCCTCAAGATTTGTATTCTTGTTTACAGGAATGTGGCTCCATGGAATTAGCAGGACTACAAGTAACTTTCTAGATCCGGAAAGCATTTTAGTGGATGGATTGAAATATCATAACCTGGAAAATGATTACCCTGTTTGGAAATGTCTCTTAATGAGCAAAGACAAGATGATTGTATAGAGGGGGGATCACTAATTGGCAACCCTTGCTTTGTGGTAAGAAACTAGAACTGCACATGGAAGGAATTAATACACTTCCTGAACATTGCATTGCCAAAATAAAAGAAATAACACATTTCCCTCTTTCCTAGCACAATTCTAAATAGGACAGAGAGCAAAAATGAGAATGAAGGCTGCATGTAATGCACCTCAGCAGGAGCAACGTAGAGGTGCCTGGTCAGCTCTGTGATGGAAAGAAAATTGGGAGCTCTACCATGACTATTCATAGCTCCGGGCGACAACATGCATGGACAAATGCATGTTGCCACAGCAACTCAGACTCCTTGGGCAGAATTTTGCCCTTGGTGTGCGGGCTCGGGGGAGCGAGCGGGGGTGCCAGGAAGGCAACTTCATGCTGGTAGGCCAATTAAGGCCCACACAGTGTAAAACGTGAATGGCAGCGCTGAGCGCTGCCTGTGCGGGAGGGGGAGGAGGGCGAGCACCACCTTCATGCATGCGCGCTAGTGAGCGTTACATAGTAATGATCATTATTTCCATTTAAGTTTTCAGATATCTCTTGACTCCACTCTGGAAGTGACCTGATTGGTTAGCAAGTGTCTGATTTCCCAGTGAGATGTAGAGAGATTAAAGCCCATGACCAATCAGAAAGATAAAGAGATTCCACAGACTCATCCGAGAGTGGGGTTGGTTCCCTGTCTTGCAAATTAGGTTTTTACACCCTTGGGGTCTAATTCCAAGGTGGTTTCATAATATGTGCCAAAACAGGGTAACGAAGGAAGAGAAGGAGCTGACTTCCAGTCATAGTGCAGACACAGTTCATCCATTGGATAGCCAGGATAACTTTGGAACAGCTACTTCTGAGTTATGGGTGAACACTATCTCCATTCCCTGGAAATATTGGGTTGCCCATAGAAGTGATACTTCAGTTTCCCCATAGCTCTTGTTCGACGCATCTGGGTAGGAAAATGCTGTGCATGTGCTGACATATCGTCAGTATTATTTATTTCCAAAGAAAGCCAGAACACCCAGTGGATATAGCCTAATTTACCAGGCTGAGCACTGGCAACAACAACTTGTGTTTTATATATATAGAATATTTATCCCTGAGAAACATCCCGAGGCACTTCAGAGGTGTAAGGAAAATAGACTACTGAACTAGAGGAAGATGTGTTATGAGGGGTGACCAAAAGTTTGATCAAGGAAATAGCTCTTAAGGTGGGCTTTGGAGTGGAAGAGAGAGAGATGGAGAAATGAAGGGGCTTAGGGCAGGAATTCAAGTGTGGGACTTAGGTGACTTGGATTCCACAGGTGCCGAGTGCTGGCTGAAGGGTTGGGGAGAGCTGCATGAGGATGGATGTTTGTACGGACAGAGGACATTAGAGATAGGAAGAGGTGAGGCCATAATTTAACCAACCTCAAAGGTGAGAATTGGACTAGTGCTTGCCAGTAAATTGTATTTTTGTGCAGCAATTTAAACATATGCCATAATGTGATATTTGCTATGTTGGTTATTTGCACATCAGACCTCTTCCTAAATATCATACAGCAGAGTAGGAGCCCATTTGGCCTATCATGCCTGTGCTGGCACTTTGTTAAAAACTACCAATGAATTCCTCTCCTCTGCTGGTTCCCTATATCCCTCCAAGTATTTCATTTTTAAGTATTTACAGTATTTAATTTCCTTTTGGAAGTTACTACGGAATCTGATTCGACCACCCTTCCAGGCAATGCATTCCAGACTATTATGACTCACATAAAAACTTCTCCTCATCTGCAATCCATCAGCCAGCTTGACTGACACCCAGTATTGGACGGATCTAAACTTCCTCCAGCTAAAACATTGAGAAGATCAAAGCTTTGATTCTTTCCACTGACTGACTCCATTCCCCTTCCTCAGCGACTCTCTCAGGCTACAGCAATCTGCTCATAACTTCACTGTCCCACTCAACCCTGAGTTGAGGTTTGAATATGTATGAATATTAGTGGCTTATTCGTTGACAATATAAATACCAGTACCAATGTGAAAATATTTCTATTGTCATTTCTACGCTCAGCTAGAATGTTGCGAGAAGAGAAATTGTTTGGGTGATGCACCCTCCTTCAAATGATGTTGACCTTGCAGTCAGATTATTGAAACTGCACCAACCGACCTTGAATCTTGCTAAAATATGGCTCATTTAACTTGTTCAGAACTGGACATATGAGGGGTTGAATTTTCTACAGTACTATCAGAGCAGTTCAGGGAGAATTAGCAGGACCAGCACTAAAGATCAGGTAATTTTAAAGATAGGTGAGATGCACTCAAAACCATTTGCACTCGTGTTTTGTCATAATGCTTTCTGCTGGTTCAAGATTCAGTTGGCCAGGATCATGCCTTGCCCACAAAACTGACCACAGCCCCAGCTGGAAATTGAGAGATTCTGCCTCATGCCTTTGTTCAAGAAGGCTCTTCAATTTGCAATCATTTCCTTAGGCACACAGACACTAGCAGGTACATTTGAATAACTTTCTTTTCGTCAAAATATCTAATTTACTAAGAAACTGACTAGTGTTTATGAATGAACCTATATTTGATGTTTCAGTATACTTTTTAAGTCATTTTCAGTGATTTTAAACCCGGTTACACACAGGTGGAAGATTATACACCATTATTAAAAATGCTTATTTTTCCTGAAAAACCCATTTTCAGCTGTATTAATAAACCAACACTAGGCTTCTGTTCTTTAATGCATCAAGGAATACCTATTAATGGATACGAAAAATGAAACAATTAAGTTCTGTTGCACTAGCTCTTGGAATATTTTGGATTTGTGATTATGAAAGTCAATTCTATAAGGAACCTGAACTCAGCAGAATGATAGTTTGATTGTTGCAGCAGTGTCACTGCTGAAGTGTACACCTCCATCTAAAACTACTTAATGTTCCTTTTCAATGTTTCCTCATTGTTTTCTTGCTCTTTCCTACTGACTTCTGTATTGGTTTTCATCCCTACCTTTCTGTGGTTAGTTATCAACTTGACAAGTGCTGAGATTTAATGTATATTATGATATTAAGATGTTTCATGTTTCTGTCTCCATTTTAAGACTTGACAGATAACATCTTGGGGGTTACTATTGTCCAGAAATGTAACTGTGGATCAGTCACATAAATACTGTGGCTATAAGAGCAGGTCAGAGGTTGGGAATCCTGCAGCGACTAGCTCACCTCCTCACTCCCCAAAACCTGTCAAGTCAGGAGTGTGATGGAATAATCTCCACTTGCCTCGATGAGTGCAGCTCCAACTACACTCAAGAAGCTTGACACCATCCAGGACAAAGCAGCCTGCTTGATTGTCACCCCATACAACACTTTGGATATTCACTCCCTGCACCGCTGGCACACAGTGGCAGCAATTTGTATCATGTACAAGATGCATTGTAGCAACTTGCCAAGCCTCCTTTACAGCATGTTTCAAATCCGCAACCTCTACCACCTAGCAGGATATGGGCAGCTGACACTTGGGGACACCACCATCTGCAAGTTCTCCTCCAAGTCACACACCATCCTGACTTTGAACTACATTTCTTTTCCTTCACTGTCGCTGGGTCAAAAACATGAAACTCCTCCCCTAACAATTCTGTACATATATGTAAACCTCATGGACTGCAGTGGTTCAAGAACATGGCCCGCCCCCAACTTTTCAAGAACAGCTAGGAATGGGCAACAAATGCTGACCTTGCCAACAACACTCGGATTCCATGAACGAATAAAAGGGTTGAAGTTCATTGGTTTAACCATGCATATTATAGTGTATGAGCATTCGAGTTGGAAAATTTGTAATGGAACTAAATTGGAATGTAGTTGGTCAACTTGACATTAAAGCAAGTACCTGTATTCTAATAACTTGGATGTCAACTGAGCGTGCTACAGTTTTGTTGTTCACTGATTTAGTCTTGGTAATGCCTTAAAGCAGCTAAAGCTGCATTTGAATATCTTGCAAAATACTTTAAAGCCACCAACTATATTACAAAACATTGAACATTTTTACTTCACTAATGTCACCTTGAATCTACACAGGATTCCAGGAAGAGAAGCTTCCATTCATGTTTCTTTACACAGTAAACAGGAGGTTCTTTTATTATCTGATTAATTCAATACAGTCTCTTAAACCTGAACTCTGGGTAAAATATGGAGCAGTAACATTTAGGGACCAAGGCATAAGTTGACTTTTGGTTGGATCATTTCATTTTTCTGCCAATTTTTTCCCCTGATTATTACCTTTTCCATACAGTTTTAACGAGTGTTTGAACAATTCCAAGGTTTCTATAATGGAGTAACTTGATTACTCATGAAGTAAAGCAAAGCTTCTAATACTCAGTGGGTCACTAAGCAGATGAAAGAGATGTGCTAATATTTTGGGTACAACCTTTCATCTAATTTGCCTACTGGAAATTACCTGCCCATCTCTTGGACATTAACTAACCTGTTGTGTATATTCAACTTTAGAGCCTGAATTAATATTTAAGGTGCTTATATTTTTTGTTATCCTTTACAGTGTGATTTATTTCTGCTTTATTCTGAGCTCAGTGTTTATTGGGCTACTCGGTACTTTTGTCGAGGGGTTGCAGAATCCCTTTTCACATACATTGTGGTTCACTAAGCATGATGACCTTGCAAATGACTCTGACTAATCTGTGAAGGTAAACTTGGATTACAGCTTTTGATTAAATTTTAACCAACATTTCTCACGTGTCCAGAGATTTTTTTTTAATACGGGAGCCCGCATTATTGAAGCAGCCTGTCAGTGGATTGATAAGAAATGGTACCCAAAAAGTGGGTACCAAAAAATGTATTTCTAATCCTTTTTTATTTTGGAGAAGTTGGCATTGTTCTCCTTGGACCAAAGGAGATTGAGGGGAGATTTGATAGGAGAATGCATGATTATGACAGGTTTTGGTAGAGTAGACAAAGAAAAGCTGTTCCCATTAGCCGATGGCACAAGGGCTAGGGGACACAGATTTAAGGTTTTGGGCAAGAGATGCATGGGGAATGTGAGGAAGAACTTTATTACACAACGAGTGACAATGACTTGAAACTTGCTGTCCCGCTAGAAGTGGAGACGATCAAAGATTTCAAAATGAAATTAGATGGGCACTTGAGCGAAAAAAAACCTACAGAGATAGAGCAGGAGAATAAGACTGACTGGATTGCTCTACAGAGAGCTGGCATCAACTTGTTCGGCCAAATGGCCTCCCCCAGTCTGGTAAAGGCCCAATGGCTTTATGACTCCTCACATAATAGTTTTGGTTCAGCTCTTTGTGGATTGCATCTTGCATTTCCAACAATGTAAATTCAATCGCTAACAAAAACTTATTTTCAAATGCCACTTACCTGCTCAGTATGTTCATGTTTTTGAAATAATAAGGAAAAAATGATGGACATACTCAGCAGGTCATGCAGCAGCCGTGGAGAGAAACAGAGGGCAGAATTTTCTGTGCCCGTCGGCAACAGGCGTGAGCAGGCAATATGGTGGGAAGGCCAAAAATCGGTCTCACTCTGCCTATCAATGGTGGGCCACGTTTCCCACCGCCGGATGTCGGGAACTTCATTCTATTACATCTGCATGTCATTATAAGCTCTGCTCGCTGGAATAGTCCCCCATGTCAAATTTACCACCCACATCAGCAGGAAAACACGCCGGTGCCGAACATGTCTTGACAAGTGTGACGTGCAGAAGTCGGGACTTACTGTCAGCGCCTTGGTCACATCGCGGACATCCGAGAGCAGAAAATGCTTCGTGACATCAGTGGCTTGACCATGGGCTGCTACGGATGATCATTGAGGGGGTGGAGTGGAAGGTCCAGCAGTGAGTGGGAGAGGAAGGTGTACCGGGGTAGGGGTGGATGAGGTTGGGAGGGGGGAACGATGGTGTTGTGGGGGCGGGGGAGGGTGAGGTTGGGTGGGGGTTGGGAGTACAGGGGAGGAGGGTGTAATGGGGGAGAATGCAGCAACTGGGGAGGTAAGTGTAAAGGGGGATGGTGATGCAAGGGGAGGAGTTTGGAGGAGCAAAGGAAATTGAATGCAGAAAGGACTTAGGGTGGAGGAAGGAGTTCGGAGGGGGTGTGGGGTCCGGTGGAGGAAGGAATCCAGTGGAGGAAGGAGTAGGGGAGGAGAAGGAGGAAGGTTGGAGGATGGAGTAAGGGGGGGGGGGGGGGGCGGTGGGGGAGGAATGTCCAGGTGAACGTGCAAGGGAGGGGTCTGTGGAATTGATGACTGTCTCCTGGGGAGTGAAATGAGGGTAGGAGGGAATGGTAAGTATGAGAGGGAGCTGAGTGAGGAGGTAGGGTGGGAGGCTGAGGGTGCGGTGGTAGCGGTGGAAGGGATGGCAAGGGTAGTTGGTGAGGGCTCGGAGGCAGACAGGGCCCCTGTGGGTGGGAACAAGGATGTCGGGGAGGTTAGTGTGGATGGAGGTGGGATTCTCAGGAAAGTAGGGAATGTGCATGTTCACCTGGGCTTCCCCGAAAGAAAAGGGTTTCGGCTGGTAGGTGATAGAGGGAGAAGTAGAAGGCGATGCCAGCAGGATCAACCGTTAAAGGGGAAAGGACATGAGTGACTCAGGGAAGGGGAAAGGATGGGGGGAGCTAAAGACCTTCTTCACCAATACCATTTTGCAAAATTGAAAGTGAGCAGAGACTCATGTCGGACGGGCACAGGTGCTGCATGGGAGATGCAGGTCAGCTCAGATGTACAACTGAAAGAGAACCCCAGCAGGCAGCATTGAAAATGCTCAGGACATTGAGATGATTGTGATGTAGGAAAGCTCGGTGTGCGTGGGAGAGTGCTTACAACGAGGCTCTGAAAGGCCCTCCCACAAACACATCTCCTTCCAGGATCACACGTGGGCCGGCTGCATGCAGCTGAACTGCTAGTGGAGGGGGGGGGGAAGACTTGCTAAGCCTGTCAATGAAGCTGAAAGGTACCGTTACACATTATTCAGCGAAAATGAATATATTTTCAGATTATAAAGTGACAATGTGTTCACCGGTGCAACCACGTGATCAGAAATTCTTTACTTCTCTCGGCCTTGCTCTGACATCCACAGCAGGGGTGGAGACAACCTGTGCAATGGTTGGCCCTGTTGCCTCTGATGACTTTGGTGAGGGTTCTCTGGAGAGCTGAGGCCTTCAGGGCCCCGGCTTGCTCTGGCTGCCCTCATGTGGGCCAGTGACAGAGGTTGCGGTTGAGGGGTCACAGGCAAAGGAGATTCAGAGGGAGATGACAGCCTCTGAGATTCCTGAGTGGATGACCCAGGGGCATCCAGCTGCTACTCTTCCTCCCTTTTGGTGCCCAAGGGCTCTGGCCTGACTCCTTGAAGGGCAGGACCACCTGGAGGGACGTTGAGGTGGGCCATTTCCCTCTCGTGTTGCCACTGCAGGAAATTGCCCATGACTGCTGTGATGGAGTACAAGTCTGTGCTCATCTCTGCATTCTGCTGGACCAGGGCCTCCATGGCATCTGCCATCCTCCTCATGGAGACCTCCATACGTGCACATGTGGGCACCACTTCATCAGGTGGACACAGTCCTCCGACTCGTGAGCCACTCTGTTGATGGCTTCCAACAGCTCTGCATGATGTCCCCCACCTTCTGCTGACTCTCCATTATGAGTTGGAAGGCCGAATCTAGAGGCTTGTCATCTGACTCGGATCTCACATATGCCTCTTCCCCAGCAGTTCTACAAGTGCCAGGGATCTTGGCTGAACCTGCCTCCTCCTGCTGTGGACACGTGTCCATGCAGTGACCACCAGATTGTGAACCCGAGCCTGCTATAGATCTAGGTCTCTGCGCTGGTGGAGGGTGTGGGCAAGTGCTATGACGGGTCTTCCAGGCTGCTTATTTCCAGCTCTTCAGTGGAGGAGGTGTCCTCTTGGCTGGAGGTGAGGGACGTAAATGGAGCTGAGGGACTGGCTGGCTGAGGGTGCCAGTCACTTGGCAGAGCTCCCTGTGAACCAAAGTAGAGATAATTAGTTGTTACTGTAGATACCTAATCAAATTCCTCTGATAAGTTGACAACTGTGTGTATATTAGATCAATGGCAATGCTTGAAATTGTCCATTCATCTCCAGAACTCAACTTTGAAACAAGCAGGATTGATTTTCCCCTCACTGGGTAGCCCAGGAGCAGCCGCGCAATGGCCCCACCGCCCACGATCAGGCCCCGAGCGCAATTGCACGCTGAAGATCTTTAATTTCACAAATAAGGATTTTGAAATTAAGGAAACATGTACCCTCTGTCACATGAGGGGACTTTTAAAAAGCGGGTTTTAAAAGTTTTTTTTTAAATCACTGGTCAAAACCTCATTCCGCCCGTGAATGAGGTTTCGCAAAAAATGCAAAGGCCGCTTGGCCTATTCACCCGCCCACCAACCGAACGGTTGGATGGGCAGTGAAAAATTTGACATAATAAATTGGTTAAGAGCCTTAATGGGCCTCCTAATTGTCAGCAGACCCGCTGCTGCCTCTCGTACACGCCCACTGAGCAAAGTATCGCAGGAGTATGTGATGATGTTGGGACATTAATTTTCCAGTAGAGCTCATTCTGGAATTTAAAGGGATGATTCTGTACTTGCAATAGATATTCCACAGTAATAGGAATTGTACATTTGAGGTAATGCTTCAACATTGTAGCCTTAATTCTGACCTTTTGTGTCTTACAAAAGTAATTACCTTTTTGGTGCTCTAAATCGAGGAATGGAATTTTACAGGTTAAAGCCTTTTCTCCAAAAGAAGAGATCAAAGATGGGATCTGTACTTCTGAATGGAGTTCAGTTAGTCCTTGGGCCTCGTTTTTCTAGCTTTCATGCGTGATCTTACGCTTATTTTATTTCACCTTTTTGCTGCTTCCCCAACTCCATTTTTCCTAACCATGATCAGGGTATGATTTAATCTTTAGTCTGAAGTTCATTGCCACTCCTTCCTTTGCACAACTAAGTTACCATTCACATGTTCTGGTAGTATTTGCAGAAGGAGAGAATGTTTGGAGTACAAAGTTTATTTATTGTTAAATGGTATAAAATATATTAACCCAGTGTGTCATACATATCCCAGTTTAAAGTTTGTAGAGGATTGGATTCTTTTACTATAGCTGTACAACTTCAGCTTTCGAGATTGCTGTTTGTTTCATAGTTTTGAATTCTGGAGGTCTATGTTGAGTCTCTTGAAGAACGAATATCACTAAAAATACACATTTTCTAGTCATTGTCTCATGACTGTTTATGGGACCTTGCTGTGTGCAAATTGGCTGTCACATTCCTACACTAAAACAGAGAACATGTTTCAAAAATAATTCATTGCCTGTAAAGCGCTTTGGGACATGCCAAGTCCTTGATAGTTGCTCCATAAAATACAAGTTCTTTCTTCATATAATCTGCTCTGGGTAGTTTACTGAGCTTGTTTAGGAACCTGGGTGTTTTTTTCCCTCAATGTACAACACACAGGAATTGTAATTCTTGCATTAACATACAAAATTAGTTTTGAAACATTAGGCACTAAAAATTCAGCTTTGCCAGTGATTGCCGAAACCTTGTCTGGAGTAGTCTGTAACATATTGTCCTCCAAACTTGATAGCTAATACACAAACAGCCAAGATGTTTGTTGCTCCGTTTATATGAATGCCACTTTATAATTGCAAGATTTTCCCATTGTCCATAAAGGCTGTTTCTATCGGTAACAGTATGTTGGGTATAATACCTGTTCTGTGCAGTGCAAAACACAGGTGTGGCCATGAGGTGATACTAAAATTGTTCAAAGTCCAAGTAATGCTCCCTGCAATTAGATTATAACACTTGAGAGGTGATGATATTTAAAGCCATTCAATAACTAGAGCTGCTGCACCTGCTCTGGTTTAGTGGACACGTGTACAATATGTTCTAGAGCTGGGTTTCACATTAAAAAGCTGCCAAATTCAATCCCTGGGTTTTGCTGGGTTAACCTGATAATAATGTTGCAGTTGACCTTAGTACCTCTGGGCAATAATAGACAATGTTACTTCATCGACTGCACCATAGATGCCTGGCAGCCTTCAGGAAACATATTTGATTATAAGCAAGAGCACAAAAGGTGAACTTGCAGTTTTGCGACATGACATCCTGACACAGTCTTGGAGATGATCTGGATGAAGACAGTCAATTTCCTATCCCTACTATTAAGCAGGATGTGAACAGGTTCCTAATAGATTTCAATAGCACCTTTCTAGCAGAGATGAAACCCTCTGAAACTGCAGTCAAATGATTTTAATTTCTGTTCAACACACTGTAATAGAGAAGTATCTTGTGTAATGTGCTGTTGCACGGTGAATTTTCTGTCCAGGGGTGTTCCAGGAATATTATCTTTCTAAAAGCACTTCAAATTGTACTGTCTTCCCTCCTCTCCTTTCATATAAATAAAATTAACCTGCTAAATAATAAAAACACTTTTTTTAAGGATAGCTTTGTGGGCATACAGCACATTAAGAAACCTCTAGTATCATAATTTCTACAAGCATGTCAACTCTTAAAATAAATTTGATGAGATTTTTTTGAAACTTTAGGTGAAGGTGTCAGAATGTTATGAAAGTCCCTCCGTGTGTTGTAGAAACACATTGCTGACAGATGCGTGTACACAAAGATAAAGTGTACTGCATGACCCTGGTTTTATACAGCTCACTGTGTGTACAATGCTATGTTTTCAATCCAAGTGGGTCAAAGATGTTTTGAATCTGAAATAAATGAATGAATTTTAAAACTAAAAGCTGTATTGTATACATTGGAAAATAGGATACAGGAGCAGGAGTAGGCCATTCAGCCCCTCGAACCTTCATATAACCATCTTAATATTTGCATAAAATCTCCTATAAGGATGTTTGGTTAAAATGGCATAGGGCAAGGTGAGGAATAAGGATGCTCAATGTTACTACAAAGGTGTTGAGGCTGGAGTAGGATAGTGGAGGCTGTTTCCTGCAGCTGGCCAGTTGTATCTGATTTGGAATTGCTTGATACTGATAGCTGTTGCCAAAAGAAAAAGCTTTTTCAATTCCCCAGTACTAGTGCCCTTTACATCTGAGAGAACTATCCACCCAGTCCGCTTTCCTTTCCCATAACCTATTTCAAATACTTCTCCACTTCCTTTTCAAAAGCTGTTTTGGGTTCTGCTCTGAAGAATCATACATCAAACTAAGGATTAACCAATGTCAGATTTTTTTCTCTCTCTCTTCTCTCTGCGCAAACCCCAAAAAAGTGATCAGCCAATGTAGCTTCTTATGTGTTTTGGAGGCGGAAGGGAAAATGATTCAGTAAACAGGAAGGTACTAGTTTTGAAGTGAAACCACATACATTGCATGCTTAGTCAGTATGATTTTAATTACCAGTACTTTGTCTGAAATGGTTTATTTAATGTCTGCAACTGAACTGTGGTAAATGCTGTGGAACAGATTAGCCTATTGTACTTCACTTAGGCTTGTTCCGATGTAAAACCTCAACGGAGATTTAACCACTTCAAGTCCCTTATCTTACTGGAGTGGAGAGGATATTTGGGATTTTCTGCAGCGAGCTGTTGTTCAAAAATCCGTAAAATGTGTTTTTCGTTGGTATATAACGCTTTAATAGTGTGAAAAATAAGGCGAAACGAAGCTGTTTTGGGCAAGTGCTCTTTCGTTACTTTTTTATCTCCTTTTACTCTGAAATAGTAGCCAAAATCCAAGCCCGCGTGTAGGCAGGAACATGAGAAAATCTGTGCGACTAATCCTCAATTGTGAAAATGAAATATTCCTTTTCTTTTTAAATCCACGATACTAATACTGTCTTCTTTGAAATAGGCAATCACTCCAACAAAGGTGTCTGAAGCCTTGATTGATGATGAACTGGAAGGGTCTGGCACAGATTCTGAAGATGATGACTTTTATTCTGGTTCCGGTTCTGGTGGTTAGTGTCCTTTTTTGTGTCAAGTAATGGTTCTAGATGTTTGATTTAAAATTATAAATTCAGTTGCAGATAGAGTTCAGCCGCAATTGACTCTTTTTAAAATCATTACCGGCGAAGAGTGGCACAAAGTAAGATTTCATGCTACAGACTGCAGAATGACAGGAAATTATTGGTATCTCCATTATCATCCTATTCACCCCCTCCACCCCACCTCTCCCCACCATCGCCAAAACAAAGGAAGATGATTGTGGCTGTTGGAGGTCAGTCATCTCAGCTCCAGGACATCACTGCAGGAGTTCCTCAGGGTAGTGTCATCAGCCCAACCACCTTCAGCTGCTTCATCAATGACCTTCCTTCCATCATAAGGTCAGAAGTGGGGGTGTTTGCTGATGATTGCACAATGTTCAGCACCATTCATGATTCCTCAGATACTGAAGCAGCCTGTGTCCTTATGCAAGCAAGACCTGGACAATATCCAGGCTTGGGCTGATAAGTGGCAAGTAACGTGCATGCCATGCAAGTGGCAGGCAATTAACATCTCTTAAAAAAGAGAATTTAACCATCTCCCCTTGAAAATCGTTGAATCCCCCTCTACCAACATCCCAGGGGTTGCCTTTGACCAGAACCTGAACTGGACCAGCCATATGAATATTGTGGCTACAAGACCAGGATAGAGACTAGGAATTCTGCGATGAGTAACTCATCTTGTGGCACTCCAGAGCCTGTCCACCATCTACAAATCAGGAGTGTGATGGAATACTCTCCATTTGCTTGGATGAGTGCAGCTCCAACAACACTCAAGAAGCTCAACACAATACCGAACAAAGCAGCACACTTGATTGGCACCCCATCCACCACCTTAAACATTTTTTCCCCCACCAGCGATGTACAGTGGCAGCAGTGAGTACCATATACAAGATACACTACAGGAACTTGCCAAAGCTCTGGAAAGGTTCCATCAGACTGGAAAGTAGCAAATGTTCAAGAAGGGAGGGAGGCAGAAAACAAGAAACTATAGGCCCGTTAGCTTGACATCTGTCAAAGGGAAGCGTTAGAATCAATCATTAAGGAGGTTATAGAAACTCAAGGCAATCTGGAAGAGTCAGCATGGTTTTGTGAAAGGAAAATCATGTTTAACCAATTTATTGGAGATCTTTGGTGGAGTAACTGTGCAGTGGATAAAGGGGAGCCTGTAGACGTACTGTACTTGGATTTCTAGAAGGCTTTTGATAAAGTGCCACATCAAAGGTTATTGCAGGAAATAAAAGCTCATAGTGTAGGGAGTAACATATTAGCATGGATAGAAGATTGGATGGCTGGTGGAAAACAGAGACCATGCATAAATAGGTCTTTTTCTGATTAGCAGGATGTTACAAGTGAAGTCCTGCAGGGTCTGTACTGGGGCCTCAACTTTTTATAATTTACATCAATGACTTAGATGAGGGGAGTGAAGGCATGGTAGCTAAATTTATAGTTGACACAAAGATAGGTAGGAAAGTACATTATGAAGTGGACATGAGTTTGCAGACAGATATAAATAGGTTGAGTGAGTGGGCAAAAATTTGGCAGATGGAGTATAATGTGGAGGTTTTCACTTTAGCAGGAAGAATAGAAAAGCAGAGCATTACTTAAATGGAGAATGGCTACAGAATTCTAAGGTGCAGAGGGATCTAGGTGTTCTAGTGCAGGAGTCACAAAAAGTTAGTATGGGGGTAATCAAGAAGGCTAATGGAATGCTATCCTTTATTACGAGAGGAATTGAACATAAAAGTAAGAATGTTATGCTTCAGTTATGTAGGGCATTGATGAGAGCACATCTTGAATATTGGGGAGAATTTTCCCCCCCTTTGGGGGGTGCTGTGTGGGGGCGGGTGTGAACCCAATCAACACCCCCGATCGGGTCCACGCTGCCATTTTACGTGTGCAAGCCAGTTAAGGCCCGCCCAGCGTGACATGCGCTCGGAAGTGCTGAGCGCTCCCTGTGCGGGCTGGGGGGAGGGTTCCCTGAGTCGGGGTCTGCGCTCTTTCAGGAGGATTAGTTTAAGTTTTAAAAAGCTAAACAAACAAAAGAAAAAATTTTAAGACATGCCCCCTCATGTGACAGTGTCACATGAGCTGGGACATGTCAATGAATTTTTACAAAAATTTTTATTCAATTTATAAACACTTCATGAAACCTCATTCCGCCTGTGGATGAGGTTCCATGAAAAATGTAAAGGCCGCCTGGGCTCTTTGCCTGTCCGCCAACGTTAAGGTTGGACGGGCAGCTCAGTTTATTGGTTTAATTAGATTTTAAATGGCCTTAATAGGCCTTTGACAGTTCGGCGGGTGCACAGCCGACTTGACTGTGCGCCCGCCGAACTGAAAATCTAATTGATGCGCAGTGATGTCGGGAAGCACACCCGATGTCACCCTGCATCGTTTTATGCCTTGGTGAGCAGGCCCTGCCCCCTCGCTGAGCCAAAAATTCTGGCCATTGTGTGCGGTTTTAGTCACCTTATTTAAGGATGTAAATGCCTTGGAGGTGGTTGAGAGGTGGTTTACTAGATTGATGGCTGGAATGAATGGGTTATCTAATGAGGAAAAGTTAGACAGACTGGGCTTGTTTCCATTGGAGTTTAGAAGAATGAGGGGTGACATGATTGAAGTCTATAAGATCCTGGGATGGCAGGATTGTCGTATGAGGAGAGATTGGGTTGATGAGGATTGTATTCACTGGAGTTTAGAAGAATGAGAGGGGATCTCATTGAAACATAAAATTCTGACAGGGATGGACAGACTTGATGTGGTGCTGTTGGGTAGGGGAGGTGGGTGGGTCTGGAACAAGGGGTCACAGTCTCAGGATACCGGTCGACCATTTAGGACTGAGATGAGGAGAAACTTCTTTACTCAGAGGGTGGCGAGCCTATGGAATTCCCTACCACACAAGGTTGTGGAGGACAAGTCACTGAATATATTTAAGAAGGAAATGGATAGATTTCTGAACTCTAAAGGTATCAAGGGGTATGGGTAGAGAGTGGGGGTATGGAGTTGAGGTAGAGGATCAGACATGATTATATTGAATGGCGGAACAGGCTCGAAGGACCGTATGACTTATTCTTGTTCCTATTTACTATGTTTCTTTGTATTGATGAGGTGGATGTGGAAAGGATGTTTCCTCTTGCGGCTGAGTCCAGAACTAGGAGGCACTGTTTTAAAATTAGGGTTTGCCCTTTTAGGACAGAGATGTTGAGAGTTTTTTTTTCTCTGAGGTTTGTGTGACTTTGGAACTATCTGCCTCAGAAGGCGGTGGTGGTGGGGGTCATTGAATATTTTTAAGGCTGAAGTCGATTGATTCCCTTGCCGAACAAGAATCAAAGGTTACAAGCAAAAGACTGTGGATGCTGGAAATCTGAAACAAAAACAGAAAATGCTGGAAACACTCAGCAGGTCTAGCAGCATCTGTGGAGAGAGAAACAGAGTTAGCGTTTCGAGTCCATATGACCCTTCTTCAGTTCTGGAGGAGGGTCATATGGATTTGAAATGTTAACTGTTTCTCATTTCACAGATGCTGCTCGAACCTGCTGAGTTTTTCCAGCATTTTCTGTTTTTGTCTAAGAATAAAAGATTATCAGGAGTAGATGGGAATGTGGAACTCGAAACACAAACAGATCAGTCATGATCTTATTGAATAGTGGAGCATACTCGAGGGGCCAAATGACCTACTTCTACTCCTATTTTGCATGTACCTTCGACATCACCTTCCAAACCCATGACCTCTACCACCTCAAAGTTCAAGGCCAGCTGATGCAAGGGAACACTACCACCTGGAAGTTATCCTCCAAGCCACACGCCATCCTGACCTTGGAACCATATCGCTGCTTCTGGGCCAAAATCCTAGAACTCCCTCCTTAACAGCACTTTGAATGTATCTACACCACATGGACTGCAGTGATTCAAAGTGGTGGCTCACCACCACCTTTTCAAGGGCAATCAGGGATAGGTAACAAATACTAGCCTAGCCAATGTTACCCACATCCTATTAAAGAATTTCTTGAAAGTTGGGCAAGATTTACTGATTTTATCAGGACATCAGTTCCTCATTATCCTAGTTGGGGGTTCCCATCTATGCGATAATAGCAATATCTTTGTTTGTAGAGGCTGAAATTCTTCAGAGAATGGTAAAGACTATAATTTAATATTGAATTAACCAGTTTTACAATTGTTGCATTAGAAATGTATATTAATCTAACTGTTCCATCTTTATTTGCTTTTAGATGGCTTCATGTTGAAGGACAGCTATTCCAATGCAGAGCATACAACTTATCACACGCTTCCTTCAACAGCTTCAAGTAATCTATATTCATCAAGCCAAGTGACCACGACTAAGATCACAAGTGAAATGATCAGAGAAGAATATGTGAACATTGTACCAGTACATCATGATTTGCCAGTTGTTAATGCCACTATTGAAGCCACAGTGACCAGTCCCATATCTTCCACCGTCCTTTCAAAAGACATTGATATTCCCATTGTTCCTAGAATTAGCGTTGTTGATTCACAGCCACGTGGCTTTGAACCCAAACATGATTTTATGGAAGTGAGCAGCGCGAGCCCGAATGTTCATACCACATTCCCTGGTCATGCAGTTACTGTAATCGATGATGAATCCTTAGCTGCCTCAAGGGTAGTCACAGCAGATGAAATGATGAGCACGGTGATTAAAAAAGCTGATCCAACTGAAGAGGTGAGTTTAAATGAAAGTAGAGTATAACATTTTTGTGGTGAAGTTACATTATGACACAGCCAATGATAAATGCTGAGTTGTCCAAATCCCAGAGGGAAACTTGAAACAACTGTCATAACCAATTTTTTTCAATTTGTATGTTTCAAGATGCAGGCTTTGAATTCAGTTATAATAAGACCACTGAGTCTCAAGAGGTTTTTATAAAACTAAATTAAACATTTATTAATTAAAAGATTATAAGCACATACATATGTCTACAAATGACTACTATAATAACTTCCAAAAATCCCCTAATTAACCTGACTCTCAGTTACACCCCTGTTAAGCAACAACTAAAACACGTAGGGCAGAATTTTCTGCCTGTCGGGTGGGTGGGCCCAACCCAATCTCTGGCGGGCGGGAAGCCAATCCCCACCAGCAAAGCGGGCCACACCACCATTTTACGTTGGTGGCCCGTCCAGTGTGACATCCGGCAGGAAGCGCTATGCACTTCCTGTGCCGGCGGGGGGATTCCCTAAAAGCCAGAGTGTGCTCTTTCGCAAGTGTGGACGCAAGAGCGCACATCTCCCTGAGGCTAAGTGCAGCCTCAGGGAGATCGCTTACACTTTGAACAATATTTGTTAAAAAATTCCGTAACATCTCCCCCTCATGTGACAATGTCACATGAGATGGGACATGTTCATAATTTACAGACTAACTTTATTAAAATTTTTAACAACCTTAAGGTTGGATGGGCAGGTCCTTTAATTGTTTAAATGATCCTGTCAATGGCCTCAATTTTCCATTGACAGGTTGGCGGGCCCACAGCTGATTTT